>NC_090928.1:871446484-871749515 GCF_040938575.1 Ambystoma mexicanum | reverse complement strand
TTGAAAGTGTCAAAAAGTAAGTACAAAAAATAGTGATATAACTTTTTTGCCTGGGCAGTGGGCCTGGTCCTCAGCAATGACAAATGTATACTCTGATCTGCCTATTGGGGATTGTGGAAACTGGCCATGGCTGCAAGCCATGAGCACTGGCCATTGGTCACATTATGAGGGTATAGTGAACAGTGAATTAGGATGCAGGGTAGGTGCATTGGATAACGGGGGTGGTTTGATGGAGCTGGGGTCATGGTCGAGCCTCATGCCGAAGGCAATTCAACCATGACCCATCACAGCATTCGCTGCTGATAATAACACACACCAGTTTGCGTGGCAAAAAATATGTTTGTTAAAGGAGGTTGACAGTGCTTTCATATATTTTGAAAGAGGAATTATTAAGAACTTATATACAGTATTTTCACTCATGAAAACCTATGAAATTCAAAGAACAAACGTTGTTAAAGGGACGTTATGGTTAAGTTGCACTAACAAAAACCCATGAAATTCAATGAAAAAACTTTGTTAAAGAGATGTTATGGTTACAAGTAAAACCAAAAAACCCTTGAAATTTGCCAGTTATGGTAAGTTACGGAACCATGGCTGTGCACTACTAAGACTAACACCGAGCACATCAAAGATGACATCACACATGTCATTGATGACATCACCAATCACATCACACATGACATTAATTTTGATAAGTCTCTTAAAGGGGTTGTGTTTATAATGTTATTAACACGATTTCAGGGGTGATTGGGAGACCTATCATGAACTAGTTAAGGTATTGAAGAATGTATTCATCTGAACAAAACATGAAATTGGACTTTTGTTAATACAGGAACCTAATTATATATGCACATCGGCAATGGCTGCAGCATGCACTATAGAAGAACAATATTTTTAATCTGGCAATTTTGGATAGTAAAATAATGAATGGTAACTTATGAGAGCTTTGAGTAATGATGAACTTGGAATAAATAGCTAGTAGCTAATAATTCAAGACTTACTACAAACTTGTCTTACTATAAAGAATACATATGAAGACCCACAGTGCATACAAATCTGAGGCACATACAGGGAAACCTCAGTAAGGAGGAAAGAAACAACACCGGCCAAAAATTACGTTGATATTAGACTTCATAATAAAGTACCCAAATGACTTGAGCATTTGAGGCTTTGTTATTTTCCCATGTATGTGCACCATGAACTTCTGCCAAATGCTAAGGAAAGTGCCTTAACAACATACAACAATGTTAACGTCTACATATGTAACACCTTTTGATTTTTAAAAATGTCTCGATCATTGAACAAAACCACGTGGCCTAGATATGTCAGTGAACAAAAAGAAGTGGCCCAGACATGTGATGTCATCAGTGACATTTGTGATGTCATCTTTGATGTCCTGGGTGTTAGTCTTAGCAGTGCACGGTGGTGGCGCGAGTTATGGTTGCTTAGCTTACCATGCCTGGCAAATTTCAAGGGTTTTCTGCTTTTACTTGTAACCATAACTTCCTTTAACAATGTTTTTTCATTGAATTTCATGGGTTTTTGTCAGTGCAACTTAACCATAACGTCCCTTTAACAACGTTTTTTCAGTGAATAATAATATATAGGGAATGCTTTCCCGAGCGGAAGCTGTGAGACTCTCTTGGCGCGATTTATCGACAGGGTGGATTGGTGCGATTCAAAAGGTGTGAGTTCTCTTTCTCTACGGCTTGACTTCAATTAAACACTCACCAGGATTAATTTGCAAGTACTCTAATTAAAACAGCATGTTCTCCTGTGAAAAGTGAAGCACATTAGAGCAAGTTTTTAGAATGCAATTTGTGGGGGCATGGGTGTGGGCCTGGCAATTTTCCCCTATGGTGTTGATGCATAACTAAACCAATTGCGCATGGTGGTCCGGTGAGCGTTGCAGATATGCATTTGTAGATAGCACTAGAATTTTCCTGCGTGGTCATACCAGGGAGTGTCAAAGAATAAGCATTCATCAAACAATATACACCTCCATGAAGCAACTGCTCTTGCAGAGGAGTTGGTACTTTAGAAATCACCAATAGATTAAGTTTCAGGCAGTGAAAATGAGTCGATTGTCATCATCCTGTACACTGTGAGGTCAAGTACTGCACATTGATTGGATAGCGGGGCCTGATGTTGGTGTCTGAATTTAAGTCTTAAAGATGGTTGTTTTCAGATGCTTCTGGGAAAGGCCATTATTTGCTTCTGCTATTTACCTAGAATCAAGGATATCCCAGATCTGTGGTCCATGCTCAGGACCATGTTGTGTCTATAGATTGCATTGCTCTCAGGTTTACTAGTGGGGGTGCACTGCGGGATCAGAAGCTGTGGATATCATGTAACTCTGTGATCCTGAGCTTTTTGTACTGTCTGGGGGTTTGAAATCGACACTGATTCCACTTCCGGACCATTTAGCAATAGATTTAACATTGAATTTAACCTGTTACTATCACTCTATTAAGGATATCTCAGCCCTGTAGATAACCGCTGTACCAACCACTTTAACTCCCTCACGTCAGGCAAATACCTCCAGCAAGAAACTACACACACACAAGTGCCTGCCCCCTCCTTTACCCACACATATACATTTGCTCAGTGGTACCAGCTGAGCAGTGCCACAGGAAGGGGCTCTAACTTCACCTACCCCCTCAATTTCGGATCCTACAAGGGATGGAGACCATGCAAATGGCAGTGGAGCACATTATGAGTCCCAATAACATATCGTTACTGCCTGATCTAAAGAGGAACTTTATAGTACAAACTTTAGGTATATAGTGACTTCCAGCAGCCGAAATGTAAGGATTACAAAATATGTTTGACCCACCTATGTATCATTTTACCGCAATTTCTAAACATTGAGAGTAAAGTACTTCCACTTGAAACATCTTTTCTGGAGTCCTAGATATCCTGCAAGCCTGCTTCTATACTATTTGCTGTCTTGTCACATTTTACAGGAGTCCAGTGCATCGGATGAAACCTGGGCAGGTCTACCCGGTGATTGATCTGGAGTAATGGCAATACTTTTTATGAAATGGAATTAGGATTCGTTCAAAACTATATTCACATTTGTAATCAATGCATTACCCTCATGCTTAGCAGACAATGTCTCACCTCTTGCATCCAGTAGTTCTTTAGACTGATCTTCTTGCATTGAGCGTCTTTCTTTCCTCTGTTGTGTGGACTGACGGACGCCCTTCCAAGAGATAAGGTCGATTCCTGTCTGTAGTCACAATGCCAGCTGAGGAGAACAGGCTATGCACAATGGAAACCGGAAGGAAATAGCCTTCTGGGGGAAAAGCTGCTCCCGACAACAAAGAAAACACAGAATGGAGAAGCAAGGACAATGGTGAGGCTTGGGAAAATCCATGAGACGTTCTGGTTAGTGAACATGCACCAGTAGACTGTAACGGCTGTAGAATAGTCAAGTAGTTCTGCTACAGATAAGGCTGGTAGCATCCAGTATTGACGAAACGAGGTAAGAGGAGGTAAGGAGCGTTTGAGGGAAACCAGAGCATATGGAGAATACCACAAAAAACCAAGGCTGGAAGAGAGAAAAGGAATAGAAGGCAAGGAAAACAAATGGGAAGAGCATCCAAAAAGGGGAGGTCAAGAGAAAATCTAGCATCTTACCTGAGCCGAAAGGAAGGGTTGCAGGGCACTGGCGTGGCACATCCTCGAATCATAAGTAAGACGCACAGGCGCTATATTGAAAAAGTCTAGACCAGCAAACGATCTTTGTTGAGGGAACGTAATCTAACACATACTTATATCTGTTTCCATCGATGCCACAATGACCATCGGCATGCTATGACAATTACTGTAGCCAAGGAAACTGCACAAGGTAAGTTGGTATGGGGCTTACTACACAATTATAGTACCCATGTTTCAGTTTGCCTCAGCCATGAGGTGCAGATATGTTTTCAGTTTTTATTAAGCCCAGGCCATCCTTTCAGGTGGTGGTGGTACATTACTGATATTAATTGGTACAGGTGTATCTACATTACTAGGAGAGACATGAATGACTTATGTGACACTCTGCACATCATCTACTTCTAGGTGGAGAGGTGTTTACTCTGAATGTTTGTCTGTGATTCCGGAGGACTTGCTTGATCTGCTTAAGCGTAGCATGTGGGCAATGTTATATCTAGTTAATGTAAAAGGAACACACATTGGGACTACAAAGTAAATTTTGTATTACAGCATCAGTTTATAATGTGACTTTTGAACTCTGTTATACAAATGGCATAGAACCTGCAAAGCATGCATTGTGTTCTCTCTATAATGTACAATTACACACACAGTGTATTTACACAATGTTCAAATCAAAGTTTGTGTGCCTGCAAAAGTGCAAGAAAACTCAAAATGTATTACAAATGTAGAAGACAATGTCTGTATTAACGTGAATAACAATATAGATTGTTAAAGTGAGATAAAAGAAATGCCATTTGCAATTGTGTTGCAAGCACATATTCCTTTAAGAACAGAAACCTAGAGCAGATCTATCATCAGAATACATGGATTTGAGGATTGGTTGCCAAGGCAAAGGGTAGTTCTCATGACCAGATGTCATCAATCATTAAATAAAGCCATTAAGCTGGAGTGAACCGATAGGAACACATGTTCACCCTAAAATAACAGGGACAAATACATCTGAATTAATTCCTCAAAGTTGATTTTCACTGTCTCTCTCCATTTTTAAGGCTGAGAGGTGGTCACATGTAGAAAACTGTTTTTCAGAGAACAATATATCAAAAGACTAAGTTCCTACTCAAACCTTGATCTTTTGACTTATGGCAGACCCATTTTTGGATTAATAAAACACGGGAACTCCAAGGCACAAGAAATAATAACAGTGAAATTACAAATGGGTCACTTGAATTTTCACTTGTATGTTCTCAAAGCTTTGTTTGTTAATTTCAGACTTGGTGGAACATTCCCCATAGTTTAAAATTAAGCATGATATAGTCACATATATCAATAATTCATAAATGTACACATTTGAATTTCATTTTTGCCACGTTTCATGCTACTGGGGTGTGTGACAAGTCTACGGATGCAGGATTATTATTCTGTTTCAAAAATCAATATCTGAATAACGAAACATGCATCTAACAAATGTTATGGAATATAAATGGATTTGTATCCCAATCGGCCATCACCTCCCCATGTCACATGGCAAAATAATTTGAACCTATTCTAATAGAAGGGCACATCACTGGGATGGTCAGCATGGGAAAAGACCCAATGACAAAAACTCAGCAAATGAGAAAAGGCTGCATCAAATGACCCTGCATGGCTAACATTTATCAACTGTTTAAGCTCAGACACTCAAATAGGGAGAGTTCTGTGATTCTTTTCAAGTATGCAGATGGGGACCTTGCCTGACAGAAGCACTTATGTGATATTTTACCTTGGAAACATCTGGAAGATACCCTTAAAAAGGTCTTTGGTCCAGAGGAGCCTGATGCAGAAATCTTTCGTCCAAAACAGAACTAGATTTGCAGAGAAATATTTTAAAATTAAAGGACAGATTGGAGGAATAACTGAATGGGGAAGCATCTCTGGAGCTCCGATATCCAAACTGTCCTGTGTAATTTAAAAGACAAACCCAAAAGTGAGTATACCCATCCCTGTGCAAATAGATATATATTCTTAGAAATCCTTTACCAACTATGCCATTGAATGGGGACTGGGCAGAAAGGGAAGCAATGGGAGAAGTGGTTTTAAATTCTATATCATTGCATTTTGAGCAAACAATGCTCTTTGTCCTTGAACAATAACCAAATCAATGATATTTTAAGACTGGAACTGTGGACTGGTCGACAACATGTTCATAGTTTACAGAGGATTATTAAATTTCGGACCTGTGGAAGCTATAGGTGAAAAGATAAGAGACATTTTGAGTGAAGCCACACCATTTTAGTGGGAAGAGAGGGAGATTAGTTCAGTTCCATTCCGAAGAAAATGATGCCAATTTAAATGACCATTACCAATATCCCTATATAATTATATAGACAATAAATGATTCTGCAGTAAGCAGACTTCTAATGCCAGGGAGGTTTGGGGGGTTTGTTTCTATCCATTCAAAGAATGATGATGTCATGTGCGTGTGATTCTTAAATGAGCCACTATACACTGTGTATTATACATACATTCCTACAGTAGAAACCAATAGAAATATATACACATTGTAGAGGTATTTAGGAAATGAGAACATTATTTGTGTATTTGATGCATAGGAAAACAACAAGTTAAACAGGAAATTGAAGCTATTTGAAGGAAATCATTGGTTGACAGTATTAGGGTAAAGGATATTGTTCTGTTTAGAGGAGAAAGGGCAGGCCTGTGGACATCAAAAGAAATGTTAGATCGAAGGACAGGGTGGGAGGTTAGGTTTATTGTTTGTACAAGAGGATAAGGGAAAACTGTGAAGCAAGGAATGATGGCAATGAAAATACATAAGAAAAGATGAGGGTTCTGAAAAGGGGACACTAAAGGGCACCCCACTAAAAAGAAGGGCAGAGTACAGAGTAACAAAATACATTTGTTAAATAGGAATCTGTAATGTTGTCATCAAATCTGTGAAAAATACATAATCAAAACAGTAGAGTATCCATGACAAAAGATAACCGGGTGGTTGTGCTAGGTTATAGAGTTCGTTTTGACAGAGTTCAAATGGCCAGTGTACATCATTTTCAATGTTTGAAGACAACAAGCTCGAAATCCCCATGTTTTGAGACCATTAAAAAAAATATGTCCTGGTCACAAAAGCCCAAGACTATTTTCACTTGTCAAAAGTTGTCACTACTCCTACAAGTTGCTGATGTCTTTTAATGTGCCTGTAGTGAAGCTTGATTGATTGAATTAGCTAGGGCACGCCGCTCGATGTGTCTTCCTGAAGCTATTTCTCTGTGATGCTATTGTCTGAGCCACACTGGATGGAGAGGTTTGCTTTTGCATCTAATAAGTAAAGTCATGTTTTCTAGTGTTTGGGACATTGGCTGTGCACGGCCTTCAGGAATTCTGTCTTAGACATGTGGTAGTTGTGAGCCGATAAGAGCTGCATTTGTTATTATATATATTAGACATTTGACAGGATCCTGGAAGTTAGTGACAAATGTAAATCCTTCCATACAACTAGGTTCCTGAAGCTTCTTGTTTCCATGGATGATTCATTGGGTCAGGGATATCGCTCAAAAGTAGCACTCTACGCCCCCTTCAATAAGCAAAACATTTCTCATATGAAGCAGTTGTGCACAAATTAACTTGAAATTATTCCTGTCTGGATGTCCGTGGAGTCAGCGGGTTTATTCCTGTTTCCCTTGGAATTGACCCATTCTCATTCTAGGGTCTTTCCCAATCTCTCAGAAAGGCAGATGTTTCCTGTAATGTATCACCTCTACTAAGTGCACATGCACTTCATCGCTCAGGTAAGGTCCTTTCGTTTATTTTCTAGGGTATTCACTGTGTTTCCAACAGTACACCATTTTTGATAAAAGTCTCCCCTAAGTACGTAGATGGAAATCACATTTAAGTGGGCTCACTTCCGTTGTCCAATGAAGCAACACTTGACACCGTTCATCAGCATGGAGCGGTATCCCTGCCCAGCGATTAATCCACCTTAAGTCACCAAATGCATATGAGTTACTTGGAATGTGGGTATTGATTGGATGGATGTGGCCTGAAAGGAATCCGGGCAGGATCTAAGCACAGATGGAGGGGAATGCAGTGGTCCATGTGCCAAGCGCTACTGGGAACAGCAGCCGCCAACGGAGTAGCCCCGGTCTACTTCGTTCATTTGTCCCCAGATAATCCCTGTTGAAATCGGCATATCATGATGTCACGCTCATCATTACCTGCATAGGTGGGTGTCCTTTTTAGATGTTTGACTTATACAGTTACTTCACTGGTACCATGATGACATATTATGCACCCCTTAAAATAAATGGATCTGATGAAGCAGTCGTGACACTTCCTAAAGGTTGTTTCTAGCAATGTGTTATTTCAGTGGAACCAGGGATACATCTCAATGACATAACATCATGGGAGCCATGTTTGCAAGCGTCCAGGCATGCATTATCCAAGAGCTTGGCAGTCCTAGCATCTGAGGATATGTTTCCGTTGCCGGTGTATGGTGATGTATGAATAATCCGCGGTGTGGTGAATGACATTTTAGCTGGTGCTGAATGTGTCATGCTCTGTGCAGAACATGACTGACAGGAGGAGACAGCTAGAATGCGAGGCGCTTGGAAAAGAACAGACATTAGTCATTATTCAGTTCTGCCGATGAAGGTCACAGGGCTCGTCATCCAGGACGTGCCCGCCTTAATTCCTGTAGTACTTTGTCTTCTTTCAACAGTACTCCATTGGCAGTGAATGTGTGGAGCCCACCCTCCTCACAGGAGTGCCTGCTCACTTGTCTGTCTCCTTAGCCGACCACCGTGGAAGCACTTGCTGCTGTCCTGTCATTTGAGGAGTGTTTGCCATTGTGGGGCAGGGATGGGGTGCACTGTCTTCTCCAGTCCTCTAATTCGAACCCCCGGGACTGTTGATCAGCCACTGTGGCCACCGGGGGTCTTATGTTTACCCTAGGAACCTACAGTAGCTGGTTTTCTTCTGGTTCCAAATTCAAATGGACCCTGTTGCTTTTGCTTCACGGACTTTCCACCGCTGGGCATCATTTCCTTTACGACCGCCTATGGGTCTCACATAATGGCTGTTGCTAAAAGAGAGCCTGTGTATCTGGGATGCATCTGGTTGGTTCTTTTGGCCACTGGAAATATGCCTTTGGGCTTTTGCGCGCTATACAAATACGAATAAATAAATAAATAAATCCAGGGACTTCACTCACCGCAGTGGCCGCCGTGACTGGTGCGTGCTTCTGCTCCCTTCGATCTTTGCTGGCCTTTTTGCAATACTGGTGTTGCCATTCCAGCACCAGGCTGTGCGATAGCTCTTATTTCTCAGTGCGCAAGCTCTGCTTTCACATGCTTGCACTATTCATCTTCAGCATGACCTTTCTGGGTGGGATACTGCACATGCTTGTGGCATAGTCTGGAATGCACATGCACTCTCTCACTCACAGGTGCACCCACACAACATTAACACTGCTACCTCATTCACACGCACACCCATACACCATATCGTACACACTGACTGCACTCTCATTCACAGTTGCGTTTACACAGACACAAACCCTTGCATGTCACCACATACTTACACATACAGAAATGTAAATGTTTTCCCTTACACGCTGCCCCGGACTCCATACGTTGCTTCAATGGGCCTACGGCTCCCACGTGCCATGCAAACAGGAAGCAGGCAGCGCTTACTGGTTCCTGACTTGTGTAATGGAGCTGGAGGGCCACCATCTTGTCACTCCAGCCCTCTTAATGGGTGGTGAGATGCAGGAGCACACCCTATGCCCTTTTGGCCCTGCAATACCCCTGCATGTTTCCTTGATAGGCCGTGCGGGTTTGTGGGAAGCCAAACGATGGCCCTTTGATAATGCGCGGCTGGGATAGTATATAGAATTTCAAAGGAAAACTATGATTCCCTTTACAGTTAAAGCCAGCATAGAGGTGTGTCCTTGGCTATTTGCTGCAGCTGATGACGTGCTCAATGTTCACACTGGTCTGCCTCACTCCTCTGTAATGGGTGGCTGTTTGGCCTGGAAAATAGCTCGAAAGCCATTTTTTATAAATCCTGCCATTTTTAGTGCCTGTCATTTTGCATTCCTGTACACATTGTAAATGTCTGACTACAAGTACCAGAATGCAACATAAGAGCTCCAAACCCAGGAATGGTTGATTATTTGTGATCTCCTTAAACTGTCTTACATAATACTTGGGCACAGCCCCCGGAAGAGACGTTATGGCAAACAGCTCTGTTTGTAATCGCCATATGTCAAGGCATACATCTTGTTATGTATAATGTCCACAGCAGTTGTACAACAAACACTCCAATTGAACACTTAGGTAAAGCTGATCTTGTGGGTGGAAAGGGCAACTGTTCATGTAACTGCTGCCAATCAGAGGTGCATTACTGGAAACAAAGAGTGCAAATAATGAAAGATGTGCCACCCAGGAGGCCTGGGGCCAAAGTGCTAACACTTGCAGGGCCTTCAAGATAGATTTCGCAGCGTGGAAATTGAGTTTGATGTGGATTAATTATCCAAACATTCGAGACCTCCACAGGGGCAAAAAGAGTGGGAGGAGAGAGCTACAAAGCAAGTTTGGTAAAGGGTCTAATTTAGAAGGATGTAATGGCCAGAGTCCAAACTGTATTCTAGTTTCCAAGCCCATGTGAAACTGACCAGGGCAGTGTTCTCCAGTGCACTCTCAGATGCAGGAAACTTCAACACACTTGCCTGGACTCTGGAATGGGCATCAAACAGGCTTCCAGAGCATCTGCTCGCCCATTTATGTGGTGCACAGCTGTCCTGGGGAGGACTCTCTCTGGGTATCTCACTCGTGCTGTGTTATTCTATGTTATTGCACATTTGTATAGCGCCTTATATACCATTGGTATGATCTCAAAGCGCTTTGGGTTGAGCACCCTCGTGGACCGTAGTCCAGGTCAGTGGAGAGAGTAGGGTAGTAAATAGTGCTTGGGTGCACTCAGTATCTGTGCAGCCAGTGCGGTTTGTGTGGTATGTAGCTGCATTCTAATGCTAGGCGTTATGCAGTGGTTGTGTGGCTGACTCAAGGACTTAGTGAGGTGTCCAGTGGTTAAAGTGGGCAGCAACGTTTGGGAGCGGTGGTAGCGGTGCTCCTCGACTTTAAAAAAAAAAGGTTTTACTGTTCCTATACTTTTATTTTAAAAAGAAACTGTTCCGGAATGGTTAGTGTAGGAAGAAGTTGAAGCTTGCACTTCAGTTCACTGCACTGTACATTCCCTTAAACAGCTGGTGTGTTTGGGGTTTGGATTGCGTGTGGGAGGGGGAGCATGGTGATGTGGTTTGTGGGGAGCGAGAGCAGGCCAGCAGGGAGCATAACTTCTTCTTTTTGTACGCTTCAACCACTGGATGTGGCCTCATTCCCCTTTTTATAAGTCACGTGTCCCCCTGAATGATGTGGCATCGTTTTGCTGATTGTGGCATTGGCTATTGTATCAGATGGCCACGGGTAGGGCATGGGCACCGCTAGGGGTTTGCCCACACACTGCCTCTTGGGTTAGCATCATGGAGCCGGTGGCTTGCCCTGGCCTCCAGAGTTTCCCATCCTTCCTCTCTAGGTGAAAAGCAGGTGACCTTGTCAAACAACATATTTGCAGAAGGAGGCAGTTGTGGAGAGTAGCTCTCAGCCCCTTGGCACAGCAAGGGTGTGGGTGCCAGCAGAAGCACTGGCACACTTGCCACCAGGAATACGGCGCACATTACAGAACCACCAGCGATTTGCACAAGCTGTGCCGACATTAGATGACAGCAGAGGCGTTGCTGGGGTCGGGTTTGAGGGGGCTATAGGCCCTGGTCTTTTGGTTGTATCCCCGGATAGAAGCTCAGGGGTTACAACCAAAAGACTAGCTAGCCCTGAGTGCCGACATTCCCAACATTAGCGTAGCCCCAGATCTTTTTCAGACCTACCAACACCCTGGAGGAAAGAGCAGGTGGGAAGGCTAAAGTTCCCATGTGGAACACAGGGATGTACCCCCACTTGAAGAGCCCGACACACCCTGCAGCACCCTTTGAGCACAGCATGAGGCTATGTCATGGGGATTTAAAGTGGATGCCAAAGGAAAGGACTCCAGAGTGCAGCGGCCGGTCCTCTGAGTAGCCCCAGTCTAGGAAGTGAAATACACACTTTTTGACATAGAACTTTCCCTCCTGCACTCTAGGATTATTACAAGGCCAACATAACAATTTTTTGTAGTTCTACTTTCTTCCATTCTACTTTCTTCCATGTTCCCCTCCCCATCTTGTCTTGTGGCGGCTTTCATGCTCCCCTCCTCCATCTTGTCTTGTGGCGGCTGGAAACACTTATGTATAGGCGCCATACAAATGTCCAATAAATACATTCTAATATGGCTGGTTGCTTGTGACTGGAGTGAACACGGCAAGTTTACTCCCAGAAGCATGCCTGCTGTATGCTCCTTTCTGCAATGTTGGACTTTTGGCCCATAGGCACACCATAAGACTCAGTTACTGGGCCCTCCAGTGAGGACCAACCAAAGGGGAGTGTACTTGGAGCCTCTTGGCAAGCCATAGGGATATCCCCCTATGGAGTTGATCCTATAGATTTGCAAGAGGTGATCCGTGTTTGTGGCACGATGGGGATTTTGAAGTGGCATGCTATGCTGTTGCCAGGTTCAACGTCTCTATGAGTGGATAGAATGGTGCAGATCCCTTTTTGAGCAATACCAATCGTTATGATTAATCCAGAGCTTCCCATTCATCACTTTTTGCTGTCTATTGTGAGTCTTCCGAGGGGGAAGAGGGTTTGTCCAGACGAGGGTCCTTTGATTGCTCTGCCCATGGAAGCTAGTATGTCCCACTGATGAGGCCCAACAAGGCCGAAACATGTCTGGGGTTGCTTGTTTTTGTGTTTCGGGGGTGGGAGGATCTAGGGCTAAACTGCTCCCCTTGGTCGCAGGACCAAGACTGATAGCATATGGCTGGTCTCCTTCTTCTATGAGCAGACAGGTTAAAAGGCAACTGAATGGAAGCTGCCCAGAGGAATGCCTGTGGTTCTGATTAATTCCAGATGTACCATTTATCATTCTTTGGTGTCTATTGAGTGTTCGAGGGAGCAGGTAGAGATCTGGGGAAGAACTGTCCAGGATAAGACAGGAGAGCACGCTGAAGCTTTCACGGGCTCGAGTCACTGAGGAGTTCCATAAGGCTTTATAATGTCACAGAATTCTTTAGTGCCTTGTAATATCCTTAGAACATTCATCAAGGGGTACTATATTCCTTAGACTACATCATCACATCATCATAGCCCATGCAGATCATGTGCTGCCAAATTGCCCCTCATCTTCCCCCCATTGTTCGCTCGCCTCTCCCTTATATCACTGCTTCCCGTACCATTTCCTTCCCTCCATGGTTTGTAAAGTCTCCGCCCATTCACAAAACTAGGTCTGTGCACAATAAATACCAGAATAATGATAATAATAGCCAATCTTTCTCTCCCGGATGTGAAAGATCTTCCAGTTTTTTAATATGCAATACATGTATATTAGAACGCTGGGTTGGTGTGGTACCCAGTCTAAAGAACCATCAAGCGGCGTGTGGGACCAGAGCAAGCAGCACGCGGGACCAGAGCAAGCAGCATGCGGGACCAGGATCAGAGCAAGTGGTATGTGGGACCAGGATCAGAGCAAGTGGCATGCAGGACCAGGATCAGAGCAAGCGGCATGCAGGATCAGAGCAAGCAGCATGCGGGACCAGAGCAAGCAGCATGCGGGATCAGAGCAAGAGGTATGCGGGACCAGGATCAGAGCAAGTGGCATGCAGGACCAGGATCAGAGCAAGCGGCATGCGGGACCAGAGCAAACGGCAAGCGGGATCAGAGCAAGCAGCATGCAGGACCAGAGCAAGCAGCATGCGGGACCAGAGCAAGCAAGACCAGAGCAAGCGGCATGCCAGATCAGAGCAAGCGGCATGCAGGACCAGAGCAAGCGGCATGCAGGACCAGAGAAAGCACATGTGGGACCAGAGCAAATGGCATGTGGGATCAGAGCAAGCGGCATGCCGTTTACAAACCTCCACCATCTTCCCTCCCCCTCTGTACCGCTTCCAGTCTGCTTTCTCCTCCCATGCCCCCCTACCTACCAGGTTTGCAGTATTTGTAGGCAACAATCGGTCACGCGCTCACCACGATCCTTTGCTTCATACAAATTGCTGTCAGCCCCTCCGGTTCATAAACCCGGGGCACCGATAGTAATAACCACGCCCCCATGGGACCGGCCTGTATCTGTGCCAGGGCCTGCTGTAAGCATGATCGTCTGTTTCATTGGAAAAAAGCATAGTGCGGATACAGTTTACAATGCAAACAAACATGTTATGCAGTTTAACATAAAGACATTTAATAACTAGCATTGTAGGTCGGAATGAGGGACAGCCTGCACCTAGAGCCCTGCTTTCCTGTGCTAAATACCAGCAGTACACTAAAGAAGCATACCTCCATAAATGTCTCTATCAACTAAGGACAGCGCCTTGGCAAAGAAAATGAGTGCAGCTTTAGTGTCGGCTGTCTGCTGCCTTTCACACAGTGGGCTGACTCTGGCAGCAGGCATTGCGTAATGAGAGTAGTGATGTCATGTTCTTTTTAGTACAGTCTACCGTATACCATGTATACAGGCTTTTTGTACAGATGTTGCAGACTTTCATGTATTATGCCAGTATATGGAAGCTTAAATAAATAAATAATAACGCATTTGTTATACAGCGCAACGCACCCATGGGTCTCAGAGCGTTGAAAATAGCAGAAGACATTATTATCCCATAGAAAGGTACTCAATTTCTCGACTTCAGAAGGAAGAACGGCTGTGTTGACGTAGGCGGGTTTCGAACCTGCCACAGCAGGCTATGCACAGACATCAAGAGGGCAGAGGTGCACAGCGGCCGCGCCCTGCATCGGGCTCTCCTCTCTTGGACTGTCCGCATAATTATTTTCAGCTCATTGAAGTAAACAGAGCCGAGGAGACCGTGAACAGACTTCTTTTTTTAGCCCGTCCTGTTTGTTTTTTCGCCTTTCTCCCGAGCTGCTTGCCATGATAGTGGACAGCGCTGCGCCATGTTCTGCCTGACTGACCTGCTCAGCAGAACCTGGCTGCTCAGGAGCTCGGACAGACGGCTCCAATGGCAGTTCTTTTGCCTAAAGACTTCTTCCCCTCTATCCACACCAAGACACCATAAGATGACCATGCTTTCTTTTTCTCCCATTGTTTTACCCGCCTCTTACACATGTAGAGTATTTTCATTTGTAGCTGGAAGATCATTACAAATCACGTGTATGGTTTGCGGTTTTAGATTATTTGACAAGTAGCGGCTGTGCCATTATGGCCATCGCCCATAAGCCCCTTGTCCACAGCTTTCTGGGTGCACCTTATCAAACGGATGCATCCGATCCTTGCGCGGCATTTGCAATTTAACTGAGATGCCCCGCCCCAACCACTTCCTGTGCTGGACGGCAGCATTGGGGTCCCAGCCTAGAGTAAGAGGTCGAAGCTTGATACACCATGCGTTTTATATCGAGTGTGTTTGTGACATCATGTCTGCTTATTACCTCAGGCTTGTTACATGGCCTGTATGACAGCATGTCTGCTTGTTACCTCAAGATTGGAACATTGAGCTCAGGGAGCTCATTTGTGACATTAAGATGTTCTACTATGATTTTAGCATCAAGCTCATTTGTGATATCGAGTTTATTTGCCCAACGAAATTGTCAGTCTGGCTGAATCCTGAGATCTTGCTCGATGGGAAAACACTTCCCCTCCTCCCTTCTGATATTATATTTGATGGTTTGTATAAATTGCATGTTTGTATATATAATTATAAATAAATATAAAAAAAAGAAAAACACCGTTCTGGCCAAATTAGTTCTTGTGTGGAATCCGGTGAATTGGTGACCTGTTTAAAGATGGGAAATGGATAATTTACAATAGATTGACTTTGGAAAGGGGTATGAAAGATTGCTCCTACACGGAATACAGAAAATTGAGGAGGGTTTTGGATGAGAGTATTCCAGGTCCGAACAAAGGGTTTGCAGCCTGGTTGACGGAATTCACAGTGGACGGCCATATAGCATCAAACGTGTATAAACATCTGTCAAAGTACAAATCGGACAATGAAAGTCTACTTACCAAGTGGTCTGAAACTATCGGATCTGAAATGCATATTTGCAGATGGGAAAAGATATGCAGAAATGTGCAGTGGACATCACTACACCTAGGAGACAGGGTAGACAAATCAAAATATTCAACAGAGTGTACAGGAACCTACAGAGACTCTAAGAAAGGGGAATGCTCGAATCCTCTACTTGTTGGAGATGCAAACACAGGGCAAGTTCATTTGAGCATATGATTTGCGATTGTAAATAACACAGAAAATGAGTAAGGTTTTAATGCTAGATGTTGATGATGATTATACAACCATCATCTTGGGGGAGGGAGATCTCATAGAAGAGCTATCAGTCCTGCGAAGGTGTTGGTTCTACAGGGCATCTTTGTCAGTATTGCAGGAATGGAAGGGAGAGAAATTGCCTACTGCCTCGGCATGGTTGGAGGATCTACATAGAATGTCTTTGCTAGAAAAGGTGATTTTGTACAGGAATAAGAAATGCTACCTACACAAAGAGATTTGGGGGAGGTGTTTGGAGTTTTAAATAATTGTTCTGTTCACCAAGCTGTATAGTGGGCGTGGGAGAATATTTGTATATTGTAATGTACTGTCTTTGATAGTCAACTGTATGAATACCTAAAAAAACTGTGCTATCATGCCTGTTTATCCTGTTTGTTAAATCATCGTTTGCAATCAACATGTCTACTTCTTCCATCATGTTTCCAACAAACACATTTCTTATATCATGCCTTCCTGTTACTTCATGTTTGTAACGTGAAACCTCTTTGGGGCATTTTTGTGTGGCCCAGAGTAAAGGGGCCTGACGATTGTTACATCAGACTCATTTGTGACCTCACACCTGCTTGTTAGATCATGCTTGTAACATCAAGCCCGTTTGTGACATCATGATTTTCACATCAAGCCCATCTTGACATCCTGACTGCTTGTTACATCATGATTGTAACATCAACCCCCATTTGTGACATCGTGCTACATGACAAATCAAGCTTCTCACAAATGGGAAGGATGTTACCGTAGGTCTGCTTGCTTCATTATGCTTGTACCACCAAGCACATTTGTGACATCGTGCCTGCTTGTTAGATCGTGATTGTGACATCAACCCATCAGTGGCATCATTTCTGCTTTTTACATCATGTATGTAACATAGAGCCCATGTGGGACATCATGTCTGTATGGTTCCATGTAATAATGTTGTCACAAAAATCTCGCCATGCAAAAATATCGCAGAAAAATGGACGTTTTTTGTGGCAACATTATTGCATGGAACATGTGGGGGACACCCCCGCAACCCCTACAATTTTTTTTTTGTTTTTTTAAATTTTTGTAATTTTTTTTTTTGCCCCTGTCCCCATATATATGGTCACCCAAATAATATCGCAATGACATTTTCCCGGCAATATTATTTACGGCGACCATATATAAGGGGATATTATTACCTGATACCGTCTATATGTTATATCATGCCCGTTACATCATGCCCATTGTATACCGCTTGCCACGTTTGAAATATCCGGTATTCTACTTTCATCAATCCCACTAGCGGGCTGTGTTTGTAGGGTGGCGTCACATTCTCTGGCTACAGATGTGTTATTTACTCATGCCTTTGGTGTAATGGCCAGTTATTGGCCACCACGAAGCATGCTAAAGGGCCATAGCTTTTGCAAAACTCTAAAACCAAAAGGCAGTGGAGCTCTTTACAGAGTATGAAACAGACATCCAAAAACAAATATCCAAAAATGATCAATGTCATAGACTAAATCCAATGGTAAACACAATGTGCTTGACAACATAGAAACACTGCTGTAAAAGTAAAACAAATCACGCAAAAGAGGATGAAAAGATTACAGGATAGTGCATGCAGGTGAGCGGGGGAAAAGAATGAGCTTTGTTTGCCTTGTGGGGAGTGGCCATGGTGTTCAGGAGATGAATATCAAACACAGAATACAACTGCTGGGCAGGATTTGAAATGTAGGGGTTCTGGCCTGGAGGAAAAGGAAGCAAGCCATCATTCGACAGATAACCAAGCCATAATCTGCCGGAGAAGCAAGCCATCATCCGCAGGAGAAGCAAGCCATCTTTCATCGGAGAAGCAAGCCATCATCCGCCGGAGAAACAAGCCATCATTCATCGGAGAAGTAAGTCATGAGAAGCAAGCCATCATTTATCGGAGAAGCAAGCCATCATCTGCCGGAGAACCACGCCATCATTCATCAGAGAAGTAAGCCATCATTCACCAGAGAAGTAATCCATCATTCACCAGAGAAGTAATCCATCATCCGCAGAGAAACAAGCCATAATTTACCAGAGAAGCAAGCCATCATTCGCCAGCAAAACAAGTGATTATTCACTGAAGAAGAAAACCCACAGCTCTCTTCACAGAAGCCTACAAGCTGTTTCTTGCATGACCCACTGGCCACACGAACCAACTATTACTTCTGAAAAGTTCCATTAATTCCAACAACTAATAACTGTGCCATCATTTGTGTCATTTTTTAAGCATTGGGATTTTAAAGGAGCGTTCTTGCCATTACTATCCAGAAAGAGCCAGGTTCTCCTTTGAGATGCACTTGTGTTGATAACTGGAAGATATTGCTTCTGCGCGGGACACACCCAGGCGGATCCTTCTATCCATTTGTGTCCTCTCTGCACGGGACACGCACAGGCGGATCCTTCTATCCATTTGTGTCCTCTCTGCACAGGACACGCACAGACGGATCCTTCTATCCATTTGTGTCCTCTCTGCACGGGACACGCACAGGCTGATCCTTCTATCCATTTGTGTCCTCTCTGCGCGGGACACGCACACGCCTATCCATTTGTGTCCTCTCTGCGCGGGACACACACAGGCGGATCCTTCTATCCATTTGCGTCATCTCTGCACGGGACACGCACAGGCGGATCCTCCTATCCATTTGTGTCCTCTCTGCATGAGACACGCACAGGCGGATCCTCCTATCCATTTTTGTCCTCTCTGCACACGTGGATCAGTGGGGGCGGGAGGGGGTTACCTTTTCATCCCCGACTCCGAGACGATAAAGCAATTCTAAGAGTGACATTTACCGCAAACAAATGTTGGCGTTGATGCTGGCTTGGAATGGCGCTATTACCCTTGGGTTTCCTAGCGCTCACCATCATGCAAAGACAGTGGCTGAAAAATGAATGGAATAAGTCAAAACAGGCACGTTTTCCCCTTTTCCTGAATTAGTATGAATATACTGTTTCTCTAATGGAAGACTGCTCCACAGTTTAATACCGTACGCCCCAAAGCCCTTGCTTTCCTGTATCTTGGGACGCAAATGGCCCAAAATGTCGTCCTCATAATTACGACGGCCAAAATGTCCGACTTTTGTTTTTTTTAACACCCCACTTACACCACATATATATGTGGGGGAAGTATGTGATATTATAGTAATATGGGGGGAGCTGAGGGCGTCTCCCTCCACATACGTATGTGGTGTAAAGGAGTAAAATATATATTTTTTAAATGTCTGCATTTTCGGCCATCGCAATTATGGGGGTCGCAGTGATCTTCATGGGACTAGCAGAAACGAGCGCATTGCAGATCGGAGTGCTCTGTTTGCGGTTCGCCATACAAGTCTCTTTTTTAAGTATTCTGGGGACTTTTCGTAAAGGGTTTTGTGAATGAGAGTCAAAAGTTTCAACTTTAGTCGGGCAGAAATGGCAAGCCCGTGCAGCGTCAGGAAAATGGGGGACGTTAGATTTGTACGCCATGGGCACCGGCGTTTTGCATGATTTGAAGTCGTCGAATGGACTGCTTTGTTAGCCCTGCAGAAACGCTAAAAACAAAAACCAGCTTAATGGAAAGCAAGAGAGTGTGTCTTGTAAGTACTAATTTGAGACTTAAGCTTCGCATTCATAATTCCTTGAAAGCAGCATCATGACTCCTGTTACCTTTTGTTTGCAATGTCCTCTTGTGAATGCTTTTGAGCAGCAACCTACCTTTGAAACAGGTCGTGGGGCTGGTGTCTTCTGTGTAGCTGGTGCTTTTGGTGTGTGCCAAGCCTGCAACCTTGCGATCATGGCCTGGTAGGACTGAGACTTGTGGTGGGCCTGTGTAAATGCTGGTGGAAACTCATGAGTTCAGGAGTACACCTCCATCTCCTGCAACACCAGAGCAATTCTCTGCTTTTAAAGACCGCAGCGCTGCGCTTCATCGCAGCAGCGGCACACTTGACTTCATGTACACAGTTTAAGTGCTAAGGGGGAGTGTGTTCGTCCTGAATTCCCATGGGAAATCATTGCAGTCTCCGCCCACTCCCGCAGTTCCCTAGAAGTTAAGTCTTCTTTGGGTTTAGAGTTGTTAGCGGATCCACAACGGGTTTCCCAAATAGCCATTATATAAAAGCATTTTTCAAAAAATTAGAATGGGGCAAAAGGTTTCTCCTCATGTCAGGGTGGTCGTGAATTGTATGTTACATTATTTAAGTAAATATGCAACATTGATAGCTTTTTGAGGAATTCAAGTATCCAGTTCCCTAACGTTGTTGGCAAAGTCATCAACCCACCTGAACTGGAGGATCCAGTCAGTTTTTGGACCGCCATTTTGGACCGCCAGCAATCAGTGTGTCTGAGAAGATGGAGATTAATTGCATGTTTCTGATTATTCAGAAAACCTGATAGACTTTACTATTCGATGGGTCGATGACCCCTGGCCTCACCAACTCGCACGTTTCTCGCACCGGCTTCAAATTGACTCTTGGCGGCCTCTCACTGCGGTACGTTTCGTGAGTCCTTATTCATTTGCCTGGGAATGAAAGGTTTCTTGGCTGGCGAAAAGAGCCCCTACAGTTTGCTGCAGAATTTGTGCCATATTCTTTTTTATTAAAATGTATTTTCCTGCCAACATATTCTATAATCGCTGCAGCAAATGTTCCTGTCTTAATTTGCCTGTGAATATATTGATTCTGAAACAGTGAGTGCTGTTTGATTGAACATGTGGGTGGTTTTCTGCTGTGCTGAGCTTGTTTCTATAGGGAGCCTATTTTAAGCTCGCTGTCAGCCCATGATGTAAAGAGCTCCCACCGCTTTGGTGAAATGATGAACTCTGGGGGTAACACTTGATTGTCCCTCATAGGATACCGTACTATTTCGATGATTACAAATACACCATGATCCGTATTACCGAAATGTTGCACCGGAAGAGATTTACCCCTGGTCAAAAATGTGTTTACATTTTCTGTAGAGTGTGCAACAGTGTACGGAGCATTCTGTGTTCTGAAAGTGGTTTAATGAGAGCAGAATATAATTGAGTGCAACTCACAGAATTGCTCACTATGGGGGTCATCACAAGTGTGCTGGTCCAATAAAAATGCCAGAACAAATGACGGTTATACCGGCAATGCCATTTTTACCAGACCGGCACACTTCAAGTTTGCTGGTGGGGGCCACTGATCACCTGCCAGTAGATCAGGCCCCCTACCGGCAATCCCATCCCATGGATTCCTTTGGGGTGGGATTACCGGGCATTACCGGGATATTACTGGCTGCGGAGACGATGGTAAGTTCCCATCCCATGGAGTCCAATGATTGCCTGAATCACCGGCACCAGTATTTTGTTTAGATCAACAAAGTCATAATGAGGGTCGTAGTCATTTAAAACCTGCCTTTGGGAATCTCATCCATGCTTCCATTGGACTCTTAGCACCCCGTCTGCAAACAATTGGCTGTGTGCATCGTGGCGTTCCCAACCACGGCACAGCAAATTCTGGTTGATTAAATAATACTCCAGATCTATCCAAATTTAGATAGAATTGTGAATATCAGCTTGCGTCACATCTAGACAGGATTGTGAATGTTGGCTTACGTCGCTTCTAGATTTGTGAATATTAGCCTTTGCCACATTTAGATATAATTGTGAATATTAGCTTGCATCATATTTAGTCAGGACTGTGAATACTAGCTTGCGTCACATATAAAGAGGATTGTAAATGTTGGCTTGCATCACATCTAGACAGGATTGCTAATGTTAGCCAGTGCCACATTTAGATATAATTGTGAATACTAAATGGCGTCACATCTAGACAGGATTTTGAATATTAGTCCGTGCTGCTTCTAGATAGAAATGTGGAGATATTCATGCATCAAATCTAGAAAGAATTTGGAAATTAGCATGTATCACATCTAGATAGCGAGGCCATTAACCAACCCACTAACAATCTCACCCTTCTACATACACCTCTCAAACTCTAACCAAACACATCCACACCCCTAAAGCACAGCAAACCGCACAAACTTCACTACACTGCAACAACAAAACAAATCACACATAGCTCCGCACAACAGAACACGACGGCTACCAACGGAAAAGCATAGCTAAGTTCAGCAAACAGTGCTAACCGAACTGAAGCTGCCAACATGTGCTCTCTTGCACTTTTCCCACTTGGTCCCACTAACTCACCCCGCCCCCCTTTCCTTTTCAGATCCGCCAGAGCGCCAGGGGACCACAACGGTGGTGATAGTGTGTGGTACAAATGTCCTTTAACATAACCTAACGTGTCGCCACCACTGGTTGTCCACAGGGCCATTTGTATTACGAGATTTCCCTGTACCGTTGAGATGTAACCCCCGATGTTCAAGCTTCTTATTTACCACGCAATATCCCAACATGTGGCATGATCGCGCAGTACGGTTATTTCCTGAACTCGGTCCTCTGTGACACACATGCAAGATGTGCTGACGTATAGAACAGCGATGTTATTGTAGCAATCAAAAACACACATGTTAAGTGTTCTTTTAAACGATGAAACAGAAAATCTGTTTTTTAAATCTTGAAATTTCCTATTTTTTACTGTGCCAAAATATATATTTAGAGTTAATCTCAACAGAACGTTGGCCCGGTATAAACAGCATGGCATTCGGAAGCCATACACCGTATCTGAAAAAAGTTGGCCATCAAGCCCATAATATTAATGTAAATGTATTCGCTAATGACACGTAACTGTATTTAATCTGGCTGAATACATTGTGTTCCGATTGAAAATACACCCTATGTTACGTTTATAAGACGACTATAGTGGTATTAGTTTAATCATGATGTATATATTACACACAAAGGAACTAAAACAAGAACCTTTCAAGCCATACCCACAGGGGGAAGTTCATTCTGTCATTTTTCCTACACGAATCACATATCAGCTCTCATTATTTAATAGGACTTTGGAATATGCCTGCAGCATCGCAATGCCGGGTTGGATATTACCGTGTATTGTTCAGTGTGATGCTCTCACAATGCATGGCTGCAGACTATGTATACATGCAGTTTGGCTGTGTTATGCAGTGTGCAGTGCTGTATACACATATACTATTCATTGTCACGGGAGGATAGCTCAGGGGCAACGTGCTCGCCTTGGAAGCAAAATGAGACCGAGCACCACAGGTTGGATCCCCGGGTCCGCGCTTAGAAACCTCTGGGTATTAAGCGCTTTATAATAACCTATCATATCATATCATTGTAGTATGAAACTCTTGCTGTGTAGCACAACTCTAAAATATGTATGTAGTACATAGAATAACTTTGATATTCCTGATAATTTGAAGTCGGAATACGTACGTATGTAGCAGGGCTGTAGGTGCATGGTGTATATAGTGTGAGGTACGTAGCTCTCCCCATGTACTATCACTATGGGATCTGTATGTTATGCAGGTGCATAGGTCGTATATAACGTGACTATGTAGCAGTCCATGAAATATTCTATGTCGCCTACTGTTCTCTTTGTGGCATATTTGGAATATTTACACATGCATGTGGTGAAGTTCCCTCCCTAACAGAAAGAGAATCGTGAGTCTTTCCTCACTTAGCATGGCTACGTGACGTCTGCAGGACAGAAAGGTCAGTGGAAGTCAATGAGAGGAGGATTTCTGATGGAGCTGCAGTGCTAGTGTGGAGAGTCTAAGAAGATATTCCAATCTGCATAGAGGCGAAGGGCCAAGGACAGATAGCCCCTGAGCATGGGCGGACTGGGAACAACAAGAGGTTCTGGAAATCATTTTCAAAGTGGCCCCATATTACACATTTAGAGCAAGCACAGCCTATTTCACATTGGAACATTTGGAAATATATGTAACGACACAAAAGAGGGCCATGATGCAGAGGCCCATCTGGAAATCTCCAGAGCTCCCGGTAGGCCAGCCCACGCCTGCACGTGAGCAGCAGGAAGGATTACAGGAGTGTCGCACCCAGAAGGCAGGAGACCGGGGCACTAGACAGCGGGGTCCAGAAAGAGAAGCCGAAGGAGGTATTGTAGGTATCTAGTCCTCGCAGAGCCACCAGAGAGCGCCCTTCAAGATCGCTGAAACTGAAGCAGAGCGAGCGGTTCACAGACGCCCGGTAGTCTAGAGCGGTAAAGATGTGTAGACAGCCACCGAACAGAGGGGAGATGTCACAGGCAGACACAGGCAGTCCCAAGTATGAAAGCCTTGCAAAGGGGATTGATTGAATGTAGAAGTGCTGTGGGTTGGAACTGGGGGTGTGGGGGACATTCTCTAGAGCCAAGTGGCAAAGGAAATGACAAGACAACTCTGTATGCTGAAACAGAAAGTAGTTCGAAGAGCCAGAAAGAAACTGATTTAAAGAAGATGTGCTACAGACTGGAACTTGAAGGCAGAATTGCCAGAACCCAGGCAAGAAAGTGACTTAAACTTATGACATTCATTTCCTGCTGTAATTTGAAGGGAAAGTTCCTACAGCCCAGGGCAAAACCTACCGAAGAGAATACCTCTACCTGCTGGAGCTTGAGGGTAGGGTTCCTGGAGCCCAGGGGGAAACCAACTGAAAGAATACCTCTACCTACTGGAGCTTGAAGGTAGGGTTCCTAGAGGCCAGGGCGAAACCTACGGAAGATAATACCTCTACCTGCTGGATCTTGAAGCTAGGGTTCCTAGAGCCTACGGCGAAACCTACAGAATAGAGAATACCTCTACCTGCTGGAGCTTAAAGGTAGAGTTCCTAGAGTTCAAGGCTAATTCAATCAAAGAGAATACCTCTAGCTCCTGGAGGTTGAAGGTACAGTTCCTACGGCCCAGGGCAAAACCTACCGAAGAGAATACCTCTACCTGCTGGAGCTTGAGGGTAGGGTTCCTGGAGCCCAGGGGGAAACCAACTGAAAGAATACCTCTACCTACTGGAGCTTGAAGGTAGGGTTCCTAGAGGCCAGGGCGAAACCTACGGAAGATAATACCTCTACCTGCTGGATCTTGAAGCTAGGGTTCCTAGAGCCTACGGCGAAACCTACAGAATAGAGAATACCTCTACCTGCTGGAGCTTAAAGGTAGAGTTCCTAGAGTTCAAGGCTAATTCAATCAAAGAGAATACCTCTAGCTCCTGGAGGTTGAAGGTACAGTTCCTACGGCCCAGGGTGAAGTCTACCGAAAAGAATACCTCTACCTACTTGAGCTTGAAGGTAGGGTTCCTAGAGGCCAGGGTGAAACCTACTGAAGAGAATACCTCTACCTGCTGGAGATTGAAGATAGGGTTTCTAGAGCCTAGGATGAAACCTACAGAAGCGAATAACTACCAGCTGGAGCTTGAAGGCAAAGTTCCTAGAGCCCACCCAGGGTGAAACGTACCAAAGGGAATGCTCTACCTGCTGGGGCTTGACGGTAAGGTTCCTAGAGCCCAGGGTGAATCCTATCGAGGAGACTATCTCTGCCTGCTGGAGCTTAAATGTAGGGTCCCTAGAGCCCAGGGTGAAACCTAACAAAGAGAATACCTCTATCTGCTGAAGCTTGAAGGTAGGGTTTTTAGAGACTAGGGCTCTTAGAGACTAGGGCAAAACCTACCAAAGTCAATACCTCTTCCTGCTTGAGGGTAGGGTTCCTATAGGTCAGCATGAAGCCCACTGAAGAGAATACCTCTTGCTGCTGGAGCTTTAAGGTAGGGTTCCTGGAGCCCAAGGGGAAACCTACCCAAAGAATACCTCTGCCTGCTGGAGCTTGAAGGTAGCGTTCCTAGAGCCAAGGGTGAATCCTACTGAAGAGAATACCTCTACCTGCTGGAGCTTGAAGGTAGGGTTACTGGAGCCCAATGGGGAAACCTATCGAAAGAATACCTCTGCCTGCTGGAGCTTCAAGGTAGGGTTCCTAGAGCCCAGGGTGAATCCTACCCAAGAGAATACTTCTACCTGCTGGAGCTTGAAGGTAGTGTTCCTAGATCCCAGGGTGAATCTTACCGAAGAGAATACCTCTACCTGCTGGAGCTTGAGGGTAGGGTTCCTTGAGCCCAGGGTGAATCCTACCGAAGAGAATACTGCTACCTGCTGGAGCTTGAGGGTACGGTTCCTGGAGCCCAGGGGGAAACCAACTGAAAGAATACCTGTACCCGCTGGAGCTTGAGGGTAGGGTTCCTAGAGCCTAGGGTGAAACCTACGGAAGAGAATAACTCTACCTGCTGGAGCTTGAAGGCAAGGTTCCTAGAGTCCAGGGTGAATCCCATCAAAGAGACTACCTCTATCTGTTGGAGCTTAAATGTAGTGTCCCTAGAGCCCAGGGTGAAACCTAACAAAGAGAATAACCCTACCTGCTGGAGCTTGAAGGTGGGGTTCCTATAGGTCAGGGTGAAATCCACTGAAGAGAATACCTGTACCTGCTGGAGCTTCAGGGTAGGGTTCCTAGAGTAGGGTTGAAAAAAGAAAATGAATGGTGCAACTTGGTTGGAAAATCTCTAGAGATGGCCAGGAAGGATATTAAGAGAAGAAATGGTCCATGGTGCAAGGTGAAGTCAAAGCTCCTAAAGATTTCTATGAAATGGACTGAGAAAGAACACACAGTTGTTAAGCAAAGGAGTTCCGGAATACCTGAAATCATACTTGACATAATTTTAAGAAAATAATCAGAATTATGTGGGATAATAATATCAGTTGTTATTACAGCGCTAGATAGCTACGTGTTTGTAGCACTATATAACAACTAGACATTTCTAGGAGGGCTATACATATTTGTCTGTCTGGTTGTTCTTTCTTTATCACTATACATTCAATTTTATTCAATTCAACTTATGGAAATGTTGTAATTTTGCACAAAAAAATGGTTGATTCAATTTCAATGCAAATACAAAAATAATAATAGACGTATTAGATATTAAACTGGATAGAATGATGTAGGTTAGTACCTAAACGATGGTCTTGGGAAAAGTGGGAGTAGTCTTTCTGCAGAATAATTACTCATCCCTTAGTCACGGCCACAAGTTAGCCAAGGTTCAAGTATATTAGCACATAGCAGTAATGGCAATATAGGCTTTGGAGTTGTCGTGGTGTAGTATAAAACATTATTTTAACAGTAAGTAAAGGAAACAAATAAAATGTGTTAATAAATCAGACCTGATGTAACAGTGTAACCGGATGTGATTTAAGATTGTAATCTTGATCTAATATTGTAGTATTTAAATAACAAGGTGGCCTTTACGCAGTCATCATTTTAATTGTAAGCTTCATTGACCTGGAACTGTTTTAACATGAGCACTCATTAGGTGTAATGGAAAAGTAAACCGCTATCTATATGAAAGTGAAAGACCTTTTCCAAATTTTAGCATGTTTTTGTTAACTTACATTCTGAAGTGTAATTTAAAAAATCCTCCACAACAATTTGAACAAATCCTGCAGGGCAATTGCATTGCACAGCAGAGAAATGACTTCTGTTGTTTTCCTGATTCTGAAGCCAGAATGTTTGCAGTGAGCTGGATAGCAGTAGTTATTGACTGCACTCAGAACAATGATGGCATCCTCATGCTAACATGTAATATGAAGACTGTAGCTCGCACTGTACATAATATGGATCGCCTTATGATAGAATTCAGCAATTATGTATTGTTTGACAGCTAATGCGTCCCCTACTGGAGGTGTGAGTTTTAAGTGCATTGGAAGGCATTCTGTGGCACTGCACAGACATTGCAAGAATGTCTGCTGTCACTATAACTCCTCAGGGCCCATGTTGTTTGCACCTGTCCAGCTCTCTGGAACTTTGTGTCCACATTGAAGGCGCTCTCTGTGCTGCTTCCGAGTCCCTCCTATTACTTCCCTCCTGCCCAAGTCCTTGCAACGTGCAAATACCTAAGAACGTGCGCGGCGGATACGTTCTATGTGCTTCTTGCCGTTTCTCTTTTATTTACCGGTAAAATCTCCAAATTGACATTCCTGAGAACTATTCATGGATCATGAGTGTGAAGTGACGTGGGGAGGGGGATGGCGAGGATGCGAGGGTGATCTCGGTGTGGGGGCATAGTCGCTAGAATGATCTTGTACCCTATCCCGACTTTAGGGGGGATGCTCTTGGTGACAGCGAAGCCAAGCTGCACACCTTTAGATAGAGAGACTGTCCTAATCATTACGCACACCTATTACGTCCATCTTGACCCCTTTCCAGAATTTAAGGTAGTCTATTTCAAGGCACTCGTCCCAGGGACGTTTTATAGATTTAGATTTTTAATTTTATATATATATATATATATATATATATATATATATATATATATATATATATATATATATATACAGCCCCAAAGTATATCAGGTCGTTTTGAAGCACAAATTGGGTGTCTGGGTGAAGGGGTGGTGGCATCAAATTGGTGGCTCATTCTTACTTAAGCCCGATTCCAGAAAGGCGGCTCCTCTCTTCTGGATAATTTTTGGCAGTTTGTGACTGATGGGGAATATCCCTCTTCCCCTGGCCGTCACTATTTATTTATTTATTTACTTATTTGCATTTTTAAAGTGTTCACACAGCCTGGGGGCATCGAGGCACTGTTACAGGAATATATCTTAGTTGCATATTTATAACGTGCTTAATACCCAGAGGTCTCTAAGCGCAGACCCGGGGTTCGAACCTGTGTTGCTTCGTGTCGTCTTGTTTCCAAGGCAAGCACGTTGGCGCTGAGCTATCCTCCCGGGACCTAGGTTACTAGGCCTTTTGATATAGGTTCCACACAGACCGAGGCAGAGGTCTCCCTTCCCCAGGCCTTCTTAGGCAACTCTTTACGGTTCCACAAAGATGGGAAAAATATCTCCCTTTCCAATATTCCCAATGATGTCTGTGGTTTTGCCAGAAGATATATCCTTCTTTCCCCTGGTCTTCTCGTGACTTTTGCTAAAGGATTTCTCTCTCTTCCCCTAGCATTCTCTTCCAGTTATGTGGGTCCCAGATGCCTTTCACAGGCATATAATATCTCTCACTCAGGCCCGGTTCACTATCCTGCCAGGCAGTGACTCACATGCACAATTCTTCAATCCTTGAACAGTTGGGTCCCAGACCCCCCTTCTCAAGGTTATGTCTCTTAATCAGGCCCAGTTCACGATAATGCCAGGCGCTGTTCTTCATACAAAGTCCTCTTGGATTCTTCTAAGAACTGGTACGAGGAAGATGATTGATTGTTCTCAATAACTAGTTTTACGCTAGTGATATCCCCTTTGCCTCAACGTGGTTCAAGTCTGCCCCTAGGTGCTCCAACAGGGACTTTGCTCTGCCCCCTGTTTTGTAGAGCAATACCTAGTTCATTAACACAGTTCTCTTTATGAATTCTCTCAACCCCAGGGGTGTGCTCCTTACCCCTTCTCCGTGGGTTGCTTCTCTCTCCAGCTCCCAGATTCTCTGGGCTTCTCTTGCCCCTGGAAGTCATGCAGTGGTTCCACCGCCCGGGGTCCCTCACATGTACAGCGGTTCTTCCTTCCGCTCTCCAACTCACCACCGGATACCTGGTTCTTCCACTTTTGGTCCTCCTGTCCTAGAGCCGTGCTCTGCTGGGATGTGTCTGCTCTCTGGCCAGCGTCCCAGTCTCCTTCGGTCCCTGTTCTCCGCACGGCAGCTCCCTCTATCGCACAGTTTTCCAGACAGACAATGAGAGAAGTCCTTCCACTCATTTTATCATTGCCCGGATCGTGTGTGGGTGAGAGCTACTATGTTCGCCTTGGTTCCACAATGGGCTATTCAGTCCCCTTTTCTTCTTCTTTGTGAGAGTGTCTACAGAGCCATAGCTTTCCAAGTTTCCCTTCCTCTTCCTCTTCACAGTATAGTTTCTCTCATACTCATAGTCAGGTCTACTCTGCATAAAGTAACTATGAGTGGAAAGAGGAGATAAAGAGGCAGGAAATGTTTTGACCCTAATAATGTGGGGGGATGTGTTTTTTGGGTGAGCATCAGTGGTAGAAGTGCACCTAACATAGTAGTGGAACTGAGGTCTCGGCAGGGGAGATAGTAGGCGGAACCATAGTGCAACATGTGACAAGGTGTTGCAGCTGGGGCATTGCAATAGTCTAATTGACTAGTAACTAAGGCTCCTATTACAACTTTACACTGGCAGGGACATGAGGGGACAAATCCTCTCTATAGAATGGTGAAAATGGTTGTAAAAAGTAGAGGAATGGTAAACCGATAAAAATAAAAGTGGTGGAACACTTCTCCCAACCGTTCCCGCTCACTTCGATCACTGGTGAGCATGGTCTTTGTTATACCACGTTCTCGTTTGATAGTCTTCCCTTCCTCCACAGAGGGGGACCCCTCACATGGGATCCTCCGGCTGAGTACCACCCCCAGGGGGACTATCAGGTAGCAGCCTCGCCTCCCTGGCCCCATGGGAAGGGTCCCACCAAAGTGAGGAAGTGATGTCATCAAGGGATTCGTCATACACTCCAGCCACATTTCTACTAAGCCACCCTCCTTTCACTCACACAAACGCTTCACATACACTCCCTACATGGTCTCTTTGTCTGCCATCTCTTCCTCCGAGCTCACCTGAACAATCCACATGTTTCTGGTTGCTGTTACCCTCTTTATGCTCCCCCTTCTCCTGCCACAGGGTCATTTGCCCTGACCAACCTGGCCCTCTCTTTCCCACTGGGGAGGTATTACAAGCAGAAAAGATGTTAAATAGCGGGTTAAGCCTCACGACTTTCCGCCACGAGGGCCCGCTGCAGAACAGTGATGGCAGCCGGGCAGTAGAATGTCCAAGTTTCTGTTAGGGGACCTTGCTCTGAGCTTCCCTGGGTAAGTGCAGTTTGTGTGGGGGTGCTTTGCCCTTTGTTTAGTTCTTGGTATTCTAGGGCACTGACCGCCGTCTGTGGGTGTTAGCCGCCAGCGTTCTAGAACAGTGCACATATTCGCTTGCACCCACGTAGGCGTTGCAATGTCAGGTCTCTCTCTTGGCTGAATTACTCCCGTGAAAGAGCATAGGCAGTGAGGGACACAGGAGGGCGGTCTTTACTTGGTCGAGTCCAGGTCTCTGATGTCGTGAGGTGGAGAGCATGTGTTGCACTGGAGGGCTGCTCTCTCTCTGCCACTGCTTTCCTGGGGCCGGACCATGTATTTTAACTAGAAAAATTAGAAAGAATCTGGCAAGCATTATGTTTGAGGCATCGTGCGTGACAAAGGGTTACTTACTGCACATAAATAGTTCTGCACAAGGAGGGGACAAGAATTGGGGCCCTCAGAACCTCCACCGTCCTCCTCTGGGTTAGGAATGGTTCTGGATTTCTCCCTTATAGGCCTCCCACTCTCAGCTGAGAGGGGTTCCCATCCCCTGGTGACAAGGCCAGAGTACTGGCTTTGTCACACACATTAAAAAAAACAATGTCTTGGCTGGATGATACCTTTATTTACTATGTGTTTGCCCAGCATAGTTATCATCTTTGAAAGACCATATGCTGTTTTTTGTTTGCTTTTATTTTTAATGACAAGCTAGAGTAGTACTGTATATGTTAATTCTTTGTCGCGTTGTGTGTTAAACAAGCATTGGAAAAGCCAACAGATTTGTCTTTTTTCTAGGCATCGAACAGGCATTTGCCAGTTGCTGCCATAATGCTACTATCTGGCTATAAAATTGGAACAGTTGTAATATGGTATGATTACCTAGGAATATGATAGCAGTGTCTGACAAACGTCTATCAAATACCAAACGCAAGTCAAAACTGTTGGCCCTGCCAGTACTTATTTTTTAACAGGACATCAGTGCAAGGACACACATACTGCTCACAAATCAAGTGGCAGAAGGCACGCTTGGTTAAGATATTTCTATTACACCAGTAGATCAGTTATAGCTGCAATTAAGCCATTATCTCTCAGAATACTGTTTGGAAAGGTCACTGTCAGACATTTATAGCACAACGTTTGATATTACTGCTCGATAAAACTAGCTCAAACAGATCCTGGGAAGATATGTTTTGTGTGAGGAGGGGCAGGTGGTTGGTGGCAATGGCCATAAGGTCTAGAACGTCATGGGCAGTCAATGGGTGGATAAATAACCCCACACCCACAAGTTTGTGCCCCTACTTAGATCCCAACCGCCTCCTATTTTTCCGCCTTTGCAATATTTTTGGCTTATAGGTGCCGCTTTAGTGCCATTTAATAGTCCAAACTAAACATGAAATTCTCTTCTATATGCATTTGTACAGTAGTCTCTGAATCTATCTTGCCTAACTAGGTGGAAAGCACGTGGTGGAAAGCACGTGCGGCCAAGCCGCCATCTAAGGAGCTCTGGCCTGTGACGGTGACGCGGCCGCCATCTTCTTTCACATCGGCTTAGCTTCCCTTCCCGAAGGTGCACTTCATTTGGGGGATTTGTTTCAGGACGCTGAGACTTTGATTTCTTTGTCAATTGCATTTTCAATTAGCCGCGACTTTGAAAAGAGCGAAAACATGCTTTTAGTGTGCCTTTGAAGCTTTCCCTGTTTCTGTGAGCAGATCAATAGGTAATTAGAGTTTCTTTTTCTTGTAAGGACAGGTTGTTTTTATTCAGTTTTGAAAGGCTACATCCCAGCGGGGGAGACCGAGGGGGTGGGCCACAGTGCGTTCCCTCGTACAGTGTCCATGACATTACACGTACAACTGTTTTGCAATATGTGCTGTTTTCTCTCAATCAAACATTTTTGGAAATCATGGATTTCATTTGAAGAGAGTGTGTTTGTCTCTTCAATTCTAATGGGGTATTTTGAAAAATGATGTCTTCAAACCTGACACTGTCAATCACTGAGGGATATGGACCTCTACAGCATGCTATGTTATGTTAATTGGTTTCCTTATAGCGTCATATGCGAACGGTGTGGCCTCGTAGCTCTGTAGGCTTGCCGGGAGATTGTACATTGGAGCCTTGGTGCAACCATTGAAAGGTGCCTGGTTAGAATATGCGATATGTATGTCCTAATCATGGTGCTGATTTGGTATTGCTTTAGTAAACGCATGTCTATGCAGTTGCAGAAGATGTTAGATGCATGATATCAGCTGCACGGTTGGTGGCGGGCAGTGTCTTGGCGCAAGGCGTGTGGCATGAGTGCAGGGGTCTGCAGCCTTGGGCTCGCAAGCTATTTGGAACAACAACTCTCACCTGCCTTAGCCACCATAGTCAGCGATGGGGATCATGGGATTCATAGTCCAAAATATCTGGAGAGCCACATATTGCAAACCCCTGCATAAGTGGGTGTCGTGCCAGGTGATTAGAGATGCGCTCCATGCAGGGTGCTCCGATTAGGCTTCTGTGTCTACGCCTGCGAGACTTGCGGCATGTGGTCTGGCTGTGACTCTTGTGCGTGCAGATGTTGTTCCTTATTACCATTTATTGTGTGTCCATGGATATTGCAGCAGGTGTGAATTAAGCGTACAGGGGAGTAGTTAACCGGACTGTTAACAAGTCTCGGGAGGATAGCTCAGGGGCAACGTGCTTGCCTTGGAAGCAAGACGGCACGTAGCACCATAGGTTCGATCCCCGGGTCCGCGCTTAGAAACTTCTGGGTATTAAGCGCATTATAAATAAACTATCATATCATATTTTTAGATATTGTCCTGCAGTGCAGAACTGATTTTTCTTACATGAATGCTCTGGTTGGACGAAGGTGGGTGATGACCTCCGGGCCATAGGTAGAATGATCTTGCCGTCAGTTCCCAGCTAGAGGCCATAGCCAGGTTTTGAAGATGTACCTGAAAGTGAGGTGGTACTTGAGCTGACAAGCCTAAAGGAGCACTGAGTGTGTTCCAGAGCCTGATGGCTTGTACTGAGAAGGAAGAGCAGGCCGGGCGAGAAACCTGAGCCTTCCCTCTGTAGTTGTTCTGCCTTGAGGTGAGTATATGCAAACTATCCTATTTAGAAAATTAGACCTCATCCACTGTAGGGCCGCTCGGTAGCTCTTAGGGCTTTGAGGGAGATGCAATGGGGAACTGGTCACAGGTGCAGCCCATTCAGTGCTTTTTATATAAGGTTGCAAGAGTCCAGGCGGAGCTGGGGTCTGGCTGCTGGGTTCTAGACAGGTTCCAGGTAAGGGACCAGAGGAAGGAGTGGGTGGGGTCCTCGTGAAAAGTAGAGGGAGGATATTTAGGAGTCGGGTAAAGATCTGCAGGAACATGGTGGTTTATGCATCAGCACTGTATTTATATGAAGTACGTCCGTGGAGGCAGAGGGCTTGGGTAGAGGTTACAATGGAGAGGAAACTCTGGAGCGCTGGGACACCCTGTAGGGAGAATGTTGGTGGGTGGGGAAAAAGGGCAAGGTAGTTGCCTTGGACCGGGGAGTAAAGAGGGACATCATTCATGCACCCCTTAATGAATCCTAATCTCTGATAGCCTGTTAGGATTGAGTAGATTATTCTGTTGAGAGCAGGAGTGAGATGCAGAATGATGAGAGCTGTTGTAAAGTCAATGTCTGCCCGGTTCTTTAAGTCATGCAGATTCAGTGCGCCAGAGTAGTCGGAGCCCTGCCAGGGCATCACCCAGAAAGTCAATGTCTGCCCGGTTCTTCAGGTCATGCGGATTCAGTGCCCCAGAGTAGTCGGAGCCCTGCCAGGGCATCATCCAGGAATTCAATGTCTGCCCGGTTCTTCAGGTCATGCAGATTCAATGCCACAGAGTAGTCAGAGCCCTGCCTGGGCATCACCCAGGAAGTCAATGTCTGCCTGGTTCTTCAGGTCATGTGGATTCAGTGCCCCACGGCAGTCAGAATCCTTCCCGGGCATCGGCCACAAAGTGATTTGCTTATGTGAGCTCCAATGCCATTTACTCAAACATACCTTGATAAAAAAAGCTATTTTATTCTGGCATATGGCCTAGGTGGCAGGATCATCTGATCTGATCAGGACTTTTACTAAAGTCCATGAATGGTCATAGTGACTATTGCTGAATTGATATTTTTGAAAAAGCAGATGTTGCAGCCAATATCGGCTTGAGTTCCTATCTAGAGCGAAGCCTTTGTGCCTCTCTGGTTACTTTCTCAGATGGCCAAGGGTCTGCACCAGGGGTGCCTGTATTGTGGCTGCAGCAATATATGTACTATTCCAAAAAATAAAGTTGGTACCCTTTAGTGCGCTCCTTGGGAAGAATTACTCAATCACTTGGTTATGTTAATTCCAATTTGTTTATTCAGTATAGGTTCTGGATACTCAATGCACTTAAAGTTTCAATAAATAAACTTTGTCTCCCAGATTGTCTCCCAACACGTGTTTCCCCATGACTTTAGCCACGGTTCCTCAGGGGAGATTCTAAAATGAAAAAAGAACCCAAATTCATACATCCTATGTAAATAAACAGAGACTTAAGTGCATAAAACCTCTAGTTTCATAACCACTTCTATCTGAGAAGAGGACATACATTCACCCTTGTCATGTTTTTCATTATTCTGATTAAATATTGATTGGTATTCAATTTTCTCTCTCATCGGCTCTCTATTTGTCTTCCTTTTGTTCTTTATCCCTTTTTTCTTCTGTTTTTCTATAAGAAAAATGCACAAAGCTCACATGCTTTGGTTCACATTCTAATACTGGCTATTAATGTGTTATATTTCTGAACAGCAAAGCAGTCTTTGCTGTCCTAGACAGTGTGCTGTATCCATCCTAGCTTATATATAATGGCATTTTAGCATTAGTCCATTATTACTAGTATGAATTCTGCATTTGCATTGGTATACAGTTTATGATTGAATATATGCACCCTCTATGAGGTAGCCCTTTACATTTCTAGAAAAAATTATTATAAATTGCTATAGTGTTTACCTTGTGTGTAGATTCTTATGGATTCAAAGTTGTTCCTTTCTCTCGGTACGATTGCCTCTGTGCATCCGTGGTTCCCGGATGCATCTTACCTGAAATCTGCTTCTGTTTATATATTGCGGAGCACGTCGCGTGATGACGTCATCGCGTAATGTGCCGCGATGACGTCATACGCGTCAAAAAACGTGCGGCGGCCATCTTGGATTTAAATTTTTCAGGTAGCATTGCTAATTTGCAAAAGAATGGATTTATTTTCAAAGAACCCCTAAGCTAACACTAATGTCTTCTTTAATTTAGTTGTGTCTCTAAATGTTGTTATATCTATGCGTGTGTGATGGCATCAACACGTTGGATCCAACTTTCCATTTACTATATTTCAGTGTATGTGTTATAGTGTATATAAACTCTATGTATAAATGAACAACAAGTTGCTTATACATGCTTTCAGTGGTAGACAGAGAGGTACTTAGGATAATGCACATATACAATCAATAGTGTTTTTATAACCAGTTTGCCATCTCTGGATCTGTGTTTAGACCAGTTTGGCATGTATCCATTATACAAATCCATTTTGACTCCATTCTCCTTAATATAAGTTCTCTGTCTCCTCCTCTTTCAGGTTGCTCGATTTTTCGTTGTCCAATGATTTTGATGTCCTTGATGTCTGATTGTTGGTGTTCTTTTGCAAAGTGTATGGCCATTGGGTACCTTGCATCCCCGTTCTTGATTGCTCTAAGATGTTCCAATATCCGTATTCTAATTTCTCTTATCGTGCTTCTGATGTATTTCTTGTTGCAAATTCATTGTATAGCATAGATTACATATTGGCTTCTGCAGTTTATAAATTGTTTGATGTCAATCGTTTTTCCAGTGGGTAATTTAATTTGTTTGATTCCATTTATCATGTGTGAACAAATTAAACATTTGCTGCATTTGTAGGATCCTGTTGGTGCCGGCACTTTCAAAAAACTACTCAAGGAGACCTTTACTGGGTTCCTTGGATGACTCGGACTTAATTTCTTTTTCAAAGTTGGAGCTTTTCTAAATACCATTGATGGTTTTTCTTCAATAATGGTGCTGAGTGTATCATCTGTGAATAGAATGTTCCAATGTTTATTCAAAGTTTTCTTTATGTTGTATATTTCACTACTGAATGTTGTAATGAAATGGGTTTTCATTTCTTTATTCTTTACTTTCCGTTTTTCAATTAATAGGCTGGTTCTTGTTACTTTTTCTGCTTTCCGAATTGCATGGTTAAGAGAATCTTCTTTATATCCTCTCTGTATAACGTTTTCTTTTAGATCTGTTAGATGTTTTTGGTACCTGGTATCCAAGCTGCAATTGCGTTTTATTCTAAGCATTTCTCCATATGGGATGTTCTTTATGGTGTGTTTTGGATGGTTGCTTTGTGCATGTAGCTTATTGTTGACTGCTGTGGGTTTAATATACAAGTCTGTTAGTATCTTGTCATCACCCAGAAAGTCAATGTCTGCCCGGTTCTTCAGGTCATGCGGATTCAGTGCCCCAGAGTAGTCGGAGCCCTGCCAGGGCATCATCCAGGAATTCAATGTCTGCCCGGTTCTTCAGGTCATGCAGATTCAGTGCCACAGAGTAGACAGAGCCCTGCCTGGGCATCACCCAGGAAGTCAATGTCTGCCTGGTTCTTCAGGTCATGTGGATTCAGTGCCCCACGGCAGTCAGAATCCTTCCCGGGCATCGGCCACAAAGTGATTTGCTTATGTGAGCTCCAATGCCATTTACTCAAACATACCTTGATAAAAAAAAGCTATTTTATTCTGGCATATGGCCTAGGTGGCAGGATCATCTGATCTGATCAGGACTTTTACTAAAGTCCATGAATGGTCATAGTGACTATTGCTGAATTGATGCACACTGATATGAAATGATAAGTCATTTATAACGCGCCTGTACACAGCTGTATTCATTCCTTGAAAGATTTGTTTGGAGAAAGAACTGGAATCCGATTACTTGAGTATAGCTACAATTATGTCTTCTCCCATGACGACTATATTTGCTTTTGCTAATATCTGCTTTGGGAAGGACTTGCACCATGTCATGTTTTCACCTGCAGATCAACCTTGACCTGAAACATTTGCTAAAACAATGCCTGCTCCTATCAATGATTGCCTTGGTCCTGCGTTTCAGGTCTAAGCCTCTTGGTAAAGGGCCTCCCACCATCAACCACATGGTTTAGGTGGAGTCTCGGGATCCTTATGTAGTCAGTAGTGGCTCAATAGATCATGATATTGAACTAGATATTTGGGCTGCCGCATGACTCTAATCTGCGAGAGGGGCCCAGGGTGCATCGCGGTACATGAATCCGCCTTTCTATGACCAATTCCCAACTATAGCTCTCTCAGAAGACTACACAGAAATCATGTCTAGATTTCCATTCCCTGGTGGAAGGGATTGTAGGGATGGAAATGCAGCGTCCCAAACGTGGAAGGTGCTTCAGGCTGCAAAAATTCTATTAGCAAGGAGAGCTGGTCTTTTAGTGCCAGCATTTCCGCCGTTTGGTTTAGCATTTCTGCAAACGTACTCTTTGTAGTTAGCTTCAACACATTTTAGGGAGCGTCATACAGCGAATGGAGGAGCAGCAACAATATTGCTGATTATATTTTGCGGTTAGGTCCAGGATATTTGAAGGGCTCTGCAGCTAGCATTAGTGCATTTAGTGTACTGTGTTTGTAGTTAGGAGAAGGCAGAACATGTTCCTTTGGAGGTTAGTGAAAGGGTGGCTGAAGTGCCACATAGTGCAAACATTAAGTAGGAAATATGTTGACTTTTTAGTAACATAAAGGCTGTCTGCCACGTTAGCAAGAGCTCTGCCATTTTGAATTAGGCCCCGTTAGAGGAAGCATCTTCTGTCAATTAGAATATTAGGTCGCATCTTGGAGCTTCTGTTTTGTTCATTCAATTAGATTATATTCCTTCTTCCCCCCCAGCGAGTGCTTAGACAGCCAAGGTCCTTGGAGGAAGGGGGAAGCATTGCGCAGATAATAGTTGATGGTGCAAGGCTGAGCCGTCCACAGGAGCTGTGAATGGAGTGCATTATATCAGTTATGTTCCTTATGATTAGATTAGTGCAGCAGCTGTGAAGGTCAAATCTTGCTGATAACAAGACCTGATGTCCAGACATGGTTGAACTAGGTTGTGGTTACTGGCCCCATTGAGAAGTGATCTTACATGCGTAGCCTAGGCTCATCTTCTCTTTGTTTACATATTCTGCTCCCTCATGAGACAGGCCCCCTCCCCCTGGCAACAAAAAAGAGAAAATTCACCCACTTTACATGAGACCCATTGAGAAGTGGCAGGTCCATCAGAACTACAGGTGTCAATCGAAATAGAGCAAATATGAGAAATGAATCCCCAATAGCAGTCCCTCAGCTACGTTTTTTATAAAGCCTCCTGGCTCCCAAGAGAGATAGGGAAGGATGTGTACTTGGAAAGCAACATGTTTCAAGATGGGAGTCGCAAGCGGTGTTGCTAAAGAGTAGAGCTGCAAGGCCGAAGAGCCGTTTGGGGTTGCCAAGTTGTCTGGTCTCATGGGAAAGTAGTATTGTGTCCACTTCATTTCCACAGGGTATTGACGTCATTGTTCACACTCGCTCACGACTGGGTCTCTTCAAGGGGCATGCACCTCATGAATTATCTGAAGTTGTTTCGACCAATAAAGAGAGTCCATTGTTGCAATTAGTTACCTAAATGTAATGGACCAATCACAGCAAAGTATTTTTTGCTGACTGCACAATTAGGTAATTTGCAGGGGGCTGTCTTGATTTCGTCACGTATACTAAATTGACCAATGGGGTAGTAGAATATATGTGATGTTTAGATTTGTGTATAGGGGATAGCCAATAGGAAATGTGGGAACAATCTGTATTGGATACATTTTGCCAATGTAGTTTTGGTGATTTTTGCCTTTAAAAGCTGTAACCAATGCAGGCGTGTCGATTGAGTTCTGTTTTAACTTCTAAGGAGCTGACTGACCGTCCCGGCCGTAGTTGCATGTAATAAACTTGATTTCGTTGCAAAACACGCACTCTTTATTGACTCCTTGGACTGTTTTTATTGATCGGTTTTTGGGCCTAACTTACAGATTCTATGATGCTAGAACTTTGTTCCTCGTAGCAGGGCAGATAGTTTTTTTGTCTTATTGGTTTTTATGCAAGAATACAAATCCTAGTCATATAGATGCAAAGCTACATTACAGTGTAGTCAACTGTCCTCCTATTGCTATCTGCCACTGATGAGCCCTCCTGATGATGTTGGCGGTGCTGCAGCTCTGTGCCAGTAGGTCATGTCAGGCTCCACAGCTCTGCCATGGCATTGCACTGTTCTCACGCATCATCCACCACTTCTACATAGTCAATGATGTTGCAGTGGTGTCTGAGATGAAGGCCAACCTCTACCACAATGCTGACTTAGTCAATGCGCTGGGAGCCATTAACTGCACCCATGTAGCCATTAGCTCACTAAGCGACAGGAGCAGAAACCCTGTCATAAGTTGTACTGTCTCATCAATGTAAGGAAGGCAGGCATGTGGGATGTGAACCTATTAGTCCTCAGCTGCTGATTGAGGACCCTGGTTCAAACCATACTCTTGATGCCTTAAGAAGCAGCCTAGCCCAATTAGAATCAATACTTTGTAGATCTATTGTGCTTACAGCAAGCTTGGTGGTGCACGCCAGGTGTACCCAATGTCCTATTATCCACCAGACATGAAGCCATTTAGTGAAATAGCTCCTCTAGCCTTTCTCGGTGCTGCAGCTTGTCGTTGACGCATATGCGTTGCTACTTGTCATGGATTGGTCCTCTAACATGTCCTGTCGATGCGCCCGACTGCTAAACTCGGCCCTTCTGCGCCCGTTAAGGTGTTTTGTGGATTGCTCATATGCAGTGCTAGATAGTTTACCAGTGGGGAGACAGGCTGTGGCATGGAGGGAAAGATGAGAACATGCTTGGGGAGCTCAATTGAGTGTACATGTAGACAGGGCTTTAAGTGGGCCGGGGCCTACATGTAGAAGTGGTGTTGGGTGAGAAAAGTGGAGAGTGTCTTTTCTGCGTTGCTTCTTTCAGTAGCCTCGAGGAATGTCATGTTCAGCAGTTACTCTGCTTGCATGTTAGCGTCGAGAGAAGACATGCTGGCAGGGCAAATGGCATTCTTTTACCTTTATGCACTTGAGAAGACAAATACAAGTTACTTGGGTCATATTATCATGTAGCTGTGACCTGCTGCTACTCACTGTGATGAAAAGAAGTTTAGGCGTGCACCTGTGACAACTCTTTCCTGCAAGTGGTAACGTTTTAGTCCTGCTGCATAGGGTACATCTTGTCTCAAAGCCCCCCCCCCCCAAATATGAATCACAAAGTAAACCCTCTTTCTTTCTAAGCTGTTTGGCTTGGTTTTTATCATGCCTGCTTGCTATAATTTCATAAATGGTTTGCTTCTTTGTAGCACTTTTAAATATTGTATTAGGTCACATACAAAAACAGCTGCGAGCCCTTTTCAAACAATGACTACAGCGAGGTGCACTTGTCACCAAGTTTGTTGTTGTGTAGATCTTCAAAGTACAGCAGAAAAACTCAGAGGAGATTTTTGGGGGCTCGTTGCACGTTATGTTCTGGCACAATGAAAGTGGGCGCATGGTTCGATTGTGTCTTTTAAGTGTTTAAGCATACAAGGGTCTAGAATGGTTCCAACGTTGGCCTAATTCACAGGGGCTCGCTAAAGAAAACATCCTGAGAAAAAAGTGCATCTACTTATCTTCTTCACTTGGGGCGGGGCATGCCCTTGGCCCACATCTGTAATGTGCAAGCCCACCCTGGCAAGAGGTCCTGGCTACACCACTCTCCTTTAACCAGCAGCCTCGCTTCATGCCATGCAGTGTTATTGTCACCTTTCTCTGCTCACCTGCATACATCACTATTGTTGGAAATGATGGCAGGCCTCCTGCATGGGTACCTGTAATATGCTGCCAGCCTTTCTTTCACTTGCTTGCCCTTTTTGATGGCGCACGCTGACTCTGCAGGACAGGTAGGCTCTGTTGAGTAGGCCTTTTAATTCCTACATGGCAAGATTTGCCTAATACATATGGTAGCCCAACACTTCAACTCAAAGCTGCCACCAGAAGAGTTGCTTTAGAAGTTAACTTTCCCTTGCTTTTGGGATCTGTGCCCGTGTGGCTACACTATGTGCCCCCTCGTACTCTTTCCGCGAAGCCATGATTTAACGCTTTACCCTCATCCCAGGTCGGAGTCCAGACCCCATTTTCCGCTACTGTCTCTTTTCTCTAATAGAACAGATGCTGAATAAATGATGTGTGATGGTTGACGGCGGTTGCATTTTAAATGTGTAGCTTTCAGACACACTGTCCATGCTGGTTGGTCCTAGCCTGTGGACACCATTGGTCTATCCATCTATCTACACACTGCCATGCTTCAAAGGGCAACCTTCCCGGAATGTGCACAGAAGCACAGCTTTTGGTGAGTAAAGACAGCCATTTTAGAATGAACTTAAAATGGTGTAGTTAATGTGTTACTGTCATAACCTGCTCGGTTTAGTCATTTATTTATTTAGACATTTATATAGCACACCTAACCCGGAGGCATCATTAAATCCAAATCCGTAATTTAACCATATCTTTTTTTCTTAAATTTTAGATTAAATTGTGTTTTGTGTATAGGGACATCTGGATGATATTAGCCGATATTGTGAAGTGGTATGCCACCTGGAATGAGATGGCTAACAAGGAGGCGTGTCCTAAAGTGCTCAGGGCGTGGCCTAAAGGGAGCACCCGCCCCAAACAACACATTATGAGACTCTGCAAACATGTATTTTGGGTCACTCAGCATGGCCTCTGGTGGCCTCGCGTGTTTCCAGTCTTCCTTTTGTAAATACACCTTTTACGAACTATTTCTAAATAAATTGCCATCTACAAATAAAACGCCCCCTCTCAGTATACAAACAATGTAGGGCCTGATTCATTAAAGTGTTTTATAATGGCGCAATCCCATAGGAAAATGTTCCATGAATCAGGCCCTTAGTCAGTAAGTAAATCACTCTCGGGACATAAATAAATCGACCAAAGTGAAAAGGGACAAAGACCCTGACTGCTTTGCATAACATCACCAAATCAAAGAGCATTCTGGGAGCATGTGAATTAACACAGACTTTTATAGGACTGAAATGTCTTTGATATTGATGCAAGATCCTTTTTGATCACTTTAAGCACACTGGGCTTATCACGCTCCTTTCATTTGTCATTCACAGCAATCACCCTAACAGTAAAAGGTCTGCTTACCATAGGTCATTTATATGCCTTTGGAAAGCTTCACATCACATCATCCTTTAGGGTGGGGAAGCGCCTGCGTGGGTCCGCCCACGCTTTCGATAATTTAGAAGAAAAAGAAAGCCTCACATCACATCACCCTTTAGGATGGGGAAGCGCCTGCGTGGGTCTGCCCACGCATCCGATAATTAAGAAGGAAAGCCTCACCTGTGGCTGTGGGGTTTGGGCTGCTCTGAACAGAGAACGTCTCATTCCCTTAAGTGTGTTAATAGCTTCTCAACAAATTGCTGGAAAAACTGGTCCCTGTGCATTTCCTGAAGAGCAACTTGTGCATAAGGGTAACAGCCTTAGGTGCTCAGTAATTGGGGGGGGGGGCAGAGGGAGCCATGGCAGCACCCCAGCTCTGGGGCAGACTTTCGCGACTTCCAGGGCTCTCTCCTAGCGAGCCCCAGCCCACTTAAATTCCTGGCTGTACCTCTGTGTGAAGCACTGTTTGCTCTGCCTAAAGTATAAAGGGCAGCCCGGGGCGAGATGTGGGTAAATCACACCCTGGGGCCATGTCAGATACCACTGCACCTCGTGCCGCTCTCAAAGTAAGGACCCTTTCGGTGTCCTTTGCCCCTCTGGCATCAAAACCTGCCTCCTCTGCTAAATGTAAAGAATGTTTGTGGGCACACACTGGAGTTATGTGAGATGTCCTTGCTCCATCATAAGAAATATGTCTTTTATGTTACATAGTGTCTATCTTCTGTGTGTATTTATAAGGTCTTGAGCCCCCTAATCCCTGAAAGCCATGCTTACTGCAATAGATATCATAACGAAATAAGACAGAATTTGCTGGTGCTTGATGAAGGAGTGTTGAAATGTGGAGCACTTCTATCCTTCACTGGGACCTGTAATGCATGCCACTTTTCACAGATGACCTCACAAATGAGGAACGCCACAATAACGGACAGAAATGTCACTGAAGAAACATTCTGGACGGTGTCAACATAAGTAGCTCACTGAAGCCCAAACATTGACTATCAGTAGGTTATTTTAAACTGGATGGCCGACTTGTCTCTAAACCAAACTTACAGCCCAGCCGGCAATGGCCTCAAACGAGAACAGCCACTTATAATGACCTTGTGCTAATGTGCCATGACAGAGTTCCATTGCCCACTTGCTGGAAGTTGGCGCTGTGTGAAAGGACGTCTCTGGCTGCAGCAGGCCCTCGGTTCCATTGCCTGGTGACCCCAGCTTGTCCTCACCGTGCCCCATGCAATGAAACCGTGGGTTGGTGCAGCACTACGTGGTGTGAAAAGAGGAAGAATAGACCTTTGAGTCACGAGGTGGTGGGGGGGGGTTTGAACAGTGGCACTGGCACTCAAGACGCTATATGTGAAATGGCTGATCACGAACCATTAGCTAGCCCCGGACAATGTCACTTGCCACTATTGATAGTGGAAGAAGGACCCAAGCTGGACATCATTTCTATTCAGGTCGATTTGAGGTGTTGTAATTTAGGAAGGCCATATTTAGTCCTTCAGCATTTCTAGTGGGTCACAAGTCTTTCTTTTATTTTTAAACATGTATACAAAATATTACCAACTTAAACTGACATTGGCCTCTATGGTACCCCAACAAACGCACCCTTATCTGCAAAGCACCAGAAGAGAGGCCGTTCTGATCAAAAATGAACTCTAGTCGAACAGTTGCAAGCAGTACACACCATGTCGCTCGCTCATGAGTACCGCCAGTGCATGCCCGCGTTTCTATACCGCCTTATGGCCGGCTCCCCCTGCCGCCATCTCCCCCCCCACCCTCCATCCCCTTTTTTTTTCCCACCCCCCAACTTTCCTATTTCGGCACACTGAGTGCCGCCGCTGCCTCCGCTCCTTCTTCCCCTTGCCTTCCACAGGCCTCCATGGAAAGGGAAGAGGGGCTCTGTAATGGAGCCCTGCTTCCCTTTCTATGGCGGCCATCTTTCTAAAGTATTTTCCTTCGTACAACAGAACGCTGCGCCCGTCCTGTTGAATGAAGGAAAATCCCCCCTTTTTTTAATACCCCGGGTTACTGCGTTGGTGGCCATGGGTGCTAATGGCCTTAAGCCCCCGTTCCAAGTGCTGCAACAGGCGGTAACGGCCCAGAGCCCTCGTTAATGGCCCTTGCTTCGCTCAGCCAGTTAACTTGGGCTGCTGGGCCATGTTCCAGCCCGTGGATCGGGGGCTTGATGCCACATTGATAGTTTGCTATATAGGCCACTCATAAATAGCATTTAGAACCACCATAAGAGAAAGCTAGAAACAGCAGCAGTGTATCACACCAACAACGATCATTGACAAAGAGCGTTTGGAAACCTTCGTTGAGGCCATCAACTATTTTTTGACCCACTGTAGCACTGATGTATGTAAGAGATCATTCAAAAAATAAATCCCAACAAAGTGTGTATAACTCGTTTATTGCTAACAAAATCATAAGAGTTTATCTACTGGTTTTCACTATTGTTCAATTTTCTATTAATCTGATGCCGCTACTGCTAAACACAGAAAGTGGACCTATTAATGACCAGGATATCTTGTACTGCCTCTGTGATTTATTGGTCCATGGGAAGTTAGCGATTTGCTCCAGTAAAATATCCTTTGCTCTCAAAGTAGACGAATCACTTCTGTAATGCCCCGATATGTCTACCCAAGGTCAACAAGCAAAGATCACTGATCCACAAGGACATTGAGCCTCCATCATCTGTGGATGGTTTGTTACAGTTCTTTAGCTCCCTGGGGGAATGTCCAGCCAATCAGGGTGTAAAGAACAGAGCGTTAATATAGAACCCGCATCCAAAACCTGGACTGCTGCCTGAGTGGCACCAGGCCACCGGTGTCCCCCTTTTCACTGTTACCGCTTCCTCCTTCCTTCTCGAGCACCTTCCCTTCTTTCCTTGGTAGCCATCTTTGATTGGGCACTCTTTCTTACATCCTTTAATAAAATGATTTGTATTGTATTACCCATTAGTGGGTGCTAATAGAGAGGATGGCTTCCAGGCCATACAGGCCTGGATATAGCCCGCTGCCCACTAGTCGGTGCTAATGGAGATGATGGCTTCCAGGCCAAACCGGCCTGGACACGGCCCGCTGCCCACAGTAATATCCATCACTTCGCCGTATACACCCTAGTCTTTGTAGATCCTGATTTAGTACTTAGTTCTCAAGGTTCTAGAATAGAAGTCATTTTGTGTGTTCTTCAATGCACGAGAACCTAGGCCTGGCCTTGCAGGTTGTGCTGATCCTGTTGTGGGTGCTTGGAAAGCCTGAAATCTCAGGCCTTCGAAGGATCACGGGTGTGCCCCCTAGGAATCCACGAGACGCTTTGTGACATGAACTGGGTCTCATTGGTATTACTCTCCAAGCCCAGCTGAGGTTTTTAGAATTCTTCCTGAAGGTCCAGGTTATGGCCCCTGTATGTCCAAATCTTACTATTGCCATGGGGGATATACTGCTTTACTCTAGTAATGACTGTACTAGCTGCTATAACTGCGGGGTCACTTTAATGACATAGGGACTGGGGGATGTTGCAGCACTGGGTTCCCTCTCGAATTTTCAGCGCAAGTGGATACTCCAAAAAAAGGGTGCTAGATCTGGAATTTGGTGCATTTCAGGACAGAATGTTCAAATTGTCCTCTTTAAAATTCTACTCCACCATTTCTATGCGGCCTAAATTGTCCTCCCCCTTGGTTAGGATTAAATCACCCCAGTACTGCAGATAGGTTTTAATGGCAAGACTCAACGTTCTTCTGCTCCGAGCAAGGGCGCCATGCTTGTGTCTGGGGTAGGTCTGCCCATGTTGTAGGACATGTGTGGGTGCTATGGCTCTTTTTATGTCCAGAAATGAAATTAAGCATTTCATCTGATACATCTCACTTTATTAAGGACGCTCTTGAGGAAATCCCTAGAAAGACGGATGTCTCAATATAGTGTTGTCGTACTTTAGGCCTAGTATGTATTTATTCTCCGCCGTCCCGTATTTCATTGCTCGTATTTATTGTTTTAGTCATGTTTCATGTTGTTGTATTTGTTCTGTATGCTAATGGAGTTTGCTTCCCAATAAAATGTATTTACTCTTACAGGGCATTTCAGATGCCACAGCATGTGATGCATGGTTTAGCACTTTCACATCCCCCCTCCATGGCTCACTTGGGGGAGCCTGAGGGCTATAAGATATTTGCACCCAGGTAAGGTCGCTCGGCCAATCAGGGGGCTGGAAAACGTGGGCATGAACAGCCAGTGTACCACCTGTGCTCGGCATACTTTTTGCCTCCTCTGTCTCTCTCACCCTTTAGCAAAGTATCATAAAAACTCCTGTGACTATGGTGAGCAATAATACACATTATTACCCGGGGCGCACGGCTGAACAGGAATACTGTGTGGTGATTGGCTCATTTGTGAGCCATACCACACGGTATTCCCGTCCACGCCGTGCGTGCCACCTACTCTGTTCCCGGCAAGGGGCGTGGCAGACCCTCAGCCAATGAGGAGTCTCGAAACGGGGCAATCCCCGCTCCGAGCCTCCCCATGGCTGGAGGCTTCCCTCGTTCCCCGCCGGGGACTCAGGTAAGACATTTTTTTCCCCTTTCCTCCTCCCTCCTCCCACCCCACCCCACTTACCTTCTATCTCGCAGTCTCCGGCGGGGGACGATGGAAACCTCCAGCCGTGTGGAGACTCGGAGCGGGGCCATCCCCGCTCCAAGCCTCCACACGGCTGGAGGCTTCCATTGTCCCCCGGCAGAGACCGCGGTACGTTTTTGTTTTTTTTTCTTCCCCACCCCACTTACCTTCTTTTTTCTTCTTATCTCGGGAGTGGACGCGCTGTGAACAGAGTGTTCCCAGCGCGCCCACTCCCGATGGACATCATGGCAAGGGAAAACGAACTACGTTTTCCCTTTCCCGGCGGCCATTTTTTTTGCTGTTTTTATTATTATTTTTTTTTCTGTTCCGAAACGTGTTTCAGAACAGAAAAAAAAAGCAATTAGTACCCCGGTCTAACGGGCCGGGGGGTACTAATGGCAATAAGCCCCCTCGACTGCGGGCCACTACCGCCCCAGGTAATGCCTCCGGGGCTTCGTTAACTACGCCTCCGGGGGCATTACCTGGGGCGGTATTAGCCCGCAGTCTCGTGGCTTATTGCCACAATAAAATACTTCACAAAATTAATAAAATCGTACCAGGAAAGGACCTAATAGTCATATTTACACACATCAAGAAAATAGTGTGAAAAAATATTTTGGGCATTTACTGACAGTTTGGACATTTAATCTTCCAAAAAATGGAAAGGCTTTTCTTTTCGAAGTAAGATTTGATTTGGTTATTTGTAATGTACTAACTACCCGTATGGGTATATAAGTCTGCCGCCACCCATAAGAGAGTATAGCATTTTAGCAGACAGAAAGGTATCAGGTAATATTATTTCCATATGGTAATATCGCAGCAAAAAGATGGCGCCATTCTTATATGGAGACATTTTTGTGGGGATATTATCACATGGAACCGACAGAAAGAGTAGACCCCTCATTTCGTTGCTAACAACTAGCCAAGTTTTTAAATTCCGTTTGAAACCTAAAAGGTTCTGGGTCAAGCGCATCCCTTCGGGAGGGACTTCCACGAGAAGGAGGAATTGTGAAAATGAGTCCGCCTGAGCCATTCCTAACACATTTGGAAACCAAACAACGTTAGTCTTCTGCGCAGAAGAGGAAGAAGTCCCCCCAGCGAGTGAGCAGCCTGGCGGAGGCAGGCGGTGCGGCTCCACAGGTGCACCTGCAATCAAGCGCGCAGCAGAGAGGACACCTGCAGGCAGCCGGCGCCAGTCCAACCAGCGAGGCCAGCGCAGGTGTGCACAAGTCAGACACTGACTGGCCTTTGTGTGATTCAGCGCTAGCAGCTGAATACTTTAGGTAACACGAGAATGTGACGACTGCTGGAAGTCTGGGGTAGAGCCAACGATTTCAACGGGCATTCCTGCACAGGGAAGACGCCATTCTTAGCCCAGGGAGAAGGCAATGACTGGTAGAGACAATAAGAAAAACGTAGTCTTTGAGAGATTTGTTGGCAATAATAATGACAGCATCACTTTTTTATTTTGGGCTTCATAGCGGATCCAGTCAAATGCACAGTGCTTTCATAATATGCCCTTGTAGACCAAGGGAGGCGTCATTATCATGGGATAACGACCTGCCCACAAGTTATAACATGAAGGGACATATATAAATTGGGGGAGGGTCTTTATCTCATGCGATAATGACCCCTTCCCAGGCCTATGCGCCAATTCGCTCCCAGAGGTAATAGAGATATCGATTTGGAGTTGTGGCGGTAAAATAAAAAACACTAGTTCAATAGTGAGTCATATAGAGAAAATGTGTTATTAAATTAAATATAGTTTTATTTGGTAGTACTTACATTACATGGTTGTTATGCTGTAGTCATTTTCATTTTAAGGTTCGTTGAACTGGCGCGTTTTTAACATGAACTATGCGTGCCCTAGGTGCAATGTAAAACTAAATGACTTTGCTATCTGTGAAAGTGAATGCATTTTCAATGTTTTAGCTTCCGCTTTAGTGCTTTAAATTGGATGTGGTCTGTCACCTTGATGATGCAGTGAAAAAGATACTTCCATAGAGGGCGTTCATTGTTGGAAGAAATCTCGCTGGAAATTGCATGGCAGTTTCTTGAATGCAAAGACATGCTTTCTTCTGTTTCCCTGTCTGCTTTTGTAATCGGAATGCTCGGAATATAGACAGCAAAAATGGCTACTGTCTGCATTCCAAGCATTCTGATTCGCTCAGAGGAGGCCGCTGATGATATCCATATGCTAATTAGATTTTTCAAACCAGACTGAAGGCTGTACTGGGTGTTATAGGCCCCGAAGAATGAGTTAAAGCCCAGCACGCAGCAAGGGCATTAGCTACAATTTAGAGGTCCATGTTGCCCATCACGGCACGGGGTCCATGTCCATAAAACTATTATAACCCACTTGGTATTAAAATTAACGGTTCTGTGTACCTTTGCCGCCAGTTTTTTTTTTATTAGTTTTTTTACAAAACCTTTTCATTGAAAAAACTCTGCAACATTTTTTTTGGGGGTGTCCGGCCAAAGCCTCCTTTGATATGATCCCCATCCCTAACCCCTTATCCCTTTTATCCCCTTACCCTCCCCTCCTTGTTTTTTCTATGAATATTTCTCGTAAAAGAACATCGGAAAACAAACTGGCGGCAAAACAACTGTATATCATAATTAACTTGGGTGTCCACTTGCCTGTGAATAGTGCATGAATCTGCTTGGGTGGTTACTGGGAATTCGCTGCGTGTATGCTCTGCATTGCCACAGTAAAGTTGCAATGCTGCATGCTGGACAATCTGTGGGCTATACCAGTTATTTTAGCCTGCAGATTGTCCAGTGACAGGACTGTACAAACAGTCTAAGGAATATCCTGTCCAAAGTCTGTACTAGGCGATGTGATCCCTGAAAAAGAAGTTAAAGGCCGGAAGGCAGCACAGACATTTAACAAGGTTTACAGGCTCATAACTACCGAGATTGTAGGGTCTATACAGCTAACTTAACCCACCGCTCTCATGATACAAAAAGGCATGGTTACTCGTTATGTGACCCTCTAGATGTTTTGGCCTTCAACTCCCATGATCCTTACCCACTATAAGTGAAGAAGGACCATTCTACTTGTAGTCCAAAACATCTAGAGGGCCACATAATGCTTGGACAGTCACATAGAATTGGCTGTAGGGACTCCCGTGCTGCTGGCGATCTTGGAATACAGCGATCCGGACAATCGGTAGGCCATATGAACCAATTTGTGGACTTTGACCGTTTTGTATAGCCCAGAGATTTCCAAGTAGAATACTCTAAGAATTTCAGGGGTTATAACAAAAGTTATTACCTGATGTAATAGTGCTCAATTTATTAACTCTCAAGGTTGAACCTCGAATGCTGCTGAGCTGGGGTTCAAACCTGTTACTTAACATACGAGTAAAGAGGGAACAAAGCCCCCCACACTAGTGTTTGAGGCAGCCACCGAGTCCCTAGATGGCAGGAGGAGATGATGCTGTGCGTCAATCGATGAGTGAGTCAGTCAGTGAGAAGTTCAATCCTCGAGGAGCCAGCCCTTGTGTGTGGATGATGGAATCAGTCATTTAACCAATACAAGTGTCTCCCTTTCCTTCTGGCAAGAACCGAGATCTTCTAGTTTCCACGGTTACCTCATCAGCCAAAGGATGGACCGCACACCCACTTCCCTGTTGTGACACTTCCTGTCCTCCAGAATGCAAGCAGGAGGGAGCAGCACGATTCAAGGCAGCTGGAAAACAGGTTTCACGTGAATATTAATTGAACACTTGCCTTTGATTCTTATAATGTTTGCATAGGCTCCGGATTAAACCCTGTGGAGGCCCCTAGGCAATAGAAATTCCGGGGGCCCTCCTTGCAAATTATCTCCTAATATGTTTTAAATGTTACTAATCAAAACCAACAATCTTAATAAACCAATTGCATTCCACAAAACTAAGCATTAACAATTATTAAACAACACATTTTTGAAAAATTGTAATAAACCAACTAAACTGTACATTTTTACTTTCCTGAATTTGTGGTGAAATCTGGCCACAAAATCAAAATTAAGCACTGGCGGGCGCCGGGGCCCCTAAAAGGCGTGGGGCCCCTAGGCTAGTGCTTACTTGGCCTAATGGATAATCCGGCACTGTATTCTAGATACCAGTGAAAGGGACTGTTTTCAATAGTTGTACCACCACTGAAACTTTGTAAACATGTAATTGGTAGGCTCTGAACACCTAGATAGGCTTTGCCGGAAAATATTTCATGTTGTACACATCGATGGGCTAAAGATATGCTATAGGAATAGAGTGGTGGCGAATGAACGTGAATTGGACCAATGGACCAATGTGGGGCTCCTCCCGATTTTCCTTTAGGTATAGGCTTAAGAGTGCCCCCCATGGACGCTCACCACGATCTCCTGGATGTTGCTTATCAATATCCATCTCGGGAGGATAGCTCAGGGGCAATGTGCTCACCTTGGAAGCAAGACGACACAGAGCACCACAGGTTCGATCCCTGGGTCCCGCTTAGAAACCTCTGGGTATTAAGCGTGTTATAAATAACGTATATTTGTTTCAGCCTTTTTGCACATTATCTCTCTGCCTGAGTTCTCTTCTCTCTGCTAAGTGTATCAACCCCCAGACCCCCCTCCCCATTTTGGCTCGCACTAAATTTCTGCATTTATTCTTTACATAATAATTGATATTCAGCCTCCTGTCAGCTATTCACCTGTCAAAGCAGTTCCTCGTTGCAGCAATCATTCTTTACAGCCACAACGGACCAGTGTTGCACTGTAGGGACATGCATTCGACGTGGCGAGGACAAGGTATTTGCATAATTGAACTAAAAATATTTGACCTAAAACATTTGATCACATCTTTTTCACCTTTATTTTGGTCAAATTAAATATATATATATATGGGGCTATAGATTAGGTTGAGGGGAAGTGGATAAATATATGCGTAGTAGACCCCCCCGCAACCCACCCTTAACCCCTTTACATTCATGGTATCCCTATACCCATCCCCCACATATATATATATGCAGCAAAATGCGCACAAATAATTGCGACCAAATCTCCAATGACCAAATTGGACGCGCAGTAATCAACCAATCCCACCGAAAAAGTTTTAGACCAAAAAAAAGGTCAAATAAATTCAATCAAATGCGATTATGTCAAATGTTTAGGGCAAATAGTCCCAAACCGAGGATAAGCATGGTGCCTGCGTGTCAAAGATACGTGGCCTGCTTGAGTTGTGAGCGTATCTTTTGGTCACAGTTCGTTCAAGGCATATACAGATGCATCAATTGTTGTACTTAAACAGGTTGCATTTTTTCGCTGTAGATTTTGTTATATCTGATTGTGCATACTCCCTTGCCCAACCATTTTTAGTGTCTGGCTACTAGATGCTACTAATGCTCCACTTATAAGCCAAATCCTTTGGGAAAGGCATACAAATAGGAGGGAGATGGGCATGTGACGAGGGGCACAGAGCTTGTAGGCTTTGTTGGGTGGCGTACCCATCCAATGACTGCCCATGGCTCTGCAAAGCCCTTTTGGCATTCCCATCCACTATCTGCCCCTCCCCACCCAAAACACACAATCCTGGGATCTCTTTGAGCAAGCTCCATCACACATAACATTTAATCTGTAGAGGGCATGCCAGTGTTCTCTTTTAAGGAGTCCTCTGAGCGATAATGGCTTAATTGCAGCTATACATGTGCTACTGGTGTAATAGAACAGTCTCACCCAGGTGTGTCTTCAGCCAACTTCCATATCTGTTCCTTGCAATGAATTCCTGTTAAAAACAAGCACTGGAAAAAAAACAGTTTTGAAAAACCCACAGTTTTGACTTGTGTGTGTGTATTAAAGCAGCATTTGCCTTTCAGTGCCATCATATTCCCTGGTACCAACCTGATTTTCTATCTGTTGCTATCATATGCACAGGTAGTCCCATTATGGCAGTGCCTAGCAAATGCCTCTCCCATGCCTTCATAAAAAGCTTTACTAAGGCTTGTATTTTAGCTTGGTCAAACTGTCCGCCCCTGCAGCAATCGAAATGGATCCCCTTCAATTGAGAGGAACAAACTGAATAGACGAATGGCATGGCTTTGACTGGAGCCTATGAATAGGTTCTTGCTAGTAGGATTCTGGCTCTCCCTCCAGGTCAATTCCACCCACATCTTGCATGAAATATATGATGTATGTTTGTCTTCCGTGTGTAACATAATCTGTAACTGACCAAGCTCCTAAGTAACTTACGCCGTGATACCACCGGGTTTGGGCGAGCACCAAATGCAATAAATAAATGAATAACTAAAAGAGAGTGGGGCATCTGCATTTGGCAAGGGGGCAGATTGTGCTACGTTAGACTGAGTCTAGTGAAGCCGCACAAGAGGTAAAGGCCATTGAGTTGCAGTCGATACTAAAGTGGAGAGGGAGCACGGGGCCATTCAGCCGAGAAGATTCAGGAGCACAGTCTAGTCATCAATAGCTTTTTTCCAAGAACCAAAGTGCCAAAGGAGGCAGGGGTGCATCTTCTGATTGGAAAGTCAGAAGCCGTAGTGTTTCTGCTTTCTGCAGGCTGCCATGTCTGAGGTCCTCTTAGGTCCCACCTGCGGTCTGCAGACCCCACATCTCTTTTCATTGATGCAGAGGAAAGGAGATGCCCTCTTAGAGAGCGTGTTTCTCCCAAAATCACTGGGAGGGATGAAAAACAAGGTCAACTAGTTTAAGATGAAACTCCAACCATAGTGAGACTCCATCGTAAATCGGATAATACTGCAGTGCAGCTGGTCATGCACAATGGACAAGCAGCTGCCAACCACAGCATTACCATGCTGGCAAGTAACAATAGAAATGTGCATTTTGTCCTTCAATCCTAAATGGCAGTGGCTTGATGTGATTTAAATTGGATAGTTTGTGGCTAACTTGACGCTAGTTCCCACAAACATGCCTTGGTGGATAAGACATCCACACAGGCAAGTTTGCCCCTCTCCCCACAGTCTCTGAAGTTAGCCTGTCTCCCAACATTTGAAGGGCTAGCCTCGCCTGAGAGGTGTTAGTCTAGTGGCACCGCCCATTGCTGACCATTCAAATAATCGGCAACTCAAGCAAGAGGTGATTGGTTGATTAGATGTTGACACTTTTCTTACACAATAAACCATTATGGCTCTCTGGCACTGACCCTTGAGTTCTAGTCTTTGACTTGCAGTTCTCTTAGCCATAACCAGCATTAACCCCACTCTGCTTTGTGTTTCCCATCACTGCCTCTTTCCGCATGAAAGTGTGGTCCCAGGGTAGGTCACTTTATTTTATAGACTGTAGAAATCAGTGGAGGAACAGAAGTAGAATCTTTACTTCTTTGAATTGTCCGAAGAAGGCATTTTCTCCTTGATCCGCTCGAATGTGTCTGCAATTTTGTCATCATGTTAGACATTGGTCTGGTATGTTGCTGTTCCCGTTGTGTTTCATGAGTAGTAAAAACAAAGTCAAGAGCTTGGTGGGAATATTGAATGGTCTTAATTTTTCATAATCTCACAGGCTGCTGAGATACACTGAAATTTCAAGGGATTTCATGAAATAGGAGACAGACACAAGAATGGTGCATGGCACTAGGTTCAAGCTAGTGGTAACTTAGGAGTTCTTTGGTGTATAATCCTTATGGTGAAAGGCTGGCGATAAAGGACCAAGAAAGGGGGTGGGCACAGCACAGCACAGTCAGTTCTGTTTAGTTTGTTTTAGTGCTCAGTTCCCTTCCCCTCTTCTGAAGACAACAAGGCATTCTCTGCATCCCTCTGGGTTGAGGGAGACTTCCCCTTCCATAGGGTCCACATTTTTCCCCCCACCTCTGGGGTTGTGGGTTTCCACCCCCTCTCTGGTGCTTGCTCCCGCCTTCTTGTGATTAAATGGCTCTTTCCCTTTCTGGTGCTCTGGCCCTGTTCTTGGCTACAAGCGGCTCCGGCCCTCAATGGTGTTCACTCCCCAATTCTACAGAAAAGGAGGCTCTAGCTCCTTCTAGCTCTTCTCCTCAGCATCCAAGCACACCAGTTGTGGACTTGCCCTCAGTATGAAAGTCCCCGCCGTCTTTCCATTGGCTGAGGCAAACTTTTGAATTGATTGAATGATTGGTTAGTACGGGGGAGTTGCTATGTTTATTGTTATGGTCATTTGTTCAGGAAGCTTCTCTGACTGGATCTTTGGCTCTGTAAAGGAAAGCAAGTCTCTGTTAGGCTAGCTGCCATTTTGGATTTATTTCCCTCTCGTTCCCCTGTAGAGAAGCTGGGGTTAGTGTGCCGCTCTGTTCCTCGCCTGCCTGTTGGTTGTCTCTGTTCAGTGCAGATCCATTGCGTCATACCCAGGTGTCTATAAGGCCCTCAAGAGGCTATGAAACCAAGACCCCCATATGGGAAAACCTATTGTCCTTTGGGAAGGTGGGGCCGGGACCATTTCTCCCATTAACTGCTGCAGCTGCAGGGAAGAGTGAGGGTTTCTCCCACAGAAGCAATGTTGCTGTGGGGGAAAGAGGTAGACTTTGGCCTTTCAAGGCCCACTTCTGTTGTTTAGGGCTGTCCGTGAGTGAGTTAGGCGCGGCTTTCTCTGAACTCTTGGTAGGCATTCCCGGATCCACTTTGGGATTTGGAACGTCAAACGTGGTGCATGATGGGAAACGTGGTCCAGAACATCCTGGTTTCTTAGACTATGTTAGTTAGGAATTGGCCAGTCTTTGCTGGGGGTTCAGTGATAACCCAGGAAGGTTTCCCTGACGTCTCTGGGCTGCCACTGGCGTAGTCTTTGAGGTATATCATGGGGTTTTAACTTGTAAGCAGCGGTCTTCATCTCTCCAGGCAGTACTTACCCTCAGGCTCGGACTGGCCCACAGGCCAATAGAGCGATGCCCGAAGGCCTGGCCCAACATTCTAGATTGGGTCAAAGTGGACCCGTTTAATTTACCAACGAAGGCCAGTTTGAGCAACTGCACTAGTTTTAGAAAATGTTGCTAACCAAATATACTTTAACTGCACTATTTGCATCACACTTTCCCAAAAACTCCCCCCTGAAGGGAGTCGAACCGTCGTCAGGAAAAATAGTTGATTCCAATTTGTTATGGAGGGCCAAAATTTCATTGGTGCCCGGGGCAAGTTCACGTCCCAGTCTGAGCCTGCTCGCAGGTGACAGGACGTAGGGGGAGGGAGTGGCCTGGTTGGGGGTTTGTGTTAGCCCGCCAGTCCTACTCTCGGTAGGGCGGCCGTCAGGGCATGCTGTTTGCATCGTGACTTCATCATAGCACACTCGCAACTTTACCCGCTCAGTGACCCTTTTTGCTGGAATTGCTGATTTCACATAGGTCTTCAAATTGCAAGATTTATGCTGCAATATACTTCTGTCTCGTCGTAAAAAGTTCATACCGTAGACAAATGGAGTCCTTGAAGTATTCTGAACGATTACTTCGTACAGTTCCTCACATGGGAAGAGTGGTCTCGAGCAGGGAGAGCATTTACAACCTGCCGGCGAAATGCAGAGTAACCTGAGCCGCCCTTTCCCGCCTCTGCGATGAGGGCCCTGCACGGGAGCCATAACTTTTAGTGAGTCATTAAGAATGTTTTTCCACTTGTGCATGAGGTCAGCGTCTTGTTTTTCTCCATTTGCCTGTCTGAATCACTGGGCTTTGGGCTTTTTGATCAAAACAAATATATCTTAATGAAGGGCTGTCTAGCAATGCTGACTTCTAAGCTGCACAAGGACACAAAGGGGCAGACCCGGAGTAGGTGCAGTAACTATATATGCACCTATAATGTCATTTGCAAATGTGTGCCTGGTCTGTCTCGCCAGTGCCAAGAAGCCATCTCAATGGTGACGGAGCACTTTGACTGTGGGCCTCATTACAAGCATGGCGGTCCGGGAACTACGGTACCGGTAAGCATGCCGGTACCGTAGTTCCTGGACTGCCATACTAGGAGCTGTGCTCGCGGGCACCTGTCAGCACGCCAGGTCTGTCCTGGCAGGCAGAGCGGCAACCACGAGCACAGCACGTCGGTTGCACCACTCTGAATGGTGCCGGTGCATCCAATGTCCCATTCAGCTCTATGGGGCCGAATGGGGAGTCCCTCATTAACGGCACATGCGAATGGGCAATTTACCGGGGCCGCCAAACTCGGCATGACCCGGTAATTGCCCATTCGCAGGTGCCGGTAAAAAATGGATACTGACTGGTTAAAGGGCCCTTCCCGGACTGTTATTGTATTTATTTCCGTTCACTTCTCTATCTTCCAAGACCACTAGGCACAAACCTATAAAGTCGGGGGGCGGGGGGGCTCGCAAGCTGAACGCCACCATTGCTCTTCTCTTTCAGTGCCCTTCCTTCCAGGAGCGGTGGAGCTTCAACTGGTGGGCTATATAGCAGGCCAATCCTGTGTCATTATGGGGCGGGCCTCAATGTTGCGTCACTGACCCCGCCTCGGACCGCGGCTCCTCTCACATGCTGTTAATATGGTGGGTGGGAGGGACTCTGATGGAGAGTGGGTTGGCCACTGGAGGTGGTGGGAATCAGGAGCCGACCTCCACATGTTTTGTTTGTCCATTTCCACTTCTTATCCCAGTGAAGCTGGTGACAGTATCAGTAATAACTATTTATGCTGCCCCCGCCGCAGAGGGAACAGTCTGCATTATCACCCAACTCAATGGGACTCCATTTATCTGCCTTGTAAGAATGCAACGTTGACGCGCCCGCGCAGAGATTTCCAGTTGCAGTCCTTCAGAGGGCTTATCTATTCTCCAGCTCTGTCCTTGCTCTTCCCTTTCTGTCATTTCGAGTTATCTCTCTGTGGGAGCATCTCAAAAACTTGTATTCTGTCCATACTGTGCCAGTCCGAGGATCTCGCCCATCGTGGATTGGCCAAGTAATTTGACAATGCTACATCACCAGTCTTATTTTGTCCACCTTTAATTTATTTTTGAACAAGTTGGTCAGAGTTGTCCCCGATTACATATGTGTCCGTGTAATACCAATATCCACCACATCACGCACGGGCAGTGTTGTTCCAGGGTTTTACCAGGGTCCGAAGGTCTTGGCCCTTAATGTCGAACGTCATCTTTCCAGTGCCCTCACGGGGCGCCATGCACATAGGTGGGATTGCTGACGGCCCCTGAACATTCTTTCAATGGGAAATGTTGTTCCCAGAGTCACGTGATGTCGGCTGGATTATTTGGGGGATCTGTCTGTGCCATTGTGGAAAACCTTGCTCTTCTAAACCTTGCCTGCAAACAGACTTGTGTGGAGATTTTGCAATGGGAGTTGTATCCCTTGCCTTCTCTGATTTGGCCAAGCCAGTCTGTTGGCTAGTTTACATTTTGCATTGACCTTCGAAGAGTCATGCGACTTACTGTGAAAGTCAAACAGCAGAAGCTGAAGTGGATGCTGTGTGAAAGTTAATTTGAAAGCCAACATTTCTTCGAAATTGCAAAATATCGCGCACATTTTAGGCCGTTCACTTTATAACCCTGAGAATATGTCTGAGAGGTTTATATCATTAATCCCAATTATAACCAGTTTAGTAGAAATAAGCAACAACGGCGCACCTTCGGCGATAAATAAAGGGAAACAAAAACCAGAGGGAAATGTGACAGAGGCAATAACCTATAATGGACAGAGATTCAGAAGACAAGGTGGGACGAACGCATCAGAGATCTGATTGGGCAATCGGAGCAATCAGCCACCCTATAGCAAGGCACTGCACTGCAGGGCCTGGCACAGTTTGGAATGAAGGCTGAGAGTGGCAGCAAGGAGAGTCAGACTCTTAGGGCGATCGTGGCAGGCAGCGTTTACAATAGATCCCTGTGGCATACGCTGCTTTATGCTGGTGCAAAAATCTGGCGGACACACAGGGGTCTCCAGCTTTTCCACCAGCATGAAAATCCAAGCCGTGCAAATGCCGGAGCATTTGTAGGGGGTAGAGAAAGGGAGGCGTTGGAAACAAAATGCTGTTCCGCCCCTCGTCGTCTCCAACATACAAATGCATGAAAATGAGGTGTGGCGTGATTGAAAAGCGTTATCGCCTTAATCAGGACTTTCACGCCTTTCAATCACATACGCCTTAATGTTTTAAAAAATTGAGGCATTATGGTATCAATAGGCCACAAAACCTAAAGTTAGGATGGTGATGTCTCCATTACCCCAGGCAAGGCCGTGCACCTATTACCCATTTTCTATTAGTTTTGGATGTTAGGTGGTTTTAAGCTTCACATGTGAGCCCAAATTGATTGCATTGGAGTACAGGGAGAAGGGGTGTGGGAGGGACACCCATGTTGTGGGTATTGTTTGGTTATTTACCCATCCACTGATATCCCATGGCCATTCTAACCCCTCAGGCAACTCCCACTCCCAGCCCTACACACAACCTCCTAGGATCTCTTTAAGCTAGAACAGTAAAGTCAGACTTTCTGTTGTAAAGGCTCTGCCAGGGTTGTTTCTTTCTAAGCAGTTTTCTGGATGATAATGGCTTCATTTGACCCGTAAATGTACTACTGGTGTAATTAGAATGGCTTTAAGCAAGTGTTCCCCCAGCCACTGGATTTTTTTAGAAGTATGCGTGTCCTCCCATCTATTCCTTGCACTCAAGTACTCCTAAAAAAGCACTGGCAAAGTCAGTAATTTTGGCTTGTGAATATGATATGAGTCATTTATAACGCGCCTGTACACAAGTGTTTCTAGGAGCGACAAGTCAAGGAAAGAAAGACAGAGGGTGGACAAAACAAACGATCTTACTAGGCCTTGTGTCATTCAGATCATGAAAGTGCGATACGCAAAGTGCAGAGAGCGAGTGGGAGGGGAAGTGCAAGGGGGAGGGAAGGGGGAAGTGCAATCAGTGCAGCACAGCTCTGGGTAAGTGCTAGGAGGCAGGGGACTGTAGGGTTCCAGATACAGCCCCTAAGTGCGCGCCAGTCCCGGAGGCAGTGAATCTAATATATCTATTAGATAGGCATTTGCCAGGCACTGCCATAGCATACCCAGGTAGTAACTCCATTTGCCAGCTGTGTCCATCTTTGAATAGCTGGTACCATTATGGCAGTGCCTGGCAAAGGCATATCCCATGCCGACCTAAAAGCAAAACTATTGGCTTTGCCAATGCTTATTTTAGATAGAAGGCTATTGAGTATCCAGAATCAGCCTACCCCCATCCCATGTCTGAGCTGGTGCAAAATAGGATCTGCTCTGTTCTGTAACCGAGGACAGTCAAATATCTACCACTTTTCCAAGAAGCTTTGCCATTTGTCAGCGAGTGCCCGTCCTTGCCCTCATTGCCATTCGCAGGGAGGCAGCACGTGCAGCTGTGCATGGCAAGGTTACAGCTTCTGCATATCCCTGCCTTCACGCCAGGCTTTCCCATCCTAAATACCTTCACGAGTTCAGTGCATTTTATCTCACTGAGCCCATTTAACCCTTTGCGTTCAGCTTCGGCTGGTCATTGACCAACCATCAACCCACAGCGGAGGGAAAATTCCTTTTGATTGGCAGTTGGCCAATAGCATCCCCAATCATAAGGATTTCGTGGTCTTCGTGAGGACAAAAGACTGCATGGACCCAGCAAGGTTGGAACGCCGACATCTGTGGGTGCCTGTAAAGAGCAAACTGGATGCTTTGCACCCACATAAGCCCCAATAAACGCTCACATAGAATGGACAGCAACACATGCGTGTATCATCCACCAGGAGCTTTGGGCAGTGAGGCTTAGGTCCGCATCTCGGGGTACCTGGGTCATGGGGCAAACATTCAAGTTATAAGCTACTAACCACCCATCAACAATCACTCACCACCTGAAGTTTATACCTACGCAGAGCACACCACTTCTTACTCGCCAAGAGTCAAGTTTCACTAGCCAATGGTAGTGGCGAGTGCACATTTTGCACCCTGCAGATTTCCCCGGATCCAAAAGAGCTGTGCAGGAGACCATCCAAAGCATCTCACGTGTACATGGGCCCGCCTATCGCAGCAGCGGGAAGCAGCCGCTTCACTCCTCAGTGATAGACCAGCCCCAAGACCTGCAGGTTCCGCTTCAAAGGGCTGGCCGGTAAGTGACACACCCACACCCACATTAGAAGCCCGCCTCACAATCCTTGCGGCTGGACTGCATCCTTCTGCCAGGCGGCTTGTACATCTGCGGAGGGATTCTTTGAGAAATAGATGAGGCTTTTTTCTTCTATGGTGCAATTACAGAGAATTTGGAACACTTAAATTGCCGTTTGCATAACATGAGAAATACTTTTGATGGTACCGAAAAAGGTTTGGGTTGATTACTGCAAATCTTTTTGGTTGTTGCGATTTGGTCGCAATTTATTTTTCTGACAGGTACATTTCACTGCCTATATATATGCGCAGTAGACCCCCCGCAACCCACCCTTAACCCCTTTACATTCATGATACCCCTCTACCCATCCCCTATATATATATATATTCAAGAAAATACTCGGTCAAAGTGCAGGATCGCTGATAACCATAAGCTCCAGCTTCAGCCAAGAAATGCCCAAGCACTCACAACTATTTACTAAGTTTAAAATTACTTTATTAATCACAAGTAGTGCAAAATAGTCATAAAAAGCATACAACAACAGTGACTGGTCAGACCAGGTGTGAAGCAGCACTCACCCCACCGGGTGGAAAAATGCCATGCGTTCCGCTCGACTCACGAGCTTCCTCAGGCTTGTAATTGTTCCCAACTAGTCTATTCTCGTGTTTATAATACCTCGCAGGCCATGTGATGGACCCCTCCTACCTGCGCGTCATTTGATAACCAATCTAAATTTACTGCTTTCGAACTCTGTGGTTCGGTGTGGTGGTAAATCCGCCATATTGGAATGTCTATGTTGTCTAAGGATTGAAATATAAATATTTAAATCGGACATTAATAGGCCTACTTAATAGTAGGCTAATGTGCACAACCAGCATGTACAGGAGTAGTCAAACACACCCCGGCTCTGCTGGGATAAAGCATATCGACTTAATTACGAGATTTCGCGCCAGTGCGCTAATACAATATTCGTTGCATCACCGTGTGAGAAAAAATTCTCCGCAGTGTGACAAACAATCCGCATGAAGGAATGAGAGCACAAAACAAATGCAGTTGCTGCAGTCAAACTCTGACAATGTCCACCTGCGTGATGCACAGAGAGAGGGATGGACCCTGCAGTAGTGTGGCCAATTCATCTCAATGCACTGTGGGATATTGAACAGTGCATATTGTATAAAGTGCAAGTGCATCTGTGGAGATATCTAAGTTGCTAGTGCAATATAAAGAAAGGGAAGAGAAAGACGCTAAGTGGCCTACTTGGACTAATGTCCAAATATATCCCTTAATCTAAATATATGCCTATCTCTTAACATCAGGCAGCAGGCATGTCAAAAACCCGGCAGAATATTCCTGGATGATCTGTTTTAAAGACAACAAATTCTTGTGAAATCACCAACTAGCCGTGTAAAGTGACACGTGCAAATGGTTTAGTCCTAAAGTGCAAAGTGATACATATGCAAAATGATTCATCAAAACTTGATTAAAAAATATAAGATCAATACATATTTAGTTGACATAAAATCAATCTAAAAATATCTTATATTCACATCAGAGTCTATCATGAAGAGTCTATTAGTATCTCACATATAGTGGCAAAGAACAGGTGCTTTTAAGATTAAAAGAGCATAAGTAGCAGAACTGACTAAAAATAACTATAGTTGGAGTAGTATATAAAACCAAAAGATAGCTACAATGACTGGCTGTCAGACTGATGGTACATATTTAGTCATGTAAAAACACATAAAGCTCAGAGTCCACATTCAGGCCATTGGGTTTTAGGGTATCAAATTTACAGATTAACTTTGCTTCTAGTTGGCGTAACTTAAGTTCTCTGTTACCCAACCCTTTGTGTTGTGGTATGTGTGCTCAACCTACAAAGCTCATCTCTGATGTATTTTTGTTATGCTTTTCACCAAAATGTAGCGCCAAAGGGTATGTCTGATCTCCATTATTATTGTTCTGTAGTGTTGCAAAATACGCAGTTTGAGGGGACCAATAGTGGATCCTATATAGTGTAACCCACAACTGCATGTGATTGCGCAGACTACAAACTTGGTAAGGCACTTTATTTTCTGCTTGTATTTCCATTGTTTTCCATTGGCACTAATCAGAGAGTTTTTAGAGAAATAATTACACATTTTACATTTGCCACCTCTTTTAAAACCCACATGTTCACGATTGCCTGAAAGCCAACTGGATGGCGTGGCGTTAGTAGTCACAGTGCTCGGTGCTAGAATATTTTTCAAAGTTGGAGCTTTACGAAAAAAGTTACACTCGGTCTCAACTCCAATACTTTGCATAGGTCTCGGTCTGTTGTTAATATATTCCAATGTCTATCCATGATCACTCTGATGTGTTTGGCTTGTTGATTGTAGCCTGTTATGAATCTTATCATTTCATTTTTTGGTTTGGAGTTCGGTTTAAAGAGATCTCTTCTGGATTGTTTTTCTGCTTTATTAAAGCATTCCGTCACTGTACTTTTCAAATAAACTCTGTCGACAAATCTGTTGCCAATATTTTTAGCCTCGTTTTGAAAATCTGCCTCTTTACTACACACTCTTTTCACCCTAAGGAATTCTCCATAGGGTATAGATTTTTCGAGAGCTGTAGGACTGCGAGCATGGAGCGTGGAGTTGGAACTGGTTTCTTTTCTGTACAGAGTGGTTATTAATTCATTCTGATCAACTTGTAGTAACACATCCAAAAATACCAATTTTTTTTGCTAATGGTGCTCATTAACTTCAAATTGAATGCATTAGAATTTAAAATGGTGATGTACTTATCTAATTCATTTTCAGTCCCATCCCATATTAAAAACAGATCATCAATGAATCAATGCCACATAACTATGTGTTTAGTAAATTCTTCCAGCTCCTCATTCCATGCCGACCGTCGTTTCCCACCAACCCATATAAAGATTGGCATAAGTGGGCGCCATACAGGATCCCATGGCCGTACCTTGGGTTTGTCTATATATTACGTCATCATACAGAAAAAAATTGTGTTCCAGGCAGAATTTCAACATTTCCAACAGCATTTTATTGTGCTGGCGGTAGCTTACAGATCTGCTGTCTAAAAAGTGACGGCATGCATTCAGTCCATATTGGTGCTGTATCCACGTGTACAGGGACACTACATCCAAGGAGACAAGAAAATAATTTGACTCCCAATTGACCTCACTTAATTTGAACAGGAGATCTGATGTATCATGAATATACGAGTTTAGACTTAGGACAAAAGGCTGAAGGTAATAGTCTAGGTATTTAGAGGTGTTTTCCAGGAGGCTACCTATTGGGGTCACTATTGGCCATCCTGGAGGATCAATTAAGGTCTTGTGGATCTTTGGATTGAAATAGATCAACAGGGTGATGGGATGAGTATTCTTTAAGAAATGATATTCGTCATCGTTTATCAGGTCTTCTTCATTCCAATGAAACAATAGTTCATGGTATTCGCTGTTGGTGATTCTCAGAATAGATTTCTCCGCTAGTTCATAACAAGATCTGTCACTGAGTTGTCTGTTTGCATCTTTGACATAGCTGGTACTGTCTGACAACTATACTCTCTCCCTTATCCGAGGGTCGAATGACTATGTTATGATCATTTTTCAATGTTTCAAGCGCACATATTTGCAGTAAATTTAGATTGGTTATCACATGACGCGCAGACGGCAGGTGGGAGGGGTCCATCACATGGCCTCCAAGGTATTATAAACACGAGAATACACTAGTTGGGAACAACTACAAGCCGGAGGAAGCTCGCGAGTCGAGCGGAACGCGTGGCGTTTTTCCACCCGTTGGGGTGAGTGCTGCTTCATGCCTGTTCTGACCAGATATTGTTATGTATGCTTTTTAATGAATATTTGCACTACTTTTGATAAATAAAGGAACTTTTAAACTCAGTATATGGTCGCGAGTGCTTGGGCAAAGTTTTGGCTAAAGTTGGAGGTATTGTGTATCCGCCATCCTGCATCTTTTCCTGACATTCTTTTGAAAAAAAAAAAAAAATATATGCAGCAAAATAAAATGTGCACAAATAATTGCGACCAATTCTCCAATGACCAAATTGGACGCGCAGTAATCAACCAAGGATTTAAGGCACAAAACTATATAAGCAGGGCTGCTGGTGTCCATTTAAAACATGTCGGCAGAACACTCCAGGTGATTTTTGCTGCACACCTAGAGTACATTATAAAACTGCCCATAGACTCGGTTTTGGGTACTTTTATTTGCAGTACCGTTTGTGATATTCAAATGGCTGCAGAAGGCTAAGGTTCGAATTTCGCTTTGGCTGCAGCCGATGGTGCAACAGTAAAAGCGTTCTGTCTGCATGTGTGCATAGTTACATTACCGGGGCTGAAATTGATTCCATTCTGTGATCACACTCATATCCCAAGGTTGCCCCAATTGTATAATTAAACAATGATGCTGACTGTTATTTTGAAAGTGCATTGATGACATTGAGGATTATACTTTGTGATGTCGATGAGCCAAAATAGTTCTATCGAAAATAATTTGAACTAATTATCTGTTGTTCTGTGGTGGTTTGCAACTTTAAATTCACCTATTCATTATGTAATTAGCCAAAACGTATTCGCCTTCTTGGCGGCGATGAAAGGCTTAAAATACTGTGCAGCCATTTTAAAGTCAGGCAGAAGTAACAGTTCCCATTTTGCAGCTCTATGACTGCAGTTGGAGTCCCTCCAATGTGTGTGGCCTGGCTGCAGAGAAACGAGTGTTCGAACTGGTGATTAGGGTCATTGTTCTCAGCTGCTCTACTGTAGTTTTGCTTCTTCCTTGATTACATCTCTTTTGGGGCACTCTGACTGTGTGCTAGTCTCGAGGCCAAACTATTATGATGCCTGCAGATGGGTGTGTGTGTGTAGGGATGCTATATTGAGGCGGGTGGCAAACTCTCGGGCATGCCCACTACTCTTTTTTTTATATCCCTGAGGTGTGTGGTGCCGGCACTAGTACTACCCCCTGAAATTAAGAGGCATGATAATCTGGGACACAGGGGTGCGGGGTTCTGGGGATGACCTATTTACCTCCTCCAGATAACACTGCGCACAGTGCGTTGGCATGGCCGGTGCCCAGACATCCCTGAGTTTAAAAGAGGGTGAGATATTATGACCGCGCGACACCACATAAAATAATTAACAGACTGGTCCCCATCCAAAACCCATTGTAAATGGCTTCTTCCTGCGCACTTTCAATGTACTCCACCACTCAACCATCTCCCACAAGACTATATAAACAGCCCCACAGGCAACCCTATCTCCTACTCGGGTACCCACTCTCTAGAATAGTTACCCTTGATTGTGCTACGTTTCTACCTTTGCTCCAAATCAACCGGTATTAGCCTTAAGTTTGGGTCAAAATAAGCTAAGATTACCTAATGTACAAAAACATTTGACGTTCTTGTAACTGGGACTACCTGTCATAGGGTCAAGGCAGTCTCATCTGCGAGTTCTATTTATTATTTGCCGCAAAAGTTTCCAATTGTAAAGTTGTAAGGGCGGCCAGTGAAAGTGAGCCCCTTGTATTCAACACAGGAATACTTAATAGTAAAAATATCATTTCATAAATTGCCACTGCTCGGCCGACTTCCTTTTTAAAAGTGGTTTGACTTTTTTAAATTTGATTTTCAAAAAAAGCAAATGAGGTAAAGAGAGAAAAGGCAGTGTGCCGGAACATTCCAGAAAAATGGCATTCCACCCAACTTGATAGACAGCTTAACCGACTAGAGATATTTTGAGACCGTCCCCACTGAAGCTTCAGGGTCCCCAATTTCTACTAATGGATGTTTGGGGTTCGATAGTGAGGAGCAGGAACAGACCGGTTGGTCACTGTGCTCAGTTGAGACCAGGGAACGTGCTTCATACAACCTTTATTAATATTTATGTGCGCAGATTCCAATAGTCCTACACGGTTCTTGTACAGGTGAAGTTATTTGGGGTTGGGTATTATTAAGAGGAATACTTTCAGAAAAGGGACCCTTTCCTTTACTTGTGGTTGCACTGAAGGATTGTGTTATCGCATTGCCTGCACAAAGTAGGGACTGTGTTGGACACGGTTGGTAGTTAAAAACACAGAAAGGCTTATGCATGAAGCACATTTGCTTCATCTCCCTTAAAATGGTGAGGATGGAGCACTTGGCACCGCCACAGCAGTGGATCACACCACACAGTACACAGTATGTACTTTAAAAAAAAAAACAAAAAAACAAGTGCATTTACCTTGTGTACCAGGTTCAAAGAAATTGAACAGAAACAAGGTGAGCGGGAATGGTCGGAAGTGGTGTTCCACTACTTTTATTTTTTTCTGTTTACCATTCCTTTACTTTTTACTATCATATTCACCATTCTATACAGATGATTTGTCCATTCCTGTCCTTGTGCAAGTGTAAAGTTGTAATAGGAACTTTAAATACAAGTCACTTAGACGATTGCAGTGCCCTGGCTGTAACACCTTGTCACATGTTGCACTATGCTTCCGCCTACCATCACACTTGCCGAGACCACTGTTCAACTTCTTTTTTCAATACACTTCTACCACTGCTGCAGAGCCTATTCTCACTCCCTCCCCTGATGCACTTTTGCTCCACTTCATTACAACCTGGAGACGTGGCTCCTGGGTATTGCACCTGTGAGGCTGGAAATGCATCGGAGGGACAGGGCCTCCGTATCCTTGTCCTTTACTGTTTTTATCATGTATTCTGTCGTGTTTTCCATGCAGGAGTTCATGTGGGACTCCTGGCGGTGAAGCTCTCTCGTTTGGTTATGGTGAACAGACCCGAGGATACCCTTTTGGCACCCATGGGTAGGGGTGCAACCCTGTGCCCCCAGTGTATGTTTTTGGGCACCTGTGTGTGACCCACAGAGCAGGGTAAGGGCTGGTGGCAGCTCCGTGCTGAATTGACTGGTGCCCTGAGCGTCCTCCATTTTGGGATGCCCAGGCCCTGTCATTGGAATCGGTAGATTCCTGATGGAGACAACATGGCCCCCATGGCCTCTTGCCTTCCATCGCCCGTTACCTTGATCTTCCCGAAGTCCCGGGAAGCCCTGACTCTGTCCCTTCCCCCTGACTGGCTGTTGGGTAGAAGTTCCATATATGGTAGTGTGGGGAAGTGCTGACCAGACTGGTTGGAGCCTTCCCAACGACCGTATGTTGTGGGTACGCCTGTGGGTGGGACCTGGGTGAATGGAGTGTGTGACGAATACGCATTCTATGTTGTGGGTGTCTAGTATCTGGTGTTTGACACAATGACTGAGACCGCCCTGCCCGAAACCGGTATGAATGCAGTGTAGAGTGTTGAATGGCAGGGTACTTGTCCCAATACACATAACTTGTTGTGAGTGTCTGGAGAGAAGTGAATGGCCTGAATGCACTGGGTGCCCGATTGGCTGCCTGCCTGCCTGCCTGAATGCCCTTCGCCGTGATTGGATGCTTGAGTATGACCCAGCGGAATTAATGGGAGATCAACAGTATATCTGGGGACCTCTCACTGCTAGGAATCGTGTTCAGAAGCTGAAGTCCACTACGACGAGTAACTGGAGTAACTGAAGCTTGACCTTAAAGCCATGCTGGACGAGAAGAATTGCTGTTGCTCTCCTTCACAATCTGAAAGCTGCTGTGCCTCCAAGGACTGACCCAGAGAGGACCTGGTAAGGCGTCCTCTTCCCGAGCTACGAGGGACCATCGTGCAGCAGCTGATCTTTGCCAAAGCTCCCTGGTAGACAGACCTTCGACAGGCTGCCGACCCGAGACAGGGACTGCTGCGGAATCCCAAGGAGAAGCACCCGGACTGTTGTCCGCCACTGTCGCCGACCGCCGTCGCCGACCGGGGCTGCCGTGTTCTCATTTGCCTAAGAACTTTCAAATCTAAGGACGCTCTCGTCCACATCGTCGCCGCTGTATCCTGCTGGAGAAGGCCTGACCGTCGACGCGCCGAGGAGCATCCACTGGTGGGTTTCCCGCCACCCAAGGTCCACAGAGATGCCGACGACTCGACGCCCTTGCTGGGCCACAGTTCTTCAAACTCTTTGCAGTCCAGAACTATCGACACAGAGGAGCCCCGCACGCCTCTTCCTTGCAGGACATTTACGCTTCCCCATCAATGAGCACCGCTAGGAACAAAGCTGCCACTTCACCGTCGTAGCTCACCTGTCCTCCGTCGGACGTTCGACGAGCCGTGACTCCTGCCTTAAAGGGGGGGACTCAAGAAGGGCCGTCGATTCCCCTCCGAGGAACGCTACAATGGCAGGTACTTTGGGGTTGCAGAACTATTGGGAAGTCTAGTGTGGCCTGGGCTTGTATCTTTATTCTACAGGTTGCCCAGGTGGGGGGGATCTCCACACAGAGCTGTGTTTAACGGTAGTGACCAGTATTCTGCCAATTGTACAACCATCTTGCTTTCCTTCCTCTCTCTACTGCTGGTTTCCTCCTTATTGATCTGTGTGACATTCTGACAGTATAGTTGATGCACTTTAATGAGATCTGATAATATTTGTGGTACCACTGTAGAACTGTATATATTTACCATTGTTGATTTTCTGAGCACAAAGTGAGCTATTGTGATAGTGTACATAACCGTGAATATCAATTATATAAAGACTGTGTTTGAACCGATACAGTGTGCAGACATTCCTTTGTGGGTGCTTGGGGACTACACTGTACTTAAGAACCAGCCTGCAATACCTCCTGAGAAGCTAGGCCTTGATTGCTCGACTACGTTACCAATAATAGAGAATCTTGGCTGGGGTCCTCTGTGCCTCTCCTCTACCATATGGAGAGCAGAAGAACAGACACCCCCCTCCAGTCTTTACAGACTATCTTCAGAAAGGACAAGCAAACTGGCAAAGCTATAAGAGTACTAGGCCCCCATCTCTGAACTTCCTCGAGCTCCAATCAGAGGGCAGTTCTCATCCTCTGGCCTTCACAGCGACATAGAAAACAGTTCAAAAGGCCTCCCCAATGAGCCCCTTTAGTTTTGGAATTTCTTCCCCGGCTATCTAAATTTGGAGAGGGTGGCCCTGAAAGTCTACTTTCTTCCATCAACCTCTTCTCATGGTCCTTTTACAATACACCTGGGAATATTGCTCAAATCAAGAAAACCTGAGAGGCCGCACTCAGTCTGGTGGGTCTCCCCAACTCCCTTCCATCAGTTATAAGAAACACAGACATCAGCCCACAATTATTTTGTAAAGGAAAAATAGAGCCCAGGTCAGTCAGAATGGCTGATGTCAGTGCATAACAACATGACAAAATAGCCTGCAGTCGAGATTCGGAGCGAAACCTAAGTGACTTGAGTCCAGCCCTAAAACTCCAATAACAGGACTCTTTATGAATCCCATATCCCCTGCCCTCCTGCCAACTAACTGACTTGCCTATCTAGGTTATAGCACCCTTTCACCACACATACACACACACACTAAATCCCCCCCACACAGCACGTTCATGACAATGTATCACCACAAACACTACATTAACTTGGGTGGAGAATCTCATAACCTTTCATGCATACTACCCAATCCTTGGTTCATCACACACCAGTGCTGTCATGTGATAGATCTCTGGTACTCCCCTTTGGAAATAATATACAGGCAAATGTCGCTGTTGCATGTTACATTGGATGATACTGGCCCTCAGGACTGTGGTACCTCTGGTCACTAGTCAACAACACTCCAGGTTTCACATCTGCCTCCTCCCTCTACCTCACCAACTCCCCACATCGATATCTTTTCTTTAAGGACCATGCACAAGAGCGCTTCCATTGCATCACAAATCAGACATAACATTCAAAGGTGTGCACTCTCATAAACTGAGCCCTGCAAAGTGGCTGCTGAGTGATCTGCCCTCTGTGAGGAGCCAGGAATGAAATGCGGACACAGGGGACTCATGGTTTTGGCCATAACCTTTTATTGAAACAAAAAGGGGTTGGAAAATGCCTCTCTGTCCCTACTCTCAGAGGTATTTCCCTACCTAAAACAAAAAGAAGGATCTGTCCGATATCAAGATGTTCAAAGCAAAATGTCCTTTGTCCAAAGTTCTATTCTAGCCCTCACATTCTAAAAATCAACAACTCTAAGGTGAAAGGGAAAATGTCTTTGGCCTAGAAAAGTATATCAATGCTCAAAAAAGGAAAGGTGTAACTCCAACACAAGAAACGTTCCAAATGGATAACGTTCACAGTTCCAGAGGATGGTTCCCTTCCCCTGGATTTCTCTTCACTCTACTTTGTACTTCTAAGGAAATCAGTTCCTTGAATTTCTACTAATCAGCAACACAATTGGTATGCAAAACAACTTGTCTGTTAGTCTTAATCTTGGTAGGATACCTGGTGTACTCTCCTGCCAAGTTTATTCTCTGGTTTCATATAATTTCTTACACAGTCATCATCTATTGCTGCTATATCCTTATCAGGACTTCCTTATTTTTATTTATTTATTTGTATTTGTAGAACGCACTGCAGCCCGCAGGCTTACAGTGCTTACGAAGGCTCGATTGTGGGTTACAGTGAAGCCACCCATCGTAGATAGACTTAGAGCAAGGGACAGTGCATGGTAAACGGTTACACACGGAGCAGGGTACAGTGCATGGTACGTGGTTACAGAATATGGAGAGGGGGTACTTCAGGTTACAAGTACATAGAGTGATGTACTTTACATACTATCCTACTTCACATTGCCTAGTACACTCGCTTGCCTGGGCTTTCTCATATGAACACACAACTTGAATCTTCCTGGTATACTCTCCTGCCAGGGCTTTTTTTCATATGAATACTGTTGCAACTTGAATCTGCCTCGTATACTCTCCTGTTAGTGTTTTTCTCACAGGTACACTGCACTGCGCACACTTGCAAACTTGACAGTTTCTCATATTTATTTCATTCTGTCTCTTTAAGAAATATTGAGTCTCTCGTTCTTCTCATATGCTTCATTTGCTTTTATTTACCTTGGATAATTTTGCAGAAGTGCTCCGATGTCCCTGCTTCCCTTGGGTGGACTCACCGGCTCACTTGGGTGGACTCACAGGCTCTCTGTTGCGGGCGTTGGTTCTCCCATGGCAAGCCTGTAGTGGCTCTTCAGCGTCCCGCTCACTTTCTCCAGGTTCGCCATCTCTGCTCCGTGGCTTCTGTGTCCCTTGCAGCTCCCGCTCACCTGCTCTGAGTTTCTCCAGGCTTGTGCGGTGTGGAGGCTGCATTTCGATACCTGCATATGCCAGGAAGCCTTTCTTCCTCTTGTGGCGCCCTTGCAGCATACCATCTCCTGCAGTCTGCTTTCCTCAGCCTCCTCTGTGAGCCGGTTGGCTCCACGAACCTCGCACCAGCCCAGCAGTACTTCGGTCGGTTGTGAGAGGACAAGACCTCTCCAGCCAGCGCCTCTTTTTTGTCTGCTGGTTCAGTAGTTTAAATATCGCAGCATCAAGTGGGCACTTGCAACCACTAGAGTGCAGCTTGTGCTCCTGGCCTTCATCGATCTTTATTACTCGTCTCAGCTTCCTTGTTACAATACTTTTGTATTCTGGGAAAGGGAAGTCAGTTCTTGATGACTTGTATACAGAGTATGGAGCAGTAATCTCAGTAGCCTTGGAAGGTGGGTGAGTGGTGTTATGACAATATGCCATTAAGGCATGGGAAATGGTGGGGGTACCCTCAAAAGAAAAAGGTGGATACCATGTCTCGTCCGATGATGTTGACTCACTCCCCTGAGGGTTGCCTCCCCCATATGATCCTCCCTCATATAGCAGCACCTATGGTCAGGATCAGGTAGCGGCTGCTGTTCCATGTCCACATGGAGAGAGATCACTGCTGGGAAAGTGATGACACCATAGGATTCATCACACTTCTATAACAAAACACCTAAACAAATAAGCAACAATCTATTGAGGGTAACCATTTAGATAGACTTAAAAAATCTGTGGAATGGGAGATTTTGAAATGTCTAATTAGAGGTTATTATATAACATCACTGGCAACTTGAAAACCATTTTAACGACATACGAGAGAAAGGCATGTGTGAGTAATTCAGGTACTTTTCATTTGCAATACATTATGGTCGGTAGTCTGAGATTATGGGCCTGATTTACAAAAGCCTTTTTAAATGGGAAAGTGCCATTGAAAAACACTTTCTAAATCAGGCCCTAAGAGAGTTGCAAAAGTCAATTTCAATGCGAAAACAGGCATTTGCAAGTACAGATAAATCTACAGTTGCAAGCAGAGATCGCTTCGTGCGCGCTCTCGCTTTTAGTCTTAGGCTGTCACTGGACCCACGTACTTGCCTATAGCCTATTGCTGTTAATACTGACCAGCCTCAGAAACAGTCACTTGGTTTTGTAATTGCCATGTCATTACGAATGCAATGCACGACACTGCGTTCAGACCACGATCTACCGGAAGCTCAGTGAAGTGCAACAAGACCACGCTTTACCGGCGATGGGAGGCCACACCCGTGGCTGTTTAGCGCTTTACAAATGTCCAAGTAACATGACCTAATGCGCACGTATATCAGAGTGTTCCCGCCAAAGGCAATTACTTCCGTGGAGGATGGGCCGGCCTGTACTTTAGGCCCAGCAAGGCATTCAGAAGAGCAGTTTGGAGCCTCACCAGAATGGCTCCCTCTGGAGGATTCCGCACAGGCAGAGAAATGCTTTTAGCTGTGCATTATCTCGACACTGATGGCACTTTCAATGAGGGCACGGAACTTAATATGTCGCTAATCCCTCAGGAGGAGATTAAATAGGCCGCAAAATCTGCAGCGACATCGCAGTGCAGCGACCGCGAGGACGCGTCCAACTTAAGAATTCATGGCGATGCATTTTTGGAACTGCAGTGGCGTAGAGCGATCAGAGAAGCAGGGGAGGCTCCGGCGAACACTGAAGCCGGGTACAGCCCGTTAAATCCTCAATGCAACCCTCATTTTGTTTGTTTACGCGTATTCTATTGTAGAACCAAATGCATAATTCATAATATTTATCTCATAGAAGTAGAGAATCGTGAAATGTTAGGTAAGTAGTTCCGAAAATGGGTTACTAGCAGGGTGTTGGCCACCTTCACATAACTTTAATGGCTGAAATACACACACACATAATAGCACCTCCCAAGTTCAGACTCCGCTCCCTCCGAAGGCGTTCAACCAATAGGGCTTTGGGGACCATAACTATGGTGAAAGGTGCTATACAAATGACAACACGAATGCATGCCTGAATGAAAACCAGTGAGTTAAACGAGGTGGTATACATCACCTGTGTGGCGGCCACGCTTCAAAGAAAAGGAGTTAAAGCGTTGCCACTGAACATAATTAATTACTATTGTGGGCTTTCGGCTCAAGCCGAAGGTGAAAGACATGCCAGTCAATTCATGCTTTGTATAACTGACCCACATACATGCTCTGCGTATTGTGTATGCAGCAGGAACCACTGGACAATTATGCGTACGAATGGGGCGCATTAGTTTGCTTCCAGAGCTGTTCCTATAACATTGGGGCACAGCACGGTATCCTTCTCTCCACAGCATCGCCAAGTCTTTCCAAGGCCAGGCTTCCTGCCTGGTGGCATGGCTGCTGCCTTAGGAAGACCCTGGCTGTTGGCATGCTAGCGAGAAAGGCATAAGCTGCTGCCACGAGTGCAGGGCTGACCCTGCAGCCATCAATCCCCAGTGGAGCCCCCCGCAGGGGGGACTGGCGACGAGGGAAAACATCCCTAGTGCGGTCATGGAATTGCTAGCGGTAGGTGCCTGCATGCCAGCTCTGAGCCTTGAGCTGCCTCCTGCAACACACCAGACTTCGATGCATGACCTGCAAGCAGTGACACCACCAGCAGACAATCTCCTACTGCTGACCATGTTTGGTGAGAATCGCCGGCTGAGAACTGCTTCCCAGCATAGACTAATATTAGCCAGCATGCATGCGTGCACCTCCAATGCGGCATGCCGCTCACTGCTCCTTAATTCATTAATACACCAGGTTATCATGCCTCGTGCGTACAATATGTTCACAAAGAATCTTAAAAAAGCACCAATGACCTCAGCCTTTCGAAAAAAAATACTTGGCTGATTCGTTTGTATTAAATAACATGATTGCTTAGACACATGTTTACTTTTGATATGTGCTTGCAGGCACTATAATCAAATAAACAAACATGCAGCATGCATGTTATTTCTCAAACAAAAAATCTCTAGGGGCTGCTGTAAATGCGGTTGGCTCTGTGCCAGAACACAGCGACCTCCATTTTGGATGTTCCCTCACTCTCATATAAGTAGGGCAGTTTCTAGCCAACTTGGTGCCCAGGCGTAAACACCAGAATGCCCGCCGACTGGCACACGTCACTCCCAAACTACACATATGTGTCGTGCAACGAAACCAGCGTCGGTCTGGACCAAGAAATAGGTCCGGTCACCCATAAAAAGTGGCCCACCCCTCGCCTCACAACCCTTGACCTCTGATGACATTACTGCAAGTGATGTCATTTGACCCCCACCCCAAAGTGACATCCCGGGAAGCGATGAAACATGACCTTTCACCACTTGACAAAACAAGAAGTGGCATCAAATAGCATTGTACCTAAGTACACTAAATTACTGTGAATCCAAGCAGACGTCCTAGGCCAAATGATAATATGTTATTGTATAGCACTTACGCTTAAGATCTTTTTTATAGAACAGGACGAGGGGCCAATCCGACCCTGAAAGAAACCCCTCCTCAATATGAATAAATAATTGCTATATAATTGAAACTGGTTTCATTACATTGTAATGCAAGTACTTAACAGAAGAATTATAATGTGAAAACAGCTATTACTGTCCAAGTAAATGGTTTTTCTGCACCTGCTCTTAGGGAAGGCTTTGCCTGAATGCAGTTTCAAACTGTCCATACTGGCACACTGTGGTGTGACCAGCCTACCCTGGTTTGAGGGCCCACTGGCCCGGTGTTGCAGGTGTTCTGTTCGTACCACCTCAATTATATTTCTCAAAGGGGCAATACTAGAGTTACCATATGAATTGTTTTCTGATGGAAGGCTATCATTCCAAGATGGACAGTCTGGTACACTCTTATTCTACTCTTTCCAAATACCTCTATGAGAGTTGGAAAGGGGACAAATAGCACCAGTGAGTATTCCTTTATGCTTTGCATTAAATCACAGAGCTTTTCAGGACTTGAACAGTGATGATCAGAGATCTATATATTGGATAAGCAAGTCTGTGATAAAAGGATTGTATGTGTGAATCTCTAAATTCATAACAGATGCATGGCTTGGTGCTCACAACACTGTTCACAACACTAACCCCAACATTAAAATGTTTACAAACATAAACCATACATACGCATTTGGACTACTTAAGTTTTTGGATGAGAGTATAAAATAGCTGCAACATCAGACACTCATATCGGGTACATGGGCTCTTTTGCTTCTTGTTTCCGAACTTTTTTAGATGAGGAAGGACTGGGTCTCAGTGTGAGCATGCCCAACCCCCAATACAGAAATATCTTTTGGGAATATCAAGAGACAGGACAGGATACCGTAGAAGGGAGACCCAATAAACAATGCACAGATAGGTTACACAGAAAGGAATGTACCTCTTACAAACTTTAGCCTTACCAGTAATAAGTTGATGAACCGTTTTAAACAAAATTGGCTTCTAATGCATGGTAAAGGGGCCACAGTTTCTCACCCACGGCTTCCTCACTATTTCTGGTCTCCCCGCCTTTCTTCTCCGTTTTAACTGCTGTCCTGGTGTAGCTGCTTCCTCATGTGTTCGGCCTTGCTCAAAGTGTGTGCTCGTGCTCTGCTTTTATCCCTCTGGGGAAGGGAAAGGTCAGTCAGATGTGTGTAGTTATCGGCAATTGCCTGACTCTGCCTGACCCTTGTGTTGGGACATGTCAGGTAAACGGCACTGGTGTTGTTGCTCATGATCTGAGAATGTGTTTGTGTCAGAAAGGAGATGGGTATCATAAGGAAGGGGATACCGCGTCTCACCCTCTGTGTTCCACTTCCACTCCCGGAAGACCCCTCATCCAGGTGATCCTCCCGCACTGGTCCACCCCCAGGAACTGGATCCAATAGTGATGGCTGTGTCCTGGCCACCTGGATGACAGATCCACAGGGACTTGTAAGTGAGACACCTTCAGGTCTCTCACAATAGTTCCACTCAAAATGGATAATCCTTCCAGATGTGCCAGAATTGGCTTAAACTTAACAGCGACAAAACAGAGGTCATGATTATCGGTACTTCATCTGCCGTGCCCCTCAGGATGCCTGACTTCCTTCCCCAGATCCTTTCCCACAGCCAGTGTCAATGGCAAAGAATTTTTTCATCATAACAGCTGCCTCCCTCTCTATGGGCGCTCAAGTCAGCCCGGTCTATCAGCAAGGCCATTTTAAATTCAGAGTCCTGCGTAACATGCTCCAGTTTCTTCCAACCCCTCTACGTGTAGTGGTGATGGCTTCTTTAATTTTGAGCACACTGGATTATTGTAATGCACTTAATCTGTCTCAGCCGGCCTAGCTATTGGATCGAATGCAGGTGCTGCAAAACACAGCCCACGTCGTCTTGGGGCTTTCTTCCCAAAACCATGTTGCTTCTTCGCTGCACAGCCTGCTTTGACTTACTGTGGCATGCCATGTTGAGTTTAAGGCACTATGCTTAGTCCATTGAGCCTTCAATGATCAGGAGTTGATTATTTGCAGCAAACATTTTGCTGCTACCTGCCTGCTCGGCTGCTCCGTTAGTCCTCAGACATTTTGATGCTAGTTCCTAGAATCCGTCAAACTAGAATCGGTGGCTGAGCGGTTTCCGTTGCACCGGCATACCTATGGAATAAGCTTGCGCTTGCTCTGTGAAAACAGCCGACCACCTGTATTTTTGGCATCATCTCAAAATCTTTTTATTCAATTAATCTGTTGACTTTACCTCCTTTTTGCTCTCACTGGATTTCTTCAGCGCCATGTTGCCTACTGGTGTAAGCTGTGTTATACAAAACAGTATAACATTACATAAGAAATGTGACTGGAGCCTGGAGAATACAAATAAAATGACCCTTTGGGGATAAGACATGATGCAAAAGGAGAGGTTGGTGGAAGAAGCCAAGCGTAATGATAAGGGCACCTATAGAACCAAGTGGGCCGCTGATTGGAGGGCAGTGAAAGAAGCTGATTGGAGGGGAGCTAAGAAAAAAACCCCATTCCATTATCCTGAGGAGGAGGACATTACATGAAAGCTCCAGAGACAAGTAATGAAAAGAGGACCATAGCAGAAAAGAAAATGTTCAGATAAATTATAAAACACAAAATAGTAAGTTGCCAAAGGTGTGGGAACTCCTGTCCCCTGCACACTATCAAGGGCCTAAAATTAGCCAAGACATTACCATGTACATTCAAACATGTGGTTTAAGTACATTTCCAGAGTATCTCAGTCAGGAAGATGATCTTCGTGAAAAGAATTCTCAACACTCTCTTATCTTCACAGTTTCTGGTTTAATATGAAACCCAACGCGTTTCGAGATATAACACTCTTCATCAGGGGGTACTGTTCTGTGAGGATTGCTGCAATTTAACAAAAAAGGAGGGCAATTGTGAACACCTAAATCGCTTATATAGATACTTTATTTAGCTACATATAGGCCCTCATTACGACCCAGGCGGTAAGTTACCGCCTGGGTCGTACCCTTACCACCATGGCGTAAACTACGTTTACGCCATGGTGGTTGGCGGATTTACCGCCCCATTCCAAGGTGAGTGGGGCGGTAAATCCCCATTTCCCATTTTACCCTTCCCCATTCCCATTTTTGCCCCATAGGGCATAATGGGAATGGGGAAAGGCGCTAATTACGCCACCGTAAATTACGGTGGCGTAATTAGCACCAAGGTCCCTTTGCGGCATGGGTTTTAACGCCTGCAAAAAGCAGGCATTAAAATCACCATCCCGCAAAGGGACCTTGGAATCAGGCGTTAAGGGTCGGCGCCGTTTATGGCGCCATAAACCCCTTAACGCCTGGGTCCTAATGAGGGCCATAATATTTAAATCACCTTAAGCTTGATAAATCACCTTTTAAATGAAAAGTCCAGAATTCTTCTGGTGGTGTGTGTGTAGCCAATAGCCAATGTTCAGGTATCTCCCAACTGGTGTAACCAGCGATCTGGAGAAGAAATAAGGGTAAAAGATGTATAACCCGTGTATGTCGATATAGGTTTGTGGATCCCATTCTAGGTAGGTCACATATCCATAGATGTAAAGGAAAAAGGGTGAAAAATGCTAATTTACCACTACACTTATAATACTTAAGTGCGAGCTGTAAAGTGCTGCAATGTTGGTAACATCATTCTTCAAAAGATAGATTCCAAATCTGTGGAAAAGGAAATCATTTATCCTGAATCTTAACTTGAACATTAAGGTTCAGTATCCCCTTATTGATAACCGTTGAAAACCGTAACCATCCAATCGCTTTCTTACCATTTCTCTAATCCTGCAATGTAAAGCAGCGGGATAGGGTTCACATCATGTGGTGTGTTCTTCCTAATACTCAGACATGGTATCTAGAAGTAAAAAGAAATAGGGTTCTTTTAGTGGACCAAAATACAACAATATACAAGATGCAATAGAGTGTATATAATGTTGCAGCCGTGCTGCTTATTATGAATCAAATTGTCTCACCTGAATCAGTATTTTACAGTCTTGATGTATTGAGGATAACAAGGCCTACTCTATGTAGGGCAGTTGTGCCTTGGCATCCTATAACACACAGGATATGTCTTGATTTAAGTAAAATAGTCCTAGTAAAGTTTCAACTAAACTACCAATAGATTGAATTGGATAGGGACAAACGTTCCTCCCCGGTTCCTCCCCGGTCCCGCACAGCAAAATGCGATTATCGTGCAATTCCAAGATGGCCGCTGGTATTTATAGCGTGTGCAAGATGCGATGACGTCATCACACTCATTGCCACGGGTTACCAAAACATGGATAAACACCTGTCGGGATTGCTTACATTAAAAAAGGCTGCCCCTGGCATTTATGGGCCATAGCTATGGATGGTCAAAGCAATTTTAAAAGGAAGGTGGCAGTGTCAATCCAGACCAAGTACCTTAGGTTAAGAAACCAATTAAAAGGATGGTAACCATTTTCATGTGTGTCATCATCCATATTGGAACTACTACTTAGGACCCTATGAATACTTAGAAGTTAATACAGTAATGACACAGTTGTTGCTTTTAATTGTGGTGAGCACCTAGCAACCAACATTAAGTGAGTTGCCATGATAATCAGAGCTTTACTTAGATACAAAAAAGGAATTTGGGGTAGTCCTGCAAAAATGCAAAATATGCTACTCTCTATGATTGGACTAAAGGAGTCTACTTCTTATCCCCAAAATGATTGTGCCTAGCCATTAATAAAACATTCAAATGTATGTTTACCTACTGTGACAGGGCCAGGGTCATGACCTCATCAGGGGGAAAAGAGCGAGATGGGAGGACATGTAGAAAGAAAATTGAGAGACATGGAGACTGCCTCAAATTAAAGTGAAGAGACCCAAGAGTACTGCATCACTTGATTCATGCTATGTGCTCTCACCAGCTACCACGAAAAAGGCGTACCTGCGGAATGCAGGTAATTACTTACTTCCCTGAGAGACAGCACTCAACAAATGGTGCACAATTTACCACACGTCAGCAACATTATTGAATTCTAAGGTGAAAATGTCTTTAAGGTCCAAAAGAACAGGGTTTGAGTAACTTTAAGTTTTTGCTTCCTGCTACACACAAAGAAGAAACTTAATACTTCATTGTGAAAACAAATATGTGAGAAACGTTGATAAGCATAGAAGAGAACTTAGTTTGCATTATTGAGAGCACAACAAATCGAACTGCAAACCCTCTTGTAATTTTACTGACCAAAATCTTGGCATGTATTTTTAATTGAAGCACAAAGTGCACGATCCTGTAATCCAAAAAATGACACTGTTATAGATGTATGCAGAAGCCAATTGTGACTGTACAATGATTTGTATGCATGGCATTTTAAAAATAGGAAATACATTATTATTTGAATGTGTGAGAAATCAGTGGTTTTCCAATGTGGGCTTAGGGCAGTGCTGGTTAGCACACAAGTGAAATCCCTGACATATTAATTTCTTACATGTTACACTGCTTACATGTTCAAATGGAGGGGGTTTAAGTGTCCCAGGAGATTTGGCTGGGCCAGCTGGAGTGAATAAGGTTTGTTTGCCTTAAATCATGAAGGCACATTATGTCTGCAGGACAAAGGTCTCTCTGCACTAAAATCACTGAGTCAATGTGGTGCCCCCACCCTTGTGAGCCCATTTCAAGTGAATATTCTAATACATACAGCCTAGAATGTCACCATGGCTGAATACTGACTATACTGATCTGATAAGAACCAGGAATGTTCACATAACAACCTATCCTGTTCCCCTAATCCTGTGACTGGAGGAAACATTGCACTTTTTTCTTTATTTTTTCTTTATTTTCTATTGTGGTTTGGTTAGTATTAAGCCTTTCACACATACTTTTAAAATGATTCCCTCAATTTCTCTATTTACATTGCATTCTTAATGAATAAATTATCCTTTTATGTTAAAAATCACATATAATAATCTAGTTACAAATTCAATTTGTCTAAAATCGTATGGTCGCTATATTCATAGACACATCGGCTGCATCAATTAGAGTATGCCACATGTCGTCTTTTGTCATCAACTTGTATTTGTTGAAGAATTTTCCATAATATTCTTTTCTCCTTGCGCTCAATTCTGTGCAGAGTATCATTGTGTCTTTAAGCTTACAGAATCGGCATGTCATTTCCATACCTGCTCCTTTATTGCATCTACCGATGAGTGCTCTTGTGGCCCAAAGGTCGAACCTCATTCTCAGTATTTTAGCAAAGTATCTTCCATCGGGATTTTTTTGCAGATATTTTGGCATTTGGTCTCTTCTTTTCACGGGTACCCTTGCTGTTTTAAATATCTTATGTGTGTTGCATAGCTCCAATGTCTTAATCCAATCCATGTCTAGTAATTTGCGTTTTGCTCTCTCCAGATTTGTTATCAGTAGCGAAATGTCAATGTCTGCCTTATCCATCACTTCTTTTCAGTATGTTATCCACGAGGATAGATGTCTATTCACGTCTTCGCATTTGAAGGTATTACTGTATTTTTATATTCTTCTGGCATCAAGCATTTTCTATATAGCATCAGTGTGTTCCATGATACTTTTGCACACAGGGATGATAATTCCAGTTCATATCTAATCAATGCAATTGGGAAACTCTTTTGGTATGGGTAGAAGATGCTTCCAAAATAGGCCTTCTGCTTTTTCCCAATTTGGTTGACCTTCCAGAGGTTTAGACTGTGCACCATATGTAACAGTCGGAATGATCTTTTGATTATAATATATCAGAATGGGAGTACATGAAAATGCGTCATATTTCGAGTGTATCATCTTGGCTTGTGAGGCTAGTGTTTTAATTCTTTCGTAAATTCCCAGTATATAAGCTTTTCTTTTTGGCTGGTATTGAAGTTTACTCCAAGACATTTGCATTCATCCAATGTTGTCAAGCGTTCCGTACCTATGTTCCATTTGTACTCTTTGATTTTTCCGTCTATTATTTTTGATTTTCATGATATTTATTTTTTGCGCTTTTATCTCATTTTTATTTGTGCATGCATATTCATATAGGGCGGCTAGTTGTCTCTGCAAGCCTATAGGGGTCTGGTCCAAGAGGACGAGATCATCTGCATATAGGAGAGCTACAATTTTGCTTGGACCTCATTTTGGAGGAAAAATGTTTGATGCAAGTAAATGTTTGATTATATTCTTTATGTCAAAGTTAAACAGAGTAGATGCTACAATGCATTCTTGTTTGAGTTCTCTATTTGTGAAAATTGTTTCAGATAATAATCCATTTTGGTTCAGTTTAATTCTTATGGATGTGTTGGTGTAAAATTGTCTCACAAGATTTAATATGTAGCCAGGACATTTGGCCTCCTTTAATTTTTCCCATAAAACCGGACATGATATCGAATCGAACGCCTGTTTAAAGTCCACAAACGCTATGTATAGAGGACACTTTGTTTTCTCGCCTATTTTTTCAATGCGGCTAAGATTAGCAAGTTGGGCGCTGTGCCTAGTCCGGCAAACATTGCACTTCAAGTGTCATCTTTGACATCAGTTAAGGGGGTAAAGCTGACAGATGTCCTGTAATGGAAAACAGACAACAGGGCCTCTCAAAGCTGGTTGCATGACTCATTATGCTGAACACAGGGGTTCACAATTTTAAGAAATTAAACTTACAGCTGGAATTCCATTGCAGAAATATCATGGGCAATTGGAATCAACATTATCCATTAATTTAAAATTGGATTTAGATATAAATCCACAACTACATGATCTAGAAGCAAACATAAAAGTGTGTTATGGCCATGACAAAGTCCTCTATTATAGGAGTACCAATTTGAATTGCCTGTGTTGTTTTGTACAGGGATCCCAGAAATCCATATTTCATCAATCTGGCATTTTACTTTGATGGAATATGAAATACAAATGATTTGCATTCAAAAGTGTACAGCCCTTACTTTTTCTCTTTTCATATGCATAGAAATTATGACCAGCCTTTGACGATTGGTGGTATGTATTCTCTAGGAGTGTCTGATTATTTATGATTCAATGGAAAGATTTGACCAATAACAAACTGTGACATAATAATGACTAAGTGTGTGAATATCCCCATGATAAAAAAGGCAAACACAACAGGCCCGATTCATGGAATATTTCCCTGGTTCAAAGTGAATTTGAATTGCTAAAAAGTGACTTTGCACTGCCAGCCCAAACAAACCCTGATTCATGGAACTGTGTAAAGTGTATTTTTGCCATGCAAAGTCTGGGCTAAGTCATTTTGAACTGCAAAAATGACTATTTTGAACCGGGCAAATTTTCCATGAATCGGGCCCACAGTGAATAGGGCTCTCTCTCTTTGCAATTGAAAGCTGCATAGTAGGGATAAGGCCTGTTCCAAAAGGATGAAAGTTGTGCCTGGATATTACCTGGAAGATTGGGCCCTACCCATGAGGAGACTATTACCTGGAGCAGAGTTGCTTTCCAAGAGGGAGGAGAGGCTGACTGGGAGTTTCTTGAAAACTCATGAGGGCTCATCCTGGCTCAGCACCTTAGCAAATGATTCCAAAATGAGTATAACATTTTCCCCAAATGTAAGTAGATATCTACGCTTGGATCATTGCCCGGTTAGGTCCCTACAGTAGGAAGGAACTTGGTTTCAGCGATGGGCCTCTCATTCCAAATAGAATATCATGATTTTTGTGTGAAATGCAACAGTGCTTTCTCGCTATATTTAAAGCCAAATGAAATTTGTCTTCTTGTAGAAAACATAGGGTTTTCCTGGCCGCAGAGCACAGGGACTGGGACAATATTCACATAATGCGAATTGGATATTGTAGTTTGCTAGTGTGAGTTCTATCCTGCTTTAAATGTACTAAAGCTGAGGTAGATTACATTTAAATAGAACAGCAATGCTTTCTCTGTGCTGTTTGCGCTGTGTAAAACAGCGAAGACTTCTCAGCACAGAGAGCGCAGCATTTTGTAAATGATGGCTAAAATAAACAGAATCCTGCAGTATTCACAGGTATAATCAAACACTTTAGGATGTGAATCGGTGACCATGCTTAATAGACTAAATAAAGAATTAAAAAACCAACACATGTGAAAGTCATAGGTATATAAAAAGGCAGACTGGAAGGGAAGGGATTTTAGAATTTGTATTCCTATAGAAGAAAATGCACAACCATATAAACACTGTGATTTCACCAATGACTTTGTTGTGGAATGAGAGGACCCCTAGCTAAATATGCACAAATAATTCAAAGGGAGTGGGTGGCTTGGTCGTTGTCATTTCAGAAAGTCAGAGTCTGGGGTGGACACAGAGTAGATACATCAATGCTGTGCATTCTAAATTGATAGCACAGTTTTCCTAAACACATGCCTGTGGATCCTTCTGTAACCTATTATAGTTGGCAATGTACTTCCATGCATATGCTAGCAACCCACAACTCCCACATTCACACACACGGGGCATTCATTTAGGTGTGTTTACATAAATGTCATTTTTCAATGCAATTTTTCTCATATACTAATACTTGGTTTTCATATTGGAGAAAATAAGTTCTAATTTGGTATTATTTACAGAAACAAATTTTTTGTAAATGTTAGCTGAAGAGAGCTTTAATATACTGACGGATACGGAGGCTAGAGGTGGCATTGTGTTAATTAGGGTTAGAAATATTAGACACATTTTTCACTGCTAATTTGTGTGACTGCATATGCATGCCACCTCATAGCGAGATTGTCACAGGCAGGCAGACCCTAATTGTGTAAGCAAATTATCAAAGTGTATGCATCTTATTGTGGTGACTACTCCTGCATAAAGAAAAGGGGCCACATTTAGCATTCTTTTATTTAACTAAATTATAGTTTCAATTATACACCAAGCTTTTATCTTGTCCCAGGATTGTGGAGTGTGATTGTATACCAGGGAGTGTTTGATCAGGGACTGCAACTTAGTGAGAAGAGTGACATAGCAAATATCTCAACAGGACCCAGTCTCTGAAAAATCCTCACTTGCCATGCATGTTGTTATTGATCCTCTCTGTCACAAAATACCCCCACACACTTTTTCCGCACCAGACCAAGAAGAGCACAGTAAAGAACAGCCAGGGAATGGAACAGGAATTTTCCTACCAAAAAGAAAGGACAGATCCAACACCCAACCAGCCAACCCGAATGGTGTGGTAAAGGAAAATGAACTAGGAGTGAGGAGAGACTTTGGGGGGACAGGAGAGGCACAGACACCCTCCCCAAACCGAATTTGCAAAAGAAATCACACAAGGAGAATGAGCAGCCTGAGCCCCTGGCTGCTACACCACCAAACATGCTGGGAAAGGGTGTGCGGCTTAGATGAGGTTTTAAATCCTCTCATCTGTGCAACCCAATCCATGGGGGAAAGACAGGTACTGATTGGTTCCTAGTTAGGTAAGCGCTGCAACCAATGAAGAGTGGGTAACAGAACCACCAGGACCGCAGTATACAAGGAGATAAAAGGAGAGGCAGTGTGTGCATTGCAGGGGTGAGGTCAGACTTGTGAAGGTAGAGAGAACAGGCTAAGAACAAATGGAGGAGTTGGGTGCATAGCAGTTGGTGGCAGAATTGGAGCATAGAACCGTTGAGGTTTTTGGGAAGGAGAATGGTAACAGTTTGTGAGATTGTGGATGGTTGTAGTGAGTGAAGAGTGGGATGCAGGAGTAAGGGAGTGGGTCTACTGAGAGGGGGTGGATGTTGGGAGAGAGTAAGTATAATAGAGAATGGTCTGGGGAGTAGAGGTGAGAAGAGGGGTGTAGTGGGAGGTGAGGAGAATGGTGCAGTGAAAGGTAAGGAAGAGGGGCAGGAGAAAGGGGAGAGTAAAAGGAGCGAGAACGTGTGGAATATCAGAGGGAAAGAAGTTGAGAAAAAGAGAGCGTAAGAGAGAGGAGAGGGAACTCGTAAGAGAAGGAAAACATTTGAGTAGTAAGATGAAGGAAAGGAGAAAGGAGCAGGTGAGTGTGAGAAGGCACCAGGGTGTCATGCAACTGGAACAAAGAAACCATCATTTTATTAGAACACTGAGGATAGGAACCTATAGAAGAATCCCAGAGGGGTTCATATGTACATATAGGTAAGGCTTTGGCCCTCACTTAAGCTATCCTTAGATAGTAGGTGTTACCGATCACTAGCTAGAGAACACTGGATCTAGGGATTCCTGGGCTAGGAAGGTAAAGTCCCATGGAAGATGAGCGAGGGATGCCCAATAGTGCATCCCCCTCCTTTTGCAGCCCTTTGCTATATAATAAACAATGACATTGAACAATGTGCTCCTGTTAAGACTGAACAATCTGCATTTAAACAATTTTGAAGGAAAAAACTTTGGACAGTATCCAGTTTTGAATTATTAAGGCCATCTGTGGCACTACACATTTTTTTTCTAACTAGGACTAAATCCCAATTTTCACCAGTTTATTTCTGAAAGGTGTATTTTTTGTGATTTTTAAATACAAAATTCAATTTGTATCACAACATTATAATTTCGATCACATTTCACATTAAATATCACATTTTATGTAAACCGTTTTTTTTAAATAAAGTTTATTTACAAATGATTTTGTTTCCTTTCACATTAAACATTCCAATGCTCTATCTTTGTGGGTACTGTCTGCATTTGGGTCATTTGTGTAGCACTTACGTTTTTAAAGAACAGTGATGTTATTCTATGGTTAAGTAGTGCCGGCATTTGGAGTTAGGTCGAGCTGCACATTCTTCCGGCCTGGATTTGGGCCTCGGGGCTGGGGAGAATTGGAGAATTGGGGATTTGGTGGTCTTGGACCAGATGGGAATCGACCCTCCCCTTGAGGGTAAAAATTGGGGAAACGGCACCATCTATTCTTTAATTGGGATGCCAAACCGAGGATGGGGGGTTGCTAACAAGGCGGCATACCTTAAAGTTTTTAGGGCATGGCGTGAGGGTGGGGGCACCTATCCCAAACATTAATTCACTAGACCCTGCAAACATGCATTTTAGTTTTCTCAACATGGTCTCTGGCGGCCTTGTTTTCATCCAGTCTGCCTATTGTAACTATATGTCTTTGTCTCGGCTTGTACATACATTGCTGCCTATAAATAAAAAGCCCACTCAGTACATAAACAACAATTCAATTAGTGAATAAATTGCTGTTGTTCTATAAGGTAATCATCAAGGTGAACTTGGAGGGAAACTCTAGCCACTTTGCATAAAATCAAAGAGCATTTTGGGAGAATATCAATGACCAAAGATTTGTATACATGAGAAATGACTCTGATATTGATTCAAGAATTAAACCCTTTTGATCATGTCAAGCATGCAGGGCTCGTGTATTTTGTCAGTTAAAGCATTCACCCCAACAGTAAAATTATTCACCCTAACATTAAAAGGTCTGCTAACCAGGAGTCATACATACTCCCTTAGGGGAAGCGCCTGCGTGGGTCCGCCCACGTCTCCGATAATTAAGAAGAAGAAGAAGAAGGAACGCTTGGAGAGTGGTGTGGGGCTTCAGCTGCTTCGAACAGAGAACAACATCTCATGTCCCTAAATGCACTCCCGTTAGTCACTTGAAACCCAAATGTGCATAAGGAAAACAGCCTGGGGTACAGAGGTAGCTGAGGAGTAGATTTGTTTTAGAATTCCTTGGCTACGTCTTGGCTAGCCATGGCCCACTTAAAGCCCCGAGCACCATGGTAGCTGTTTGGGATGTCCCCTGGAGGCTGGGTCAATCTCATGGCTGTCGCAGTAGTGCCATCGGCTCGTGCTGGGCTTGCACTTAAGAGCTGGGTGCGAACCTCTGGCCTCTTTGGCCTGTAATGAGCAACGAGATCAACAACGTTGTTTTTGGACCTTTGTTTCTGTTTTTTTGGTTTTCTTCTGTTTTTCTGTGGGCGGAGGTGAAGGAAGAGTGCAGCATTTGTTGGAGCAGCGACGGGCGGGTGTTTCTATAACGGCAGAGCACCAAGGCAACAGCTTTGGAGTAGAAAACGGAGATGAGGAGAGGCCGGCTGAACAGGACACTTGTCATGGTACAATAGAGAGTTGGGGCGGGGCCGAGTCTCACTCAGGGGTGGACTGGGAACCAAAAGAGGCCCTGGAAATAATGTTCAAAATGGCTCCATATTACACATTTTCCGCAAGCCCAAGTGCAGGGAGACTTATTTATTGACACACTGCAGTTTATTTACGAACTGAGCCAGAGGGATTTCTTTACAACATGCAGACTGGATGCAAAACAGTCCACGTGGGACCATGCTGAGTGTCCTTACATCACCCCTTCCCCTAACGAGAGACTATCTAAAAGTACGTTGTCCCCTACACCTTTGGTTGTCTGCTTAATTTACTAACGTGGGGGTTGACGTGTGGAATGCTTTGCAGATTTGCAGGCAATGCTGTTTCCCTGGCAATGTGAGAATTGTGGTTAGTTGTTAGCACTGCACTGTAAACTCGAAAGAAACTCATCGGCAGATAGCGATCTGACATATATTTGCTTAGAGAGCAGATTGTGGATAATTTGAATGGGCGCGACCGTGCTTGGTGATAAAGATTGAAACACATTGCCGTCGCCGTCTTCTATGTTGCTGCGGCGGTGCGTGCGATTCTGGAAATGACAAGGGGCGTGACCACAAGGCACTGTTGCACTGCACTGTAGAAGATCACGTGATCAGGGACGTCTGTCTGTGGTGCTTCCGGCTATGAGAGGTTCTGCAGATTTCAATCTTCTCAGAGTTGCAAAATTAAGTGCATGTGGAAGAGCCATTCCAAAACCCAAGAACGTGTACAAATTCAGCTATACATCAGAATTATGCAGATAATGTGGTAATTTCCACAGTGAGACAATGAGAAACGATGTTTGCTCGCACGTCAATATTATCAGGTTTTTATCCGTGCTCGACGTGGGTGGGAGCGGTTGGGAGGATTGCTTCTGTAATTTTTAAATTACGTTTTATTGTTCCTATACTTTTATTTTAAAAATAAACCTTTCTGGAATGGCTTTGTTTTAAAATAAATGTGTAGGAAGAAGTTGAATCTTGCACTCAGTGCACTGCACTGAACATTCCTTTATACACAGAGGTGTCATTTGGGGGTAACCGTGGTTCTCCTTGCTACCCCTAAAAATGTTTTTGTTTTTCCAAAATGGAAGCTCCTGGACTGTAGACAGCGCCATGTGGCTCTTTGTGGATTGGCTGGCTTTCTTGTTTAGGCCTCTCAAAAAACAGGGCACTTTGAGCAGTGACCTTAAATAAGAAAGAATAGGAATAACAAATCATTTGTTTTTCTGGAATTCTATACTATAATTGCTAGACTCATAAAAGGTTTATTTCAGGCACATTTCAGGGGCTGAGTCACTGATTTATTCTGTTCTTAAGCATCTCAAATCCACAATGCAGACAAAAATGTCCAAAATAATGTAGAGTAGAATAAGCATCCATTTCGGACTATGTATTTTGCTTTTCGCAAGTTGCAGTTATAGCATGTTTTTTTCTGCCATCGTCTCTGTTACGATCATCACAAGACATTCCATCTCATGTCCTCGGTCACTTGACAAAATCCTTATGCCTAAAAGCTTGTGTGCAGTGTAGAAATGTTTGATCATAGCACATCAAGTGGCTCTTGATTTCATTGCGCCACAATTAATGCCTTGTTGTAATGTGTCTATCTTTCCTGTCTCATGCTGTTTTGGAGGTTTGTTTGCATGTATGAGGCAACCAGTGACCAGAGTACAGGATGCCGTGTGAGTGCGCTGCTTTCCCTGTGCTACTCTAAATTCTTTAATACCCTCCAAATCGTATGTATTTTTCTCACCTCTGAAGCCTGAAAAGTAGATCCATGCAGGCTTGACATGTGGCCAACTGTGCACCAGACCTGCAGATGAACTGTCCTGCTGTTAAATCTCAGTTACCAGTTTAATGGTATATACTACATAGTGTAATTTGCTTTCTGACTTTGAGAACATTAAGACATGTAATTGCTAATTTTGCTATAGCTGGTAAAATAGCTATAGCCGGTAAGATAGCTCAGTGGGTTGAGCTCTTGCTGCTGCAATGTGTGTGTGTGATCTGCAGGTTCGAATCCCGGCAAGGCCAACTCAGCCTTTCATGCTTCTGAGGTCGATAAATGAGCACCAACACAGGTTGGGTGATATTGTATGTATATTTGTTCTATATGAAGCGCTGAAGCGTAAGTGCTACATAATCATTTGGCTTTGGACTTCCGCTTGCATTCATAGTAATTTGGGCCTATACACACGGATATTAATGATACATATGGTGATCATTACAGTGATATCGTAACCATATTCTTCGTAGTGTACTTAGGAAAAAATGCTATGTGATGCTACTTTCTGTTTTGTCAAGGGGTGAAATGTGTTCCATCGCTTCCCATGATGTCACTTCCGGGCGGGTGTCAAATGACATCACTTCCTGTGATGTCATCCGAGTTCAAGGTTCGTGTGATGTCACTTCTGCTACCCCTGGCATTTTGGTGAAATGACATCCTTGCTTAAACAGCATGTGCATGTGTTTGAGGGTTTGTGTTGTGCGTGGGGGGCATGGCAATGGGGTTTGTGGGCAGCGGGGGCAGACCAGTAGGAAACATAGTTCCACTACTTCTTTTCGTACACTTCGACCACTGGTTTTTATATATAGCACTGTATAATGGATTATTCTACCTTCAAAGTGCTGCAGCAATAAGTGTTATTACTGAATGAATAGTACTCATTAATTTTCAACCTCGGAAGAATGGAGGGCAGAGTCATCACAGTTGGATTGTAATGTGCTCAGTGCAGGCATGCCTCATGCCAGAGGCAAGCACCTAACCCCTGGGCAATCAACTCAGCGGTGGGTGGTGCTGCCACACATGTCCTTGTTCTCATCTTGTTGCAACCGAGCATCCACTAGATTTGGTCTCCCCAAAGTTATTAGCAGCAAACATAGGTTAGCTTTGATGAATATTGCAACCAGTAGTGGTAGGTCATTTATTATGAAAAAGCTGTGACTTGCTAGAGCGCAAAGACAGATGCGTGATTGAGTCCATTTGGCAAATGATAACTAAAGCATAGCTCAGTGCTTGATCAGAATACAGAATGGAAGCATGGAGCCAGTACTGGCTGTTATACCAGTAGTGAGTGGTCTTTTACAACGATGCCGGCCGGGGTGGTCACCCTGTTCAGCCAAGTAGTAGAACTGAGCAGATGCAGAGCTCTCAACCTTTTGTGTCCTCACGGTGGCTGAAAACACACGATTTAGTTTTTAGGTGGTGAGAGCCATCGAAGTGTATGGGTGTGTAGCGGGCATGGCACGTGAGTCAGTTTATTATGACAGGTATGCAAATGATGGGCCTCATTGCATGGCTGGCGGTACAACCTGCCGGTAGCCGGCGGGTTGCTGCCAACCCCGTAACAGTTTCTGCCACCTGACATCCCGGTGCTATCGGAGATCAAAGGCGGCGGAACGGTTATTTCCCATTCCCATGGAGTGCACTAAGACTCCATGGGAATGGGAAACCTGAAGCACTGGCACCATTACTAACGGTGCTGGTGCGTCAGTCAAGTATGCTGGGTAGGGCCTGAACTCCCAGCATGTCAGGCCTGCCGGGAGTTACGTGCCCCCACCGGCATATTTATAGTTTGGCGGTCTGGAAAAGGTGCCGGTACGTTGCTACGGCACCTTTAATCGCCAGACCGCCAAACACGTAAGGAGGGCTGATGTGTTAGTTTGCAAAATACCACAGATCTCACAAAGTGCCCTGCATGCTTGTCTTGGCAACCGCAGCCAGTACGTGGGCTGACAAGATTTTTAAAACAAAAACGATAATGTTTGACTTGATTTTTATCCACCGACCTTGCTTTTTGGAGTGCAAGCCTGGGTTTGTTTCCTCATCCCAGGTAGGCTTTTTTGGGCTTTGACAGAAGTGTAATGAAGTCCCTGAGTATCTGTTACTAAGGCCTCTCCGAATACTCCTGTGTTTGGTGGAGTGAGCAAAGATGGCGGCTTAAAATAAGCATGGTCTCTGCCTAACAACGCTGACAAGTGATTTTGAGGATTGGGGTTCTGGCTGTAATGTAAAATTCAATTGTAGAATAAGCAGCGGCGGCCATCTGTGGATATGTCATGGGGCAGGACATGTGGGATGAACTTGGGGACACCATCTGCAACTTTTTTAGTCCCCTGCCGTTCCCTTTTCTCTCTTTTCCAATAGCAAACCTAGTTCTTATGGGAAAGACAAGCCCAGGGCCATCACTTATAGGTGCTGATTCTCCCCGCTTTGTTGTTGTTCTTTAATACGCCTACAATTTAACTAGCCTTGACTGTTAGTCTTTCAAAATGGAGTAAGCAGGTATCTTAGTTTACTTTTAGTAGCTGCTTTTATGTGCCTGAATCATTGATTAGTCACATGCTGTAGATGCAGAGTTTCAGTAGCGATTATTTGAAATGTAGCACATTGGTCCATCCTCTGAGTCCGCAGCCATGTGATGTCCCTTCCATTGATGTCATGGTGATGGCCAACGGAGCGGTGACCTCCATTCCGCTGCCCCTATCAGTTTTCTTAGAGAGCAGGATCTGTGACATTTGGCTCGCCAGATATTTTGGACTACAACTCCCCATCATCCCTAACCACAATAGCCAATGGTGAGGGATCATGGGATTTGTATGAAACAGAGAAAGAGACATTTGGTGATTGTTACAATCACATATCAGTCCCAGATGACATTCAGCAGAAATTGCATTCGATAGGCCTCGTTCCTTGGCAGCGGTGCCATGCTCTCTACTGACCTCGGGTGGTAGCGGTGCATGGTATACATCGACATAACGTAACATATTTTCCCATTCCGTACAGCACCAGCGTCTTCTTGAGACGTGCTGCAATGGTTCATGCTTTGCTGGACTGCATGCACATCGCACCATTTGTTTTCTTGTGAGATATTGTACTGTAGCGTGCTTTTTAAGTGATCACCGTAGGGCCAGGCCATAACCACTGGTAAGGGCCCCCAACCCAAGGTAATTGCCCGAGTGGAGTGAGTGAACTGCTGAAGGCAACCAAAGGATAGACTAAACCTGGTGGTAGAACTGGGGGTTCTTTTTCTTAACAGCACGAAGGTAGAGGATATGGGTTTGGTCTGGATGGGGGTTTAGAATTAGAGAGTATTTTTATGGCAACGGTTTCCAACTCACTGGCATCTACCATGCCGTAAGAGTCTAGAAAGTCACACCAGAGAGAAAATGACCCTTGAATTGTTGCTTGAAGCATATTATGAGCTATTTCCTGTTGGGGAAATTATTTTGAAATATTGTGAGAAAGAGATGCTATTTTCTTCTGACATTTTGAAGCAGGTGCAATTACCATGCAATTCTATATGTTTTACTCTGGGCTATAGAAGATTTTATTTTCAAATATTGGCAATGTGTTTCAGTTTCTACAGTCATGTTGGTTAATACTTTGAATTGTTGTAGAAGTAGGTATAGGAGCAAGTTGCACCAACTGCATGAAGAAGCCATGGCAGCCTGGATAATTCAATATTCGGTGCAATCAATATTATGATGGCTTTAAAAAACACGAGAAGAAATCCCCTTCAACTGATATAGAAATGCGCCTCTGCATCAGATGTGGTTGTTTGTTGCATCCTTGACAGCTGTCAGTCCTGGGTTGATAAACGTATATATTAAATTGCCACGCCTTATAAGACAATGACAATTTTCTGCATTGATGAAAAAGGGCAAGCTTTTTACCTAATCTCCATATCCATGATGCAATGCTGCCTGGCTTTGACCTGAGCTTCCAATGATGGCGCCCAGGTTGTGTGTGTCTTATTAGCTGAAATAGCATGTCCTGCGCTCAGTATAAGATTTCCTCCCCCTTTGAGGCTTTAAAAAAGTTTGCAGAAAAACACCTAATCGTGTCTGCTATTTCTGCTACCTTAGGCTGCACCTAGAGGACGTGCTTAGTCGTCATCTTTACCATAGCCACCCTCTAGCTCCAACTGTCATATGTGGATCACACAGGTTTTCAAATCGCACCACTTTTAAAGTTACCACTGAAATGTTAATGGTGTTCCTACTGGCTGCTAGAAGCCAATCTAGAGCAGGGCTTCATTCCCTGAAACCGATCCATGCCTCATGCTTCGTTCACTGTGTTCCTGTCCTATGCCTGTGATGCCTTGGTAGAGTCCAGCTGCAATGATAACAGTTAATAATACATTACAATTAAACAAAAACAGCAGCAGTAATTAGCAGTCAGATGGGTCTAGCCAGCCGGTCGGATGGGGGGAGGGGGTCGGTGATACAGTGCATGAAGAAGATGGAGGGTCTTCAGCTACTTTCTGAATTGAGTGAGGATGGGTGTGAGTCTATTGTTGATTGGCATGAGGATCCACAGCCTGTGGGGCATATATCGAGAAAGCCAGTATCCTGATTTTTTCATTTTTTGCATTTTTTGAGCTAATACCAGGTCTTGGCTTTTTCTGTAGCGTTACCCACCAGGGAGGCTGACCTTGTCGGATAGGTGCCCCTTTCAATGCCTTTCGAATGCTTTGAGAGACTATTAACATGCAGAAATCCTTAAATTGGCAAAGCTCTGAAAATACAGGTGGTCGCATCCAGCTGAAGCTGACGCAGTTTATTATGCGGTCACACTCAACTCGGGGAGTTCCTTTCCCTCCAAGCAAGGTGGCGCACAATAAAGCACTGTTTATTCAAGTTCACTTTGGTGAGGCCTCCAACCCGTCTTACACCCAAACCCAACAAATACCCTGTGTCGCCAATGGACTGGGAACCAGGCCGGCGTGTAAGAAGAATATAGATGTATTAATTATTGAATCAAGGTTTGACAAACAGACAACCATCAGCCACTAATGCTGTGGCAACACCCAAGATCACAATAATAACTTGGTTGTATATAACAACAAAGGTGACATTTTGAAACATGTGATAATAGCTTACGCAGATTTAATTTCAATGTCACCAATAGAAATTGTTCTCAATATCATACAAGATCCACAGAAATATCTTAATTTGAAACAATACTTTTCTCCCAGCAACCCCCACCTTCCAGGCCTCAATTAAATATGACCCCTTTCATTGAAAGGCAAGGTGCAAGGAGTATGAGCACAATGGAAACATCGTTTTGCTACTGATTTAAAATGGAAGGTTGGGAAAAAGGTGATCAAATGAAAATCGTTTTTTTAACACACATGAGAATAAAATTCAGGACTTGATAGTTTGAGGTCAGAGAAAAATGACAACCAAAGAAAAATTTCACTTTGGCAACACTACTGCAGATGAGGTACAATACTTCGTAATTCTGGTTTAAAATGACTGGGGAATTTAGTTTTACACCCTCCACACTGATAGGTTATTTTTTAAAATATTTGTATTTATTTATTTGATCTGATAGGTTATTTATAACACACTTAATACCCAGAGGTTTCTAAGCGCAAACCCAGGGATCGAACCCGTGCTGCTCCGTGTAGTTTTGCTTCCAAGGAGAGCACATTGGCGCTGAGCTATCCTCCTAGGACTGACCTGAGAGGTGGTATTTTATGGATTACTTCATTTTGGGATTATGCACCTCCCCTCCCCCTTTTGCATAGAAGTGAAAGATTTCAGAAACGGTCAACCAAGTCTTTATGTACTCTTACAGCTATAACACACTAGGCATCCAATTTGTTAGTTTTGAATTCTAACAACACTCAACCCGTGATTTTCCATATGGGAATGAATTGATTTACTTGAATCCAATATGTTAAGGATCTACACAGATTCCCCCCTCCCCACACTTTATTGTAAATGTTTAAGGATGGCTGCTCGCAACACAATGCAATTTCAACAGAGGGTGGTTTTCTATGGAAAAATAAGTTTGAGTGAGATTTAATAATGTTTGCGAAGGGCCTACCTAATTCCACCCCCCTCTACCCACTAATGGAAAGGGATAAAGGCAGATGACTACCCACACAATTGATGGCTTTGGGATATCTACTTACATGGGAGGTTTTGGTCAGGGAAAACAGCAGGGCTCCTCCGAGGACAGCACAGGTCTGATCAAGGGCTCTCAGTCAAGGATTTCCTCCTGCACCCAGACTCCTCCTGCTTCTCTGGTCTGGGTCCCGGTAGCTTCTTTATTTCACAGCCACTGTCTCCAATGCAAGGATTAAGGCCTCTCTGCTAGTTGTTCCTCGCAAGAGTCGAGCAGCTGCTCTCTCCAGGAATAATTCACAACAAGCCCTGTTCTAATGCAAACCCAGCCTTTTCTAGGGCTAGTGACACAGCAACCTTGTCATAATTCCTGTGGTCAGGATTGGCTAGCATGTTCCCTTCACCTCCCACCAGAACACCCACTGGCTGCTGATAGGACCAGATTTTGGAGATATGTATGATGTAGGCTGAGGGAGGGGAATAGATACATAATTTCAAATTGACAAGGATTTGTGCATCTTTTGTTCTGAAAAATCTCATACTGCAGTAACTCCCTTGGTCTTTCAAATAACATCATGATATATATATATATATATATATATATATATATATATATATATATATATATATATATGGGTTCTATATTTTACGGCGAATCCGGCCATACTCATTTTACTTCGAAACACCCTTCCTAGGCAGAGTTTGCATTTTTTGCGGTTTTCTGCTGCAACGAAATATCTAAAAATTGAACCATTTCCCATTTACACCTTATTTTCACATCTATCCCTGTGCCAACTCTCCCATTGATCAGGTGTATGTAAATGGCAAAATACTTTTCCACATACCTTAAACTATGTACATCACACAAATGTCAGTTTTACAGGGTAACAGTGGGCTTTTTCTCCTTTTTAATTTGAACCCGGGGTGGACTCAATCGGACATTCACAGCTCCTCTTATTAAGGAAAAACTGTATTCAATGTTTAATCACTGGCAGGGCATAACATAGCCTCAGTAGGTAGGTTCCATTTCCCTGAAACCATGTGACCAGCCATCTGGTTTATCCATGTTTATCTTAATATTTTCCTCTGCTTGGCTTCAAAGGCCTTGCTCATTGCTTAATGTAAAGTTTTATGGGAAGCTTGACCTCAAGGTTGCTTCTGCAGGGACTGCTATAAGCAACTAATTTACAGCCAGACATTCTTCTTGGTAGTCCCAGCTCCAAAAAGCCTGGAGTTCCGATTTCAAAGGGTCTTTGGTCAGAACTAATTGCGCTTGTTATGGGGCAGCTATTTTTATAGGTAGTGTCTATTGGCTGTGTTATCAACAATTCACTGTAGTTGAAATTTCTCCTCCATCATTTCTTTGTATTTTCATCCTCTTTAAATTGAAAACCACATATCTTTCTCTTTGAGAGCCCAAACCAACAGGTCATGGGTCACAGTTTTTTTCAGTGGAAATGCCCCTCTGCATCCATGCTTCTCAAAGTACAGCGTTAGATCAACCAAAGGTTTTTACCTTTTGACATTTTGAATGTCATTGTGTTTACCCAATTTAAACCTGTTTTGCTTCTACAATATTAACCCTGAGGTAGATTCAGAATTTCACCAAACAGGGCAGTTAACAGAGAGCACCAGTGTTCAATTATGAAAAAGTATATAAGCTCTTTTCCCTCGTGTGAAATGTCATAGGCTTGGTTTCACCCAGATTCCTGACTCAGTCTCATGTTGCATAAAGATATTGTACACGCTGCTATCTGTCTCTTTAAGTAGAAAGTGTAGCTTTTCATATTTTATGAAAACAGCATTTTCAGCCACAGATGTCTTTTGCCATGCTGAACTTATGTCCCTTTAGGAACATGCATGCAATGGATGGGTTCACAGAATAACTCTGAGTCCAAATAACCGAACCAACTCAGTAAGATCAGTAAGATGCAAAGTACTATTTTATTAACAATTATGTAAAACTGGGAGTTACAACGAATATCAACGGACCTACGCTCGATTTCTCTCAACAACTTTTTCACACAACATAGAATTTATACTAAAAACACGTCAGAGGTGACATCATTCTACGTGGCAAATAATAAAAAGCCTACTGGGGATCGCGATAGGCTTAAGAGGAACATCTAAGTACACATTGGGCCTCATTATAGGTTTGCCGGTCCAGTAACAATGGTACCGTTAAGTTTGTTCTGCTCGGAGGTGCCTTCCCGCCCGCCAGGACTGGCCTGGCAGGCGTACCAGCACCCGCGAGCAGAGCATGTTGGATGCACCGGCACCATTATGAATGGTGCCGGTGCATCCCATCTCCCTAACCCATTGAGCCCTATGGGGGGCTCAAATGGGAATGGGGAGCATTTTTTTCTGGTGCCCGCGAATGGGCAATTACCGGGTCTGGCGGGGCCGTAATGACCCGGTAATTGCCCATTCGCGGGTACCGGAATAAATCGTAAGTTTGGCGGTAGCCTGCCGGTTTTACCGGCAAGGCTACTGCCAAACTTGTAATGAGGCTAATTGTATAGGAACTAGGATTGTAATTGACTTCCCACTGTCAGGTGTGCAATTTATGCCTACCTCTAAAACATGTAATCTTTAAAACCATTAGGTACATGGTTTGTCATTGGTCTCAAACTATAAGGTCCTTTGTTATGTGGACCACTACAATTGGTTGGCATGCGTGTGCCATGTCTGGAACATTCGGTTCATTTAGCAGCATGTAAGCCCAGACCCAGGTACAACAAGGCCTGGCTCTATCTCCCCACCCAATTAGCCCAACATCTTTGAACTTCGCCTTGCAAAGTATCCTTGTCTCTGAGAGTACATGGGCGTACGGGCACTCAATATCGTGATCTGGGACCCCAAGTTCGACTCCATTTTCATCCTTGGCTCATGTGACAGGAAACCACTATCTGGTCCATTTTGCAGGTTTTAAAAGTCCTAAATGAATAAAACGTGGCATTCTTGGTATTCTTCCTTTGCACCTTAACAAGGGATGATTCATCCTTTGCACGTTCACTCCTTTCCAGAATAGATAGCCGACCTAGGATTCTTCAGTTTTGACTCCAGGCCACACAACCTTGCCGTGCAGCTTCATTAGTCAGTTTATTCTTACTCCGACACAATTTTCCCTTTCTTCTTCATGGTCCTGGTTTACTAAAATTCATGATACTGATGTCCAGCTTCTATACAGTGGCGGCTTTCCCTGCATTCTATTCATTACATATAGCCAGCTTCTATGATAACTTAGTCATCCTTGCGTTTCAACGTCTGTACAATTGTTGATTGGTTCATTCTCTTAGTACTTCGTGCACGTGTAATCTTTTTCATATTTAAAAATTCACTTGACTCTTTACTTCGTCATTAGTTTCTGTAGGATACATACATCCTCTTCAGCTAATATTCTGAAACGTTGTTCACTCTTATGATGTCACAGACTTCTTTCCTTGCCCTTTTTCATATTCCTTCAGGGAGTTCCTCCCTTATTTATTTTTAAAGTATTTTATTGGCTTTTTCTTTATTTACATTTACGCAACAATCGGTTAGCGAGCTTTCGCCGAAATAGGGAAGGGGAAGGGGAAACATACAAACTCAAATAACAAACAAGTTAAATTTAACAACTAGTCTTCTTGCCACATCTCAAGAGTTCTCCAGGTGTCAGGCGGGCGGAGGAGTACCAGGTTCGTTGGTGAAGGGGGTATTGTCATTGGGCGTTTGGTTATAGGTGCAGTTCAATGTCATCTTGTTGGTCAGGGGATAATTCAAGGGGGTTTGTCGTCCGACGGGTGAAACATATCTTGTATCAGTGCCTTCTAGGCTTCGCAGGCTGGGCTGGCCTCATCTCCCGCTCTGTCTATTCCCTCTCCCCATACCCTCGTCTTGGCCGCTGTCCAGTGTTCTAGTTCTCTGTACCATTTCTCAAAGTGAGGGCCCTTGGGAGACTTCCATGTCATGGCTATAGCTCTTTTGGCCAGTACACATGTCATGTCCATGAGTTTCATTACATGGCGTATTTTGCCTATTCTTGGGTATGCGCCGAGTAAGCATTCCTTCGGAGACCATTTGTATCTTTCCACTCCAGCCCTTCTGCAGGCCTGCTCCACCCTGGACCAAAAGTTTTGAATCTTCGGGCATCCCCAAAACATATGCATCATTCCCGCCGTTTCTGAGTTACATCGGGGGCATAGGTGGGCATTGGTCCTATTGCTCTTGGCTATCCTTCCTGGTGTCATATACGTTCTGTAAAGGATCTGTAGTTGGATCAGCCTGAACCGTGCATTTCTCGACACCTCTCTGGGGTGTGCCAAGATTCTTTCCCATTCTTTTTCGGTGATTTCTTCACCCAGGTCCGCTTCCCGTCTGGATTTCAGGGTCTCACTCTTGGGGTTAGGTCTGTCCGATAGTTGGGCGTAGAAATTAGATGTTGGTTTCCAGCCATCCCCCAGATTGTATAGTAGTGTGGTTAGTAGGTCTGGTTCTGGTTCGCCTGGTCATTCTTTCCACTGCTTCTTGGCACCTTCCCGGATTCTTCTGTACCACAGAAATTGACCACTGGGCAGGCCTTTGTTGGCCATCATTGTCTCAAAGTCTCTGAAAGATCCATCTGCATATGTGTCAGCCCAGGTATAGATACCGTGTCTCTCCCACTGTCTCATTCGGGTTAGGTCCGCCTTTCCTTTGCATACCCCTGCTGCTATTGGTATGTCTGTGGAGTAGAGGTGTATCCCATTTGTGTGCTTCTGGGCTCTAGCCCATATTTTCTTTCCTAGTTCCACTAGCATCAGGGTTTTCCCCAGGCATTCCGTTGGTACCCATAATACTTCCTTCAAGTTGGCCGGGGTTGCATGTTGCCTAAGCAATCTGGTTTCCGAGGTGTGTTCATCGGCCATCCATTTGGCCACATGACTTAACTGTGCGGCTAGATAATATTTGCTTAGGTTTGGAATCTGGATTCCATCTGCTGAGTACGGTAGTGTCAATATATCTAGGGATATTTTATGCCTGGTGTTGTTCCACAGTAGCTCCCTCAGTAATTTTTCTAGCACCCAGAAAAATGAGACGGGAGGAGGTAATGTATATTGTGGAAAAAGTAGAGGAATCTTGGAAGGACTATCATTTTGGAAATTGCTGCTCTGCCCATCATTGATAGTGGTAGTCTTGAACAAAACTTCATTGACCTTCTGAGCCAGTGTATTGCAACCTGGGTGTTGCCCCCGTGTGTTTGTTTGGGCCTATGCCATATATTGATTCCCAGGTATCTGAAAGTATGGGGTTTCCATTGGATTCCTACCAGTGGAAGTTTGATGTTGGTTAGTGTAGTCAAGCCAGCCAAGGGAAATATGCTAGATTTCTCCTTGTTAAAGGAGATCCCGGACACCCGGGCGAAGTTCTCTAGGACCTCTAGGACTGTTGGTAGGTTAAGGTGGGGGTCTCTCAGGTATAACAAGACATTGTCTGCATACAGTGAGATGATATGGTATTCGCCCCCTATTCTGATACCTGCATCAAAGAATTGCTTCCTTATGAATATAGCTAATGGCTCCAGTCCCAGTATGTATAACATATGTGACAGTGGGCAGTGCTGCCTGGCGCCCCTCTGGATGTCCCATGGTCCCGACACCACTTTTCCTGTCTTTACTCTAGCTACCGGTGCCTGATACAGTATTCTTATCCATCTTATGAAGGATGCCCCCAACCCGAATTTTCAGGACCTCCAGCAAAGATTTCCAATATATGGAATCAAAAGCTTTTGTGGCGTCTAGGGAGACCACTGCATATGATTCGTGCAGGTTTTTAGTTTGTGCCACTATGTGTTGTAAGCGCCGCAGGTTTATTGCTGTGTTCCGACCTGGTATGAACCCATTCTGATCCTCATGTATCAGTATGGATATCACCTTCGAGAGCCTTTGGGCTAGGATAGTGGTTAATATTTTTATGCCACAGTTAAGCATAGCAAGTGGTCTGTACGACCCGCAGTCTTCTTTCGGTTTCCCAGGTTTGGGGATCTGCACTATTAGTGTCTCCCTTCTACTTTTAGGCAGTGTCCCTTTCTCATAGGATTCCCTGAAGACTTCTAGGAGGATGGGGGCCAGTGTTGTGTCGTATGATTTGTAAAATTCGGAGGGCAGGCCATCACTACCCGGGCTCTTATTCGTGGAGAGTGATTTAATTGCCTCATTTATGTCTTCTAACGACAGGTCTTCATTTAAGGTCACTCTTTGTGCTTCATCTATGGTCGGGTGCCTATTTCTTCTAAAGTGTCCAGGATGTCTTGTTGTGGTATAACTGCTGTGTGGCTATAAAGCTGGGAGTAGAATCTACAGGGTGTTCCTCCCTTAGATTGTCATTCCTTCAGGGATACATTCAATAGGGTTGTCTCAGTGGTTATCTACTTTCAAATATACGTTGCGGTATTAGCACAACTGCTGGCGTCAACCACGACACAATCTCAGGTTTCCAACATATAGGAGGTAGGGGGCGGGATTTCCTGCAGAGGCCTGCGGCTGCTCCTTTACATTGGGCACAGCTAGGCATTTTAAGTTTTCAGGCACATTTTCCTTAACTCGAGCGCCTGTTCATTTTGGTAAAGTTGAAAGAGGCCCATTTCTGTTCATGCCCTAGGCCTTAAGTAAAAAAAGAAGTGTTTTGGGACGGGCCTGCATTTTCCAATGGATAGCATCAGTCAGCTTCACTCTTAAATACTGACCTGGCCTGGTCTTTTTATTTCTGACATTCAGGGGCTGTATTTTAACCCACAAAGCAACTAAGTAGCAGACGTGTTATTCATTGATTTAGTTGGAGGAATTTATTGAGTGAAAAACCTAGAGTCGAGAAGCAGCATTGTCCGTTAAAGAAGGTGACAACGGTCAGTGCCACAGGTGCCATTGACTAGATGATCAGAGCCAGTGGGCGTGTATGCAGCCGGGTTTCCAGCAGGCATGGTGGTAGGCAAGAAAGTGGTGGAGGGGGAGGGTTGAAGGGAAAAGAGTGGTAGGGGCTCCTTAGGATGACGGAAAATATATGGCAGGCTCTATGAACTTTGTCGAAGATGCTCCTTGAGGAGGTGAGTTAGGAGCTCCTCTCTGAATTGTAGGAGGAGGGAACGTGGTATGAGGTTTCACCGTCTGCGGGTTGCCTGGAATTCCTGTATCCTTGTCCTCTCACTCTTACATGCTTGCTACTCGTCACTAATGCACCTGGCTTATTTAGATTCATGAAAGACAACCATGTCTGCCTATTCAAGACAACCACATCTGCCCATTCTTCGCAGGGACCATCCTGTACCCTGGGATAAGGATGATACATAATAATGGCAAGACGCCAAAACATGAATTGCCCTTACACGGATTGAAATTATGATTTGTTGACCAGGAGCAAACAGAAGCTTCTGGCTATCTGGCATCACCCATCAAGCTACCTCTTGGGAACCAGAAGCTAGTACATAGTGCGTAGAAAATATAATGAGTGTATAAGATGCAAACTAACTTTTGTATGTGATTTATATTATCCAGTATGCTTTAAAATGTCCCTTAAGTAGGTCCTTTATTCTTTTCTATACACATTCCCAAACCTACACTGTTAATATCACATAGCTATGTTTGTATGGCACCAAAGGTAGCTCCTGGTAGTTGTTGATTTCAAGCTAACCATGCTCCCCTCGGCTAGAATAGCTCCCAGCTCCGGCAATTTTGAACTCTGCCTTAGCAAGCAGACTCAATGCTAATGCGTCTAACCCAACAAGTAGGCGAGATCATCTGTGATTGTTTATTTTCTGGGATGAGGATTCATTTCCCTACGTGCATATTTCCGGGGCTTGTGAATCTGTTTTACATCCACTCGCTAGGTGTGCATAGAGGCAGAGCGATGTCGGAATTCATTTCTGCAGGCTTTCAACGATTCATGGCATTTGCTGTAAGCATCCTCTTCATCATAAGATGCTAAATCAGCCGTCTCACTTTAAAATTGGGTGGCTAGCACCCAGTGTAACTAAAAGCTCACCTCTGACATGGGCCATGATTGCACTTGCAAGTTCACATCACAGCCTTTTATCATTCGGAGGTCGATAAACTGAATTCCATTCATTCGGGCGATATGAATTATTGATATAGCACTTAGAAGCAGGAGTGAGCCATTATGATGTGCTATACACTTTTAAAAAGCTAAGATATTTATTACAAGACAATGTCCAGCTAGAATAGCGCGCATGTTGCTTCTGGAGCACCCTTAATTGAAGGACTTTTACGCTTTCAATTAAAAGTTGTTCCCCATTTTCAATCATTTGCATGGCGGATAGGAGGGGTAAGTAACTTACGTTTCCGCCGCTCCCTTCCTCTACGCCATAAAAATACTCCAGAATTTGCGCCGGCATGGATTTTAATGGCGGCGCAAATACTGGGGCTTCCTATAGAGCTTGCCCGCTTTTTGCAGCAGCAAAAAGCATGCTGACTCCATTGGAATCCATTGTAAACATCGCCTGCCATGCATAAATGGCAGGCAGCGTTTACTTAATTTGCCCAGCGGAGTGCAGCCCTTCCCTTTTGCACTCTGTCATGCAAATTACTAAAATTAGGCAGCAGGGACCTTTGAACAGGTCTCCGCCGTCATTTTTTTTTTTTACAGGAGACCCCAATATGTTTATGGCATGTTAGACTTCGGCACTGAGTAAGTTCAAATACTGGTTGTAGACAGTCATCCAGAAAAAATCTCACTTTCGATTTTATGCAGTGCGCAAATTGCACACCATTCGAATGTGGAACATTTTTTGCATCTTCCTTTGTCAGAGTTACGCATCTTTATGCAGCCGCAGTGAGGCTTGAATTTCTGCCGAGTGCACCTTCCCAGCTAATTGACTTGAGGTGCGCTTTCCCTGACTGGCAGCCTCATTACGTCATTACCGCTGGTTGCTGTGGTTTGTCAGCTTCCTTTGTACCGTCCAAGTCCTCCTTCAGCGGCACGTTCACGCGGGCTGGTTGTGGTTGGGGATCTTTGCTGTGACTTCCATTGCTGCCGATGGCAACATCGCAAAGGTCTTGCCAGGGAGACACTGTTTATATGGTTTACAAGTTCAAGATATATGCAGAAAGCGGGCCGGGACCTGCAGTGCTGTCTGGGGCCCAGCCAGCTCACGTGCCAGCTTTCACAGTTCGAATGCCAGGGGAACTGAACTCGGTGTTTCTGGTTGTTGCTTGCTGGTGTGCGGCTGCTGCTTGGCACTGAGCTGTGTACCCAGTCTTCTAAGCACTGTACAAAAATCAAATACACATCATTTTGTGCTTGATCTGTTTCATATGGTTGAGGAACTGATAATGATGTGTATTTATATATCGCCTTAATCCAAAGCGCTTTACAGAGAACATATTTACATACAATATCACCCAATCGAAATTGTTACTCATTTATCGACCTCGGAAGGATGAAAGGCTGAGTTGGCCTTGCCGGGATTTGAACCTGCGACCTGCAGATCACGCTCAGATCGCAGCAGTGAGCGCTCCACCTGCTGTGCTGAGCTAACTGATGAAGTGCTAAAGCCTACTTTCTGGTCACTTTTTTGGCAGTCCTGGTGGGTATATTGGAAATGTTATCCTGAAGGTATTCCTTTGCCAAAAATGGGACCAGCACAATCGTGAAAGGAGTTATTTTGAATGCATGAGGGATCACGTGTGCCATGGGGTGGGACGGATAGGGGCCACCCATGGGGGACGCGGAAGATGGGAGCAGCATGATAACAGGCAGAAAAAGGCTGCAGATTGGAGACAGCCAACAGGGGAACCCGAAAAAGATGACTGGTGAGTGATGGTGAAGGTGGTGTCATTTGTGGGAAGGCGGTCCCGGTAGTCTCCCCGGATGAGATTTGTGCAGGTAAGGCTGAAGGGGATGAGATTCGGGAGGCTGTTGCTGCAGGAAAGAAGCAGATAAAATTGCACATGAAGGGAAGATCAGGTGGGGAAAACCAATGTCCGGGTGGAGAGGGCAGGGGGCAAGAGGTGTGAGTGTGTGGGGGGCGAGAACTGAGGTGGTTCTAATGCAATCAGCAAATGTTTTCCTGCTTAGGTTCCAACAAACGCCAGCCAAAAGAACATTCCTGGGGGTTAGGGGGTCGCAACACTAGTCAAAACTATTAGCCACATGATGAAGTAACTCATCAAACTGACCCACATTGGACAAAAAAGTGTGCCACTTTGACCCAAAAAACTGGCCCACACTAGTATTTTGCGTCATTGGTTCGTGCATTGCACTATTGCCCTATAGGCCAGTCCGAGGCTTGTCTCTGGCAGATTTCCACTGGCTGTGTTTTTTTCTCGTTGCTTTTGTCCAGGTCTGGGTGACCACTGGAATTAGGCTGAGGTCACAATTCATGGGCCCCAAGCACTCTGCCTGATCTTTAGCTCGTTGGCTGGTTTGGAGGGAGGAGTTATAACTCTAGGCTAGAGAGTGTTTTACTGAAGTCCAGATCCCCCCTCTGGCGACTCTACTTGCATCTCTGCAACAATATAATTCGGTGGGGGCCCTCTTCAACTCCTCAATCTCCTCTGTTATACAGTTCCTCACTCTTTTACCTCTTGTTTGAGTCACTATATGTCTGCACCTCCTCCAGTCCACCACATGGCTCCACCAGGTGTAGCACATACGTGGGGCGCCTTATCTTTCTTGCTTCTCCACATGCGCCACCAATGTGTCCACCACCTTCTGTGAATGATTCTCTATATTCTCCTGAATATACCACACCAACTCCTCTTCTGGATATCTCACCCCCTCCTGAAGTGATCTGGCCATCTCCTCCTTATATCTCCTCTGCTGGTCCTTTACCTCCTCCTGGTGTCTCTTCTCCTCGACCTTCTCTTCCTAAAATCGCGTGTGCTGATTCACCAGCTCCTCCTGGTGCCTCACCTGCTGTTTCACCACTACCTCCTGATGTCTCTCCTGCTGTCTCACCATCTTCTTATCTCTCTCCTGCTGTCTGCCCACCTCCTCCTGATGTCTCTCCCCCTCTTTTGGGATCTTTCCTGCCTTTTCACCAGCTCCTTCTGACATCTCTCATGCAGTCCCACCACCTCCTCATGGGTCTCTTGATTTCTCCCCACCTTCTCCTGATGTCTCTCCAGTCCCTCCTCACGCCTGCTGTTTCACCAGCGCCCCCTGGTGCTCCACCTGCTTTTTCACCAGCTCCTTCTGACATCTCTCATGCAGTCCCACCACCTCCTCATGGGTCTCTTGATTTCTCCCCACCTTCTCCTGATGTCTCTCCAGTCCCTCCTCACGCCTGCTGTTTCACCAGCGCCCCCTGGTGCTCCACCTGCTTTTTCACCAGATCCTTCTGGCGTCTCTCCTGCTGTTTCATCATCTTCTCGTGTTTCTCTGGCTCTCGCCCCACCTCCTCCTTCACATGCTCTTTACAACCTCCTCCCTTTACTCTCCAGGTCCGCTGCTCTACTGTCCTATAGCTTACTGCCCTAGTGGTTGCACTTAAACTGCTGCGTGGTACGCACCCTTGTCTCCCAAAACGAGGAAAAGGTGCTTTTTTGATGTGTCAAACATGGAGGTCTGCCTCCTTGAAAACATAACAAAAGGTTTTTTTTTTTTGGCATAATGCAGTTTGGCACTAACAAGGCCTTTGAAATAACAAAGCCAAGTTATAGTAAAAGCCATAGCTGGCCTTCACATTCTCCAAGTCTGTTTCTTTGATGTCTTATCTTTTATTACTGGGCTGGGGCAGTTATGTGTGATTTGAAGAGTGCTAATGACCCCTTTCCCTGGCAAGTTACAGCTCACTGGGAAGGGGCCATAAGCATTCCAAAGCCCCTCATTCTGCCTATTCTTCACAGTAAATTGCTGCCCTTACATAGATTTGAAACAGTGTAATGTATGCACACTTGCACGTTTTATTCAGTAGGTATTCAGTAGGTGCTTGTGTAAAACAATTCAGTGATGTGAAGACAAGTAGGGCAATACACAGAGATGTTTGGTTGTCTTGCGCAGGTGAGACATTTTCAAGCATTAGGGTGTTGTAAATGTTTGCAGACTCCTTTGTTTCGAGAATAAGAGGTGTTTAAAATGAATGTTGAAAACAAGGAAAGGGGTGTTTTAAAGAAATTGAGACGAGCATGGGTAAAAATGTTAAACTGAGAGTGATAATATGATATGATATGTTATGGTCTTTATAACGCGCCTATACACAAGTGTTTCAAGGCGCGACAAGGCAAGGGAGGGGAAACAAAGGGAGGACATAGACAGCAATCTTATTTATTAAAATGTTTAAAGGGCACATCAGCCCGGAGGCATCGTGGCGCTGTTACAGTGGAAAGTCAGTTACAGGTGATAGGTACAGAGAATAATCTTGTCTGGTTATAGTGGAGCAAAGCTGTACGTGTGAGGAATTGCAGGTACAGTAACAGTTATTCATGCATACTTAGTTACACATGTGTGAATCAAGGGAGTGCAGTATAAGGGTGGGTGGCTCAGTTGAACAGAGTGGTTTTGAGGCCCTTGCAGAAAGTGGTAAGGGAGGTTTCAGATTGCAGGGCGTTGGGCAAAGCATTCCATAGTTTAGGGGCTAGATAGGAGAAGCGAATACCTCCCGCTTTAGCTCTTTTTATGTGGGGTATACTTGGTTGGAGAGATGTGTCCTTATGGGGCGTGTGGAGTAATCTGGGTTGATGGTTTCGGAGAGGTTAGAGGGGGCGGAAAGGCTGAGGCATTTGTGGGTTAAGGTAACAGTTATGAAAGTTATTTCCTTAACCGGAAGCCAGTGGGCATCTCTTCTTGCTTGGGTGATGTGGTCTCTCTTGGGGATGTTAAGGGCCGCTCTGAGCGCATTATTTTGTACTGTCTGAAGCCGATTTAGGTTTTTGCAGAGGTGCGTGCTAGTGGGGCGTTACAATAATCTAGCTTAGCGCCAATGGTGGCTCTAGCGATGGACAGGCAGTTTTGTTTAGTGAAGAGAGGTTTGACAGCATTTATAAGTTTAGTGGAGTGAGCAGAGGCAGAGGCAATGGCACTAACCTGTTTGTCCATGGATAAGGTGGCGTCTAGATATACGCCAAGAGTCTTAACAAATGGGGAGACTGGTATGGTGGTGTTTCCAATGGTGAAGTTCTCATATTTGGTATTCAGTTTGTTCAGAGTAGCTTTGGGGCCTAGTATAAGGATCTCGGTCTTGTCTCCATTGAGACATAAGCCATTGGTGGCCATCCAGGCCTGGATGGTGGAGTAAATTTGGAGAAGAGCTGCCGAATCATGGTCGTAGGAGCCTGTGAGGGGGAGGAGGACTTGAGTGTTGTCGGTATAGTTTGTGTAAGCTATGTCGAAGCAGTCAAGCTTGTCAAAAAGGGTCTTGGTGAACAAATTATAGAGTATGGCAGCAGTGCATGATCCCTGCGGCACGCCACAGTGGATGGTGGTGGGGGCAGCGTTAGCTAAGTCTGAGAAGACTTTCATAGCTCTTCCATCTAAGAAGGAGGTGATCCAGGATGTGGCATGAGTGGAGAATTGGGCCGTGCTGGTGAGGTGGGAGGTGAGAGTTTTGTGATCTAAGAGGTCGAACGCGGCTGATAGGTCTAGTAGTAGAAGGAGGGCTGGTTTGCCTGTGTCCATTATTTTAGTCATTTGGTTCTTAAGGTCCAGGAGTGTGGTTTCTGTGCCGTGACCTTTGCAGAATCCAGATTGTCTTTTACCTAAAATGGAGTGGGTTTCCAGGTAATGTTGGATTTGATAGTGGGCGGCCTTGTCAAGGATTTTGAGGAGGAAGGGGACAGTCGTGATGAGACGATGGTGGTTAGGGGTTGCAGGGTCTGGGGAAGGTTTCTTGAGGAGGGGACTGACCCAGGCTTCTTTGAGGCTAGTTGGGACGATGCCTGAGGAGAAGGAGGCATTAATGAAAGCTGTGATGAGTGGGGCCAGGGAGTCAACACTATCTTTAATGACGTTGGGTGGGCAGATATCACCTTTTGTAGGCGGAGGTTTTAATGTGTTGTATGAGCGCTGTGACTGCTTTCAGTGATGTCTCTGAATGTGAAGGGGGGGCTTGTGATTAAGGAGGGAATGTGCGTCTAAGGGGACTGAGTTAGATAAGAGAGTGCGCTGAGTGAGTATTTTATCTTGGAGGAGTGAGATTTTATTTAGAAGTGCTTCTTGTATACTGTTGCACCAGGCTTGGTCTTTAATTATCTCATCGGGGCTTGAGGTTGGGGTGGGGAGGACTTTGAAAATGGAGAATAGTTCCTTAGACTTGGAGTTAGCCTTGGAAATACGAGAGTTGATGTTGTTGGATTTGGCAGTGAATATCGCTTTTTTGTAGACTGTTGAGGAACTTTTAAAAACTTCTGTGGTGGCCTCACAGGGGTTGGATTGCCAGTTGGAAAGGGCAGTCCGTTTGTTGGCGTGGAGGGCCATTAGGTCCTCATTGAGCCAAGGGTTGGTGTTCATCGATTTTATTTCTTTTTTTGCTTCGATGGGGGCAATGATGCTGGTGGCTTTTGTGAGGGTGCGGTCATAGATGTCTGCCAGAACCTCTGGGTCATTAGCGAATGGGGGTTTAAGTTCCTTGATGTCTAGGAGTGGACGAAGATTGTTGGCCGTGAGTTTTTTTGAGCTTCTGACCATGGCAGGTGGAGCATAAGAGAGTTTTAGTGATGGGTTTGGTGGGGATGCAAAAGTGAATGCAGTGGTGGTCGGTCCATGGGTATGCAAGGCCTTACTAGGCCAAGTGACATTCAGATTGCACAAGAGCAGGGGAGAGCAGAGGGGAGAAGTGCCAGGGGAAGGGGAGGAAGGGCAAGTGCAGAGCACAGGATCAAAAACAAGTAGTGCGGCCAGCAGGTGGCAGTGCAAGATTAAAGTGCAGACAAGTGTCTGATAAGTCCCGGTAGAGTGCCACCACTGAGCTCACTTCGCTTGTTTTCCTGCAGATTCCTTCCCACCAATCTCCAGCTCCCTCTTTCTGTTGCCCACCACAAAGTCCCTTCTCCACACATCACTCCCTCAACACTCCTGCACCCTTCTACCAACTCCTGCCCTCTTTACGAGCAGTTTTCTGGGGCTGACTTCATCTTGGAATTGGTGCGCGCGCATGTGCGCAGTTAGACTCGTAGAGCGGGTACTTTGCAGGCTTTCCTGGTTCATGAGTGCCTGCGGTTGCAATTGTGTTTTCCTGAGCCTGGACCCATAAATTCCAGTCTGGTGAGACGTCTTGCTGTTGGTTTCCCCCTACGAGGCACGTTGTCTTATGGCAGAACAACAAAGATCTTCCCGCTGCTCAATATTAAGTAAATCCAGTGGTCGAAGTGTACGAAAAGAAGTAGTGGAACTACCTTGCCTGCTGGCCTATCCCCGCTCCCCACAAACCCCATCACCACGCCCCCTCGCACATGCCATACAAACCCCTAAACAAATGCACATGCTCTTTAATAGAGCATTCTCTGCAGTGTACTCAAGTGCACTTCTTCCTACACATTAATTTCAAAACGAAACCATTCTGGAACATTTTCTAAACCATTCTGGAATGGTTTCTTCTTAAAATAAAAGTATAGGAACAGTCAAACTTAATTAAAAAGAAAAGTAGAGGAGCACCGCTCCCACACACCGACTATATGTATGGTGGAGCTGTTTGAAGGCCCAAGCTGCTTGCTGGTGCACAGAGGCAGGCCCCTGCCATGCATCCTGAGAAGGGTGGTGCAGTTCAGGGGATCCTCTCCACAATGCCCCCGGGTGCTGCATCACTTAGGGGGTGGCGGTAACTGGCCCATATGGTCAACTCATCCCGCACCCAGGCAGGGAACTTGGTCACGGAAAGTAGCTGTCATAGTTTCACTTGTGAACAAATACGGCTGCTAAAAGTGGGTACCTTTGGAAAATCTTTATATTGTGTTGCTGTGGCTTCAGTTTTATATTATGTCCAGTATGTTCTGTATATATTTCATTCACCAGTAAATTAATCAAAAACACCCAAACCTAGATGTATTTGGCTCTTTTTGTTTGCCTTCTGCTCCACATGCATGCTGAGCTCAGCTTAAATTGCAGGACTCCTTTTGGGGGGCCTTCATCATTTGTGAGATAAAGCAGGCCTCTTCCCACAGCACGGGGCAAGCTTTGCATTGCTTGTTCTGAAGAAAGACCGCACCCCAGCATCATATGCCCTTCGCCTGTGACTGGCTGCTTCTATGCACCAAAGGAACAGGCAGACATCTGCGGCGCATTCCTGCTACGATGCATTTAAAGAGATGACTTAGAAAGTCTTGATCCTGATGCTGGCCATATCCGTCTTTGAGAAGGACGAGCATCTTTTGGATGTCTTTTTGCCATTGGGTGGTGCCTCCTCAACCAACTCGCACATGCAAACAACGCTCACAAATGCCAGTTCCTCCCGGTTCTGAACCTATGATTTCATCCTACCCCAATAACAAACCAAGCCCGCCTCTCGTGCAGAACCACGTGAGCGCCTGGAGAATGCCCTTGGTTGGTAGCCGTGCGTGGTATAAATCAACATAACTTAACATTGCTATTTCTATACAAAGAATTGCGAGGGGTCTGCATCCTGCCCAGGTCCTGATGATATCAGTACAACAATAATGACTGCCGTTTCAGAAATCTGCAATCGTGTGTGAAGTTTCGTAGAGGAAGTGGTCTCCAGAAGATGCGGGTTTGTGGAGATGTAGGCTTAGAGACACTGTAACCGCAAGGAGAAGCGGCACCGTGCATACAAAGGTTCCTTGTGTATGCTTATTTGTATTTTGTGTAAGCAGCAGGATACCATTTCGAGCAGAAACGGCTGACAGGGTGAACAGTTACAAAGGGCAGATAGATGCATTCCCTGTGTCGGGGGCTTTTACAGTAAGCTTTGTTCGACTGGGAGATGAAGGGGTATGCTCAGAACTGCCATACACTCCTGAAAAAGAGAGCAATTGCATTAGTTTAATCATTGAGCAGACGATTCGTCGTATATACCTGGTTGATGTCTTCTTGTTTTAATGCACCTGTGTCCTCCTTACACACCTGTACCGAGATGAGGCAGCATCCAGGATTATGAAGCTGGATTTGCGGCTTCCATGTTCGTTCTCCCCAGGCTAGCAGTCTCTGAGCGCCCACATTGATTTTGAGCCCTGTATTGAAAGAAGCCATTTTGCAGAAGGGTGACATTATATGCCAACTTGGGCAGTCTGACTGGTCCCTGGAAAGCATAGAAACCTAGGGTGGAACGAGTTGGAAAGAGGGAGGATACCTGTGTGACCCAAGTTTAGTCCTATTCTGATGGTGGCCTGGAGTTATTCTACCTTTTGAACACCTGTGTCCAAGGTTTAGTAGGGGTGCTTTACTTGGAAGACTTGGATGAACCGTAGTTCCTAGTTTAGATTAGGAGTAAATTGTGCAGTACTAGCGTTCAAGAACACTTTTCGGCCTCTTGGTGCTACGCGCAACACCGCAGGTAACTAAGCAACCACTTTAGAAAAAAAACATCTTTACACACCTGCAAAAGGCAGTATTGTTTAAAAGGGAACCTGGTGTGCAAAGGCAGGGCCTTCTACAGGAAGCAGACTTTGGAAAAACGTTGTCCAGTGCTCCCGGACCTATGGAAAATGGGGCAGCACAAGGAAGGTGGGGACTAAGAGCACAGGGGGCTGTCTGCAATATGAGGTTTTCAAGTCTGGATCAGAGAAGGAGGCGAGCAGTGGTGAGCGGGGCATGATTTGATGAATTTATATCACACTCATAACCAACCAAACCGTATAGTGGCACAGATGACATCAAAAAAACAGAGGTAGCATGACTAAACCGAACCCATTCTCAGAACTAGACAGGGTTCAAGACAGATGAGAAATAGGCATTTTATCTAAACCGGAACGTTTTTAGGGCGTTACGAAACTGAGGAAGTGAGTCAAGTGTCCCGATTTCTCTGGGGATGCTGTTCCAAAGCCTTTGACCAAAAACATCAAATCTTCTATCCCCCTTGATACAAAGGTGCACGGAGGGATAGTCAAAAGAGATTGATACTGTGAGCGTAAACATCTACACGGCTGATAATGGCTAATCTTATCCTTCAGATAGTCCGGTGCCAAGTTGTTCAAACATTTAAACACCAGACATGCCATCTTTAACTTAATACAGTCTTCTACCGTCAGCCAATGGAGTGATCGACGAGAAGGTGATACATGGGCAGTTTTGCTTAGTCTGCAGACCAGTCTAACTGCCGCATTCTGGGCCTTCCGGAGCCTGTAAAGTTGTTTTTTTGGAATGCCCATCAGTAGACTATTACAGTAGTCCAGGTGGGCATTAGTAAGAGCTCCCACCACCAGAGAATGATCTTCTTCTGGGATGTACGGAAGGACCTGATGAAGAAGTCTCAATGAGTAGAAAATTGCTTTTACCTTGGCTCCAACCTTGTCTTTCACAACCTGAATTGTCCTGCCAGATGCAGCCAAGGTTCTTAACCTTAAATGCAAATTTTAATTCCACTCCCAAAAGATTAGGGGTTGGCTGTTTTTTAAGAGCGGTGAGTAGATGTTCAGAACCAAACAGAACAAACTCTGTTTTTGAGGCATGTCACAAGTAGGACCCAAAAGGACATCCATAATACCACTGACAGCCAGTAACTAGCTTTCCAATTGGGGCAGTGGTGTTAGATCTCATCACAGTAATTAGATGGGCCCGCATTGTCTTGAAGGCACTGGCGTGCTATGATATTGGTGCTACTGCACATTTAGTTTGTAAACATCCACATATGTGATTGCAAAGAGAATGCAAGACTTTTCTTTGACCTCAAGCCCAGAGACCGCATCTTTCCAGCCCTAAAGTCTCTCCACTGGCGCCCGGGGAGTGCAAGGATCAAATGCAAAACCCTTTGCATCTTCCACAAGGATGTCTAGGGCCTGGGACCTCTCAACATCCAGCTTACCCTCCTGAAATACCGCCCTGCCAGAATCCTTAGGTCTGCTGGCTCCAACTCTCTGCAGGTCAAACGTTTCTCCAAGCAGAGAGTGAGAGGTCGATCCCTCTCCTCGGCTATCGCCTCCCTCTGGAACAGCCTCCTTCTCCCCCTCAGACTTCAGCCGGATCGTCTTAAGTTCTGGAAACTTCTCAAGACCTTCCCTTTCTCCTCTTCCTTCCTTCTCCCCTTCCCGTGCTAGTCTCTGCACCTGGCACTGCGACTGGAGCATAGTCCCTTCAGTGTCATTTTGGGACCAGACCACCCCTCCCACCAGTTCCGCCCATCATCTGTTGTCAGCACTTGCCCTTGGGTTCCCTTTCCTGGACTATCCCAACCCAGTCCTCCGATCTACGGCACTTGTCCTCCCCTCCCGCCCTCTTTCCCCCACCACTACCCTTCTTGGCCTAAGAGCACTTGACCCCCCTTCACCCGTTGGTTTCCCCCATCTCTTGTTCTTCCCCCTCTATCCCCCTTGCACTTATCACCTTGTCATGCACTTGCACGGTAGGATTTCCCAAGGCCAATAAAACCGTCTCTTCGTTCTTGTTGTTTTCATAGGTATCAGCCTACATGTTCGAAAAAACATTTGACCTTTTACTTTTGAACGATTTTTTAAAAATCTTTTTCTTGGTCGAAATTCCGTCAAATTTAATCAAATATATATATATTTGAGGTGCGGTAAGGGAATAGGGTAAAGGGTTGCGGGGAGTCACCCCCCGCATTTTCAACTAAAAAATGACCCAAAAAAACCATAATAAATAAAAAATAAAAAATAAGTCAAATGTGAAAAGTTCAAATATTTCCGACCGAGTAGACCTAAACTGTTTTCTTATGATAATCCCATGCGTGCCCTGACAATCCCCCATTCTTGTCTTGTACCTCATGGAAACACTTGTGTATAGGCGCCATACAAATTTTCAATAAATAAAATAAAAAGTGGCAGAACTAACAATTGGGCTTTTAAAATGTTCCTCCGGGTGCGTGGCTCAGTCCTGTGCCTTTAAGGAGTCACGTGGGAATCTGTGCAGTTAGATAAGCAGAGGAGCAAGGAGGTGGAAGGCGAATTTCAGCCAATGTGTGACATCTGCCCTTATTGTGTGGAATACAGGCTTGGCTTTTTATAGCCGTGGAAATGTGTGTGCGTTTCGCATGGGGGGTCTCCGAAGAAGTTGTGTTTATATTGTTCTAATTGTTCTGCAGCAGCTGTGTGAAGGAAATCAGCACTATTTTAAACATTGCAACGTTAAGTAAACAGCTTTAATTGTGTATGATACATGTTATGTCCTCTACAGCTTCCCCAGCCCATGCCTCGGAGCTCTTTTCTGCTCCTTGGTATATTATTCTTGAAGAGAAGACATTCCAGGAGAGTTCACATTCACGTGCAGCCAGAAATACCTCCTGCAGGGTTCCAACTACAAAACAACGTATTTTTGTTCATATTTGGCACCTGACATTTCAGAGCATTTATTTATAACCGTATATGTGAAGTGCATCTCCTGGAACTATCATGCACTCAGTGGTGCCTCTGCTTTAGCACTCGGATTTCCCAGAATTCTTATAACTTATGGTCATGCCCGCATTCAGACAGGCCTTTGTATGTGAGTGGCAAACAGGCCCGGCTCCAGAATATTCATCTGGGTGTGCCGATTTTGTGATAAAGGGGGCCCAAATTCCACTGGGGTTGGGTCTGCAAAAATGTCTTCCCAGATCTGGAAAAATACATTTGCATCTCTCTATAAAAAACAAAAAAGAAACTATTAAAAAAACAAAAAAAACTGTACTGAGCAAAATGAGAAGCAGGGAAAAATAGTGTTGCAAAATCAATCTACCCATCTTCCCCTTCCCGTCTGCTCCTCCCTTGCTATTACACTTTCACCCACAGCCACCTTCCTTCAGCTCCCCTAATCACCATTCCCATTTACCTCCACTCTGACCTACTCCGACCGGCCCCCAGCGTGTCTTTCTTAGCCTGGCTGGGGAACCGAGGGTGATGCTTTCTCCACCTCCTGTGAGAGGGCTGAGCAGTGAGGCCCCCAGGCTTTGTACCATCTCAGATGATGGTGTTAGCCCAACAATGCCTTCCTGAACACTGTGGCTATCCCAAGAGGCCCCAGAGCAGGTGCTTGTGGTCCCTCCATCTTATGTGAAAGATAGACCCCCCCTTCCCCAGAATACTGAAGTAAGGAATAGGAGATTGTGGTTCTTAGAAAAATTACGTTGCATTTTTGCAGCACATTTTAATTGAGTTGAGGGTGTGAGGGAGTGCTAGCATATAGGAGAGAGCCCTTTGTGTGGGAGAGCTGCATGCGGAGGCAGACTGTGCAGTTTGAGGGGTTTCCAGCCTCCTGGTATCACTCCTGGTGAGGTGTGGCAGGGAGGAGAGGGCCTGGTTCCCCTGCCTTGGCCCTGTACATCATTGTTTGGTACATACTGGTTATAATATGCAATTCCCTAAGATTACGTTTTGTTTGATGTGTTTTCTTTGATTTGCTATTGAATAACACAATTCTGTTCAATAAATGCAGCCTGATAGTTTTATAGGAAGATGTGTGTGTGTGTGTGTTCCTGGGAGGTTCCAATGCTTGTGCTGCCCATCTATTAAACCATGAGTGGGGCGTTTGGATTAGTTTATATTGCAAAATGAACCACTTCTAGGGGCACCTCATTTTAGCAGGTACGACGTAGTGAAATTAAATGATTTGTACAGGATCACACACTTTCGTTGAGTGGTAAAGCCAGAATTTGGGCCTCGCCTGGAATTTAGATACTTGACCATGCATCTTCCAGGCTCAACTTGGTAAAACTATGTGCTGAAGTTTGGTTTTGAATACCTACAATAATACTAATTGTATACAGATTACTTTAAAAATGCACAAGTCAAATGATAAATCAACCTGACAATGTGTTCATCATTGTAAAAACGTGTTGATGAAAAGAGTAAGATGGGCATTTTGTTTTTAATCCTAAATTGCACAAGAAGGGACCACTCCTATTTACACTTTTTGCAAAAGGGGCAATTCATTAATTGTAATTGTTTCAACCAAGTAGCGGAAACGTGAAGTGTAAAACACAAGCGAAAAACGCTTTTGCTGTTTAAATTTCCACTACGTGTCTGGGAAAGTGTACATCACTTCCACAATTAATGAGTGTGGGCTCCAACCACAATGGACTCCTTTGGAATCTGCCTGTTATTTCCAGGTGTAAATGTCAGATGGATCCCAGAGGAATCCATTGGTTTTCTGCCAAAATAAAATTGTAGCTTTGTTTTCCCCCATCCTGAATGGAAGCATATAGGCTTCAGCATAGACATTAATGTGAATTTACAAAAAATCTCATACAGGCACAAAGTGAAATGAAATGCATGACAAGATCATTGTTTCACACCGCTTGTTCTGTATTCTAATCACCCAACAGTCACACTTTAATAGCTTGTTAAAACCCTATATAATGTAAAGGAAAAAGTGCCACAGCAATGGTCACTACTTGTTACCTTTTCTCATCTCTAATTACTTTCTGTTAATCACTTCCTGTTGTAAATAAGTTGCCTCTGAAACACATTAAAAAATATACATCCTCAGTGGGAGGGCCTGTGCAATCCTGTTTTTTTGTATTTTTGGGAGAGAGGCAGAGCAGGGGGGGCATGGGCATTTGTCCCAGGCCCAAATGTTAAATCCACCTCTAATTGCACAATTTAGGAAACTTTTAAATATTGCTTTTTATTTTTAAAAGATGTACACCTTTTATACTTTGCACGCAACATAATAGGAAATGCTCTTCTCTCGTGTTATTTTAAAGGCACTCTAAGATATTCCAGCACTACCTAAACACCCAGCACCCACGATTTACATTATACTTGCCAAACAAGTCCCATAATACACATGACATATTCTGTTGTAATGCAAACTCTGTTAAGTTACTCCAACAGTATGAGCTTATCAATCCAGTACTTAGTTTGAATCATGAAACGCTCTGGCCGACTAGCCTAGGCTTCCACACAGACAAAGATACATTCTATTAAGGTCAGAGTCCCACATGAGAAGATCTGAAACTGGTCCATACTTGCCATCCTAGCCTTATCATTTTCCGGTAGGGCCTTGTTGGACCAATTCAGTGAGGTGCAGCTTGATTACCTAGGCGTAGCAAGCAAGGCAGTCACATCTGGGCGTATACGTGTTCACTTCGGGAGACAAACTGAAACCAACATGCATTGACAAAGCAAACAGCTTGGGCTTTTGATTGGGTATCGATAGGCATTTGCCAGGCACTGCCATAAGGGTACCAGCTGGCCATAAGATGGGAACAGCTGAAAAATGGTGCAAGTACCTGGGCCTATGATGGCATTGCCTGGCAAATGTCTAATACCTATACACAAGCAAAAACTGTCGGCTTTGCGATTGCTCGTTTAAGACACTACTTCAGGCAGAGGCATTGACAAAGATATTGCTTATAAAATGAACTGGCTGAAGGCACACATTAAGAGGATTTTTTTTATCATACCAGGAGCTCATTTACAATGGCAATTAAGTAATTAAACACTAAAAGATTGCCTAGATATAACAATGGCCGGACCTATATAGCAACACATTTGGTGTTACTTTGTGATAGAGCTTGCTCAAAGAGTTCCTGAAAGGTTACTTTTGGTGGCGAGAGGCAAGTAGTTGGTGGTAATGCAATGGGCTCTAACATAGCCATCTCTAGTCATTGTGTGGGTACATGACCAAATAGACCTATAGGATGTGTGTTTCTCCTTACATTGTATCTCCATCCTATCTGTGTTCCACTGCATGAGTTCTGTCTTGAACCTAATAGGAAAAAGTCTGAATCAAATATAACCACAGGCATTGCACTGGCCAGCCTTCTTTACCATTGTTTGCAAATCAGCCTTGACCAATTCACCAATGCGAGAAGCCCTTCCCAAACTGTTAGACGACAATGCCTAAAAATGCATCTGGTTGCTGCATTCCAGTGCAGACGGGTCATGGTCTAACAATTGAGATTGGACTGCACCTTTTGTTGGCAGCACCAAGAGTCATTTGCTAATGGCTTATACCCTTCTGTAATGACACAGACATACTACAGAATTATGTCATGGAATGTTGCGCAGAGCAACAGCAGTGTTTATGTTTAATTCTAAGCCTTACATCTATCACTTTTTATTTTACTACACTCCAGAATTTTATTTGTGTTACTATCAACCTTATCTTTTTACTTATACTCAAGTAGTTAATGCAGCATAAAAAATACTTTGAATGTAATTTGTAAAGTCCCCTAGTCAGATGATGCACCTTCTTCAAAAATCTGTATTCAAGCAACATCGTCTGTCATTCATTGTCTGATATAACCATTTTATTAAGCATGATGCGAAAAACCGCTATATTCCCAAAAAAGATAAACACGCTTTAAATTGCAGAAAGCAAAACTGTGATTTTAGGTTTGAGAAAATAGTTGTAGGCAGCCAGCTTGAATAAGTATGCTACCTCACGTCTAGGTGTGAATGGCCCTCCATCTCCCTAGGCATTTCATGGCTGTGGGGTATGAAAACAAATCCTGGCCGACCTCCTCCAGTTCAGCCTATCAGAATGATTTCTCTGAGGTTGCTGCTGCATGTGCAGAGTGAAATCCACCCCCACAGCCATATTCCCTCAGGTCCCACTGGCATGGCCTACTTTCTAGGGGGGCCAGAGCGGGGCCTTGGGGGGGCCTGGCCCCCCTGCTAGAGCCGGGTCTGGTGGCAAAACGAAACGCTGCTTAGCACCAACTCGCATCTGAAAGCACTCGCTGCACAGAGCATTGGGCTTTCTGTGGTAGCGTTGCGTGTTTTGCAACACCGTTTGGGGGGGCAGGCCCAAAAAAGCACCTCAACAAAGCAGGGGTCGTGCCAACCACTAGCGGGCCTGGTCCACCACGCATGCACAGTGCCCATGATCGTCATTCTGCTGCAGGTGCATGCCACGCATGGCACTAGGTGCAAGATGGAAGGTCGCTGGTTTTTGGAAGTGCCTGATCTCGGCAAAGCTTTAAACGCCAGAAAATCGTAGCATTTGACGCTGGCCAAGCAATGCCCGATGCACTGCCCCACTGTTATCCTTTATTGTCTTTTCATCTTTCTCACATTGTCCTGCCGCAACACACACCCACACCCACACCACACGTTTGCGCCAGTGTCCTGGCTATCGGTTATGTACCAATATGCTCTCTGATAAGAGGAGGTAGGTAAACTGCTGCCGGTGGGCCTCTGAATGGCGCATATGGCGCGAGGAAGTGAGAGGCGGGCGGCCTATTCATACCGAGCGATGGACACATTGTTCCAGTTCTTTCTGGCCGGAAGCCCATGTTCCTCCTGGTTACTCTTGTGTGGCGCATGAAAGAGACGATTTGTTTTTCGCATTTGAGGACATGAATATGCGCAGCGGATCATGTGGAAGGGGCCAAACAAGCAATTACAGTTGGGTTACTGCAAACAATGCCCCCCTACACTGAGGGAAATGTAAATATGATTGACAGGGCAAGGTGAACATGGCGGATGCCAAGCGAGACAGTTTGTGCGCACGTCAGAAGATAAGGCAATGTTTTTGCTTTGGGCCGGAGTTTCCGGGTACAATAACCGTCATCCAGTAAATGTGAGCCGGAATATATGCTCATTATTGTTTAACTATTGTGCAAATATATTTTCTCTATCTGGGAGTTTTCAGAAAATATTTACTAGTAAAGAGGGGTCTGGTGGGGAATAAACAATGCAAGCTTTGCATTTGAAATGTCATTATTCAACATGCAACACGTCGTTACTCTTTTCATGGAAAAGGGTGTTGAGACGTACTCATACTTGCCAACATTCTGTGACCAAAAAGATGTAGGATTTTCAAGTTTCAAAAATAATACTTAGCATAACAATGACATCACAAAAAATGACAAAACATACATTGTAGGCTCCACTGACGCATTCTAAAATACACAACCCACCAACAGTGCCTTAAGTGGCACTACAAAATGAGCCGGGGCTCATCAAGGGGCGTGGCCTAACGGCGGGGGTCCTGCTGGTCCGTCAGGCCACGCCCCCTTGACAAACCCCAGCTCAATGGGCTACTGGCACCCCTGCCAGGCAGCCGATTGTAGAGATCAGCACCCTCTCCCCATGGCGGAGAGGGTGCTGATCTCCGCATTTATGTTCAAACGGCTTTCCTGGAAGGGGGCAGCCCTCGCCTATTCAGCCTTAATGGTGGTGACGGCCCTAGCCAGCTAGTGCAGCGTCACCATTAAGGCTGAAAGGGTGAGGCCACTGGAAGCTGAGGCCGTTTTCCCGTGGACTGAAACTCCGGCGAATGCGCGGGAGTTTCAGAATTAGGAAAACAAGACCTCTGCTTCCAGTGGCCTCATGTTTTCTCCATAATGGTAGTGCCGGCCCACGGGCATCTCTTGCTTAAAGAGATGCCTCGCAGGTGCGGCACCACCATTATGGCTAAAAGGCATTTTTTTCTTAAGTCTGAAGCTCTCGCACACGAGCGAGAGCTTCAGGCTGTAGAAAAAAAATGCCTTTTCGTGTAGTGGCCGGGGCTGCCAGGGGAGATTAGTGGGCCCTGGCAGGGCCCCGCCTCAAAACGAAATTTCGGAGCCTGCCGGGGCCCAGCCCCGGCTGGCCCCGGCCCACTTAAAGCCCTGCCCACCAAACAGCACAACATGGAGAGATGTTCAAATGTTTAAAATATATAATTGTGAACGGTAAGGTCACACCAAATTCAATGACCTAACTGCACAGAAGGTAATCACACAGTGCTGGTAGGCAACGTTTGCTACTGCTCTGTAGCAGCAGCCTCGGCCGTTCATATGTATTCCTGCAGTGCAGGTTGAACACTGAACGACAGGGAGACCAATACCCTCCCCAGTCTGATAGGCAGATGCGGTGTGATGGTGGTACGCTCTGCCACTTGCCAACACTGGTGGTTCAACGAAGGTTTGTCCCAGCAAGAGTGCAGGGCAGAGTCATGTACCTGTCAGGTCAGTGGATTGGTCTGAGCCCATCACTCACACCACTTACCCGCCCACCGCACAGACAGATTAATTGCCTGAGAGCCACATAACTTACCTGCCACTGTAAAAAGCAGTAGGATGTGTCACCCAAATCTGTAGGCGGTAGGACTGCTTAAAAGGCAGTAGCCTACTGCCAAAATCAGTAGCGTTGGCGAGTAGGCGTACTGTTTGCTCAATGAAACCTCTAAGCATGCTCCCGACCCTGTGGGCAGGAAGGGCACAGCTCCAGCTTGGGCTCCGTTTGGTGGAAGAAGCCCCCCTGTCACCTAAGCGTCCTGCTCCTCCAAATAGATCACCATAGTTAGCTGGAAAACCTTTGCTGGCTGCTGCAGTGGCCATTTCCAAAAGGTGCCTAGAGGCAGTTAGATTTACTGGAAACGCTATGAAAGTTGTATTTTCACGTATTCATTCATTAACCCAGAGTGTTAAGAAGTATGGGCAGTGTTTGTAACAAAGACACTGGGAAGAAGGAAAGATGGCTTTTTGGCATATTCTACAGAATAGAACGCGCAAAGACGGCTTTTACAAGCTTTGGGCCGTGGCATTCGGAGCTGTTGGTATGTTCTTATAGACAGAGCCCTGATCACGCCTGTTGAATACCATGCATGCACAGATTGATGCAGAATGAGGACCTTGGTCCGGGGGCCTACCCGCCGAGAACCTTTACCTTTTGGTAGGCTTAAGCGATGTAACGATCTTGAGCGGAGGTAAGAAAACAGGTGTAAGAAACATAAAAATCAGAGCAGTTTTTGGGGGCAACCATAGATCTTCAGGAAGGAACGTGAGTGTTCTGCATGGTTTCATGGTAATTTATATAGTGCCACATGTCGCAGCAAGAGGAAACCTCAGGACACTCTAAGCTTCAAGCAGAGGGCTGTGTAGACAAGTGTCAGAGAATCCGCTTGATAGGCTAGAGCAGAGGTCGCCAAACAGTGGATCGCGGCGTCTGAGCCTTTTCAGTCGCCCGCTCTGAGGGCAGAGAGCTTTGCTGCTGTGCCACTTGGAGCTGCTTGTAAATCCAGTGACAAATGTCAGTATCACGTTCTGCTTCTGCAGGCCGCCTGTAGTACCACAGTTGGCCTTGTGCGCCCCCACAACACTGTCTTGCTTAAGCAAGCTGCTCTTGTTTGCCAGAGATGTTGGAGGGGCTGGGGCAGGATCATTGGGACCTCGTAATGAAAATATCACAGTAGCACTGCTGCTCGCCTGGAAATGTTCAAAATAATATTTATAAAATGGTGCAATTTCCTTCATGTGGCTTCTTTCCAAATTCCACACTGTACATTTCCAATTTAAATCACTTCCATGACACAGGTACACCCACTTTTAGTACATTAAGCGATCCATAGACACGCTGTACAGTAGAAGCCTACCAGGGTAGCTCAGCAGGTTGACAGACCGATGCTGAGATGTTATATATTCAAAACTACAGGTTGTTAATCGTATGACTTTTTCCAATGCCTTACAAAAAAAAAGCTCTATACAATGTTTTTGGCCGGTTTTTGGGTTGAGCTGGTTTCTTGCTTATATTCAGGGCTGAGGTGGGGATATTTCTGCCCCTGTAGTGAAAATCAAAAGTTGGCACCCATGAACCCACAGTTTAATTTCCTAAAAACTGCTGTCACAATAACAGAAGCATTTATTTGTGATTAACCAGTTTGACAATCATATAACATCTTTATAAATATGACTTGTGCTAAAACACAGAGGGGCACACAAATAATGATAATAATGTGTTATTTATATAGCGCCTTAATCCAAAGCGCTTTACAGAGCACATATTTACATGCAATATCGCCCAACTGAAATTGGTACTCATTTATCGACCTCAGAAGTATGAAAGGCTGAGTTGGCTTTGCCGGGATTCGAACCTGCAACCTGCAGATCACGCGCAGACCACAGCAGCGAGTGCTCAACCCGCTGAGCTATCTTACCGGCAAATAGCGGAGTATGTGTGGTGTCTGACAAAAATAAAATGTCAAAGAAAACTTGTGAACGCAAGCAGCATTTTTCAATTAGGAAATTACTTTTTATTTTAATTAAAACATTTTTGGAAGTGTGAAATGCACATTTGGAAAACAATAGTGTGCCTAGAGGCTGACCATACCATCCTGCTTAACCGTCTCCGTGATAACCTGGGTATCACTGGTCAGGCTCTGGCTTGGCTGACCTCTTTCCTCTCAAATCGACCCTCCCAGGTCCAACTGGGGTCTTTCCTGTCTGACATCTTTTTCTCTACCTGTGGTGTCCCCTAGGGCTCTAACCTCTCTCCCTGGCTGTTCAACCAGTATCTGGCACTTCTCGTCCACCGCATCGATGCTCTCTGCCCCAATTTTCAGTGCTATGCGGATGATACCCAGCTCATTTTTAGGCTACCCTCGGCCTCCTCTTCTCCTTCCCTCATCTCTGACTGTCTTACTGCTATCCAGGAATGGTGTGCCGCCAACGACCTCTGCCTTAATGCCAGTAAGACCGAGATTCTACTCATCGGCACACCCACTCCTTCCTTCCCTGCAGCTCTCTGGCCGGCCTCTTGGCCCTCTTCCTGCTCCTACCTGCAAGGCAAAAAACCTTGGGGTCATCTTCGACTCCACACTCTCCTCCTCTCCTCACATTTCTGACGTTTCTAAGCAGTCACACTACCAGCTGCACCTCCTCAGATGTATCCTTCCTTTCCTCTCCTTCCCCCAGAAGCTCACTGTCTCCAGAGCCCTGGTTCTCTCGAAGCTGGACTACTGTAACAGCCTCTATCTAAATCTGCCTGCCTCTACTCTCCACCCTCTGCAACTCATCCAGAACAGGATTGTGAGACTTGTCCTTGGCCTCAAGCCCAGGGACCGTATCTCTCCAGGACTGAAATCGCTTCACTGGCTCCCTGTGGCTGCGAGGATTAAGTTCAAAACCCTCTGCATTGTCCACTGGCCTTCTGGGGCCTGGGGCCAAATTACCTTCAACTCTCCCTTCCTAAATATCTTCCTTCTCGAGCACTTCGCTCTTCCGCCTCCAACTCCCTCAGGGTCAGCCGCTTCTCCAAGCAACGAGTTGGGGGGAGATCTCTCTCCACAGCAGGGGCCTCCCTCTGGAACAGCCTTCCTGCCTCCCTGAAACTTGAGGAGAACCATCTCCGGTTCCGGAAGCACCTCAAAACCTTCCTCTTTGCTTCTGCTTTCTCTCTCCCTCTCCCCTGCTAAATCACTGAAACTGTACTGAATCAGCTACTGGGCCACTCACCAATCTCGGTCCTTGGCCCAGCCACTCTCCCCTGCACTGCCTTCCTGGCAACCCCTGCACTGCGGGACTGTCTCTGTATCCCTACAGCCCCCCTTCCCAGCACTTGTCTGCACTTATCTTGCACTTGCCACCAGCTGGCCCTTATTATTTATCTTGTTCATTACTAACCCTGTACTGCACTTTCCCCTCTCCCTTTCCCCCTTGCACTTTTCCCGTCCCCCCTACCCATGCACTTGCGCGATCTGAATGACACCTGGCCTAGTAGGATCGTTGTCTGTCTCCCCTTGTTCCCCCCTCCCTGCCTCGTCGCGCCTTGAAACACTTGTGTATAGGCGCGTTACAAATGCCATATCATATCATAGAAAGCCTGCATAAAATGCAAAGGAAGGGGCACAAAAATTACAAGATATTTGTGTGGTAGTCCAACAAATATCTGTCTTTTTGAGACAGCTACTACTAAATGATAATGCAACAAAGACGTTTTTGAAGTTCTTAATATATTCGTGAAGGCATATGTTAGTCCATCTGTTTATAGAGGGGAAATAATCGAGCCAAAAAAATATTGGTAAAAATTCTGAGGTTTATAAATATCCCCACCCCGATATCGCCCGCTAGTAGCTCCCCACTGTTGGCCTCTGCTACAAGTAGCTCTAGCTAACGTAAAGGTTGGAGACCCCTGGGCTAGAGTCTTCCTGTGGGTGATGGGTGATAGTGTGGGGCCGGTGGTCAACAAATCGGAGCAGCCAAACCTTCCATGCAGCATATGCAAATATATTTGCAATAGCCAACATACGATACACCCTGTGTCCCGATATGAGACCTGTTGTTTCATCGAGCGACCTTTGAGGAGTTCTGTTTTTTTCATCGCCACTAGGCTCAAAAAGAAACTAATGGTAGCGCTCCACATTGCGGCACTAGGTGGAAACTGTGCTCCTGGACGCAGTCTCTTAAAGGAATACACCACACTCCTGCCATTTCATATTTTTTCCAAACAAGCAAACAGAACACAGGCACCTATTGCCTTACATAAACTACTAACACAGGTAAATCAAATTCAAACACAGATAGATCAAGTTCAACAATACTAACTGACAAACTGCACCAACGGGTGCCCTCCGGCATCAGGGTAGGTCTACTATAAAAATCCTGCAGGTAGCTGGGCTGGCCGCGGCGCTCTCATATGGGATAGCGCCTCTCCCCTCCAGGGTTGCCTTCAGCCGAGGTCAAACCTCCTCCTTGGTCGGTCGTGCTATCTTCCCCGTCGCTGGATGCCAGGCCTTCCTGGCTCGTCCCTTCTCTTGCGCTGTCGAGGCTCAGCCACCTCCTTATGGGCCCGGTACTTCAGCATCACTCAGGACTTGACTCTGGCGACTGTTCAATTTTTCTGAAGAAGCAGGAGTTCCTGGTCACCTTTGTGTTGCCATCCGATGCGGACACCATTGATCCTTTGGGACCCATCACCCTGAGGGGAGATGGCTCGTGGGGCAAAGACAATTTCTCCCGCACATTTCTCATTCTCATCTGCACCCAATCACCTATCTCCAGGCGGTTTCCCAGATTCCCCCTTTCATTTTCCCTTTCGTTTGCTCTTTTTCTTCCTCCAGATACTGCGCCATCATCAATGATTCCAGGTGTTCGTTGTGGGCACCGCTGGAACTGTGCTTCAGTGGGGAGCACCCCTGTGGATCGGTGGGGGGAGAACACACGATACTCTACCAAGAATTGGTACAGGGCGCGTTTCTCACACTTCCCTTGCCCGTGGGATATCCAGAAGACCTTGTTCAATGTCCTCATCAGTCTCTCGGCTGCCCCGTTTGCGCTCAGCCACAGTGGCGTGATCTTAAGGTGAACGACACCATGGTCACGCAGATTTTCTGCGAACCCTCTGCTTTGAAATGGAGGCCCATTGTCAGAGCATATCTCCATTGCTAGTCCATGCATGGCAAAGACTCTCTCCAACGCCGATATTACGTCCTCCAGAGCCGTGGAGTCAATGAACTCGACCTCCGGGTACCTTGACCACTGATCGACGAGGACCACTAAATGGTTGTCTCTGCAGGTCAATCCGAAATCCATGTGTATCATGCCCCATGGCACGCTGCTCCTCTCCATCGACTCGATCCGGGGCTCTCATTGGTGTGGCAGCGCCACCTGGCACCACACACAGTTGCAGACAAACTCTTCCACCTGCTCCTCTAGGCCTGGAAACCAAACTCTCCTCGCTCAGACCTCACGTAGACCATGATGTTGTCGCTGATGTTTATTTCCACTCTCAGACCAGCGAGCGCCCCCCTGATGGTGTTTTGGAAGACCTCTGCAGCCAACAATATCCCGAAGTTCAGGCACTTGTACCTGTACATGCCTTTGTGTGTGTTGAAGATAGTGATGTAGCGCGATTCGGGGTCTAGCACAAGCTGGTGATATCTGGCACGGAGGTCCAACTTGGAAAAATAACGTGCACCCTGGAGGTCTGCCAGGATGTCGCCCAGGGTGGGCGTGATGTGTTGCTCCCAACGGATCGCTCTGTTTGGGAGACGCGTGTCCACGCTGATGTGTATGGCCTCCAGTGGTTTGGGCTTACTTGCAATTACGATCAGTGAGACCCACAGGGTCGGTCTCTCCACCTTCTCGATGATGTCTAGTCTGATCAGATGGACCAGTTCTTTTTCCACGCTATCTCTTAGGTGAAATGGCACCCTGCGATGCTTCAACGTGACAGGTTGGACTGTGTTGTCGATGTGCAATCGCACTGGGTCTCCCACCAGCTTCCTAATTCCGGTGAAGACACTTGCATATCTGGCAAGCAGGATCTGGATGTCTTCGAGGTATACTCCAAACGCGAAGTTTATGAAGTGCAATGCCTCGGTGGCGGCACACCCCATTAGTCACCTCGCTCACCTTGGTGACCAAATAACGCACCTTCTAGGGGCAAAGGTTGTTTTCCGCCGAATGTGAAAATCTGCATGTTAGTCTTGCTTAGGAGTGGTGTGTTGTCAAGCTGTTGGTAGTGGTCCCCCGCCATTACACTTACGGAGGCGCCGGTGTCAATCAGTTCGGGGATCTGGGAGTCACAGATGCGAATTACACACCTGGGCTGGTGCCGTTTTGAGCTTTGCAGCACAGACATGCTTGAGGTGAATAACACATCCTCCTCATCTTTTTCCTGCGCCTCGTGCTCGTCCTCTTCCGCCGTTGGTTGTTTCAATTGGGTCACCTTGCACTGCGACCTCTGCGTTGCCGGTCTCGTGGATGCCTGACCTCTCGAATGTGTTGATGGTGCTCTGCCGACGCATGCAAAGTGGTACGCTATGCCACAGCAACTGCACACGTGGCCCTTCACCGGACAGTCTTGGAGATGGGGCAGGTCATAACCGCAGTTGAAACACAGGGACGTATACCAACCTTTGGCTTCTTTCATGCTCCACTGCTGGCGCCGGTCACTTCCCTACCGCACATGCGTCCTCCAGCTTGATGGCCTTCATCCGCTATCTCGTGGGATCGCCCTAGCTCTAGAATGTTCATGAGCGTGATTCCAGGCTTGCGCAGTATCTGGCTCCGCAACTTGACTGCAAGGCATTCCTGTATGACTTGTTGGCACACCTCGTGCTCCACATCAGGCCAGGCGCGCGCTACTGACATGCGCCGTAGCTTGCTGTGAAAAGCGTTGAGAGATTCCCCCGCCTTCTGTACAGCAGTCCTCATGAGGGTTCTCTCATAGTTCACGTTCGCCATGGGCGCAAAGTATTCCAACAGAGCCGCCTTGGCCAAAGCAAAAGAATTGTCCACAGGCTGCAGAGTCTCAACGGTGTTGTGCACACCTGGGTCGGCCGAGTAAAGCATTATGGACTTCATTGTCTCATCGTCATCCTCCCCTGTGCCTTTGAAAAACATGTCCAACCTCTTCAGCTACGAAATCCATCTGGGACCCAGCAATGACAGGGCTCCCGTAATATCAAATTCTTGTAAAGGGTCGAGTTGTGCCGATGAGCGTGGTATTCTGGCAGCTAGCAGTGCCTCGTTCTCCTACCCCATGGTTCACTGCTGTGGCGGTCCTTTGTAGGAACATGCCCAGGAACTGCTTGGCAAGGGATACACCAGCAGAGTCAAATGTGGGGCCAGGGCACACACGCACTCACCTCAGGAGCAGCAACGCTGCCCACCATTGGCCTATTGGGTTCTGGTGATTCACCACGGCACACAGGCACTCCTCTGAGGAGCCACAAGCCAAAATGGCTGTGGCAGCACGTGGCGCTGGATAGGGGGGGGGTTGCCCTTCACAGTATGCTGCCGGCACGAGGTGCACAACGAGGGGTTGTCCCTCAAGGATAAAAGGGCTGGGAGCTGCATGGAGTATGCAGCACTAGGCCACAATGGCAGGACCCGGGGCCTGCGCACGTGTAGGTTCAGCAATCCAGGCTTCTGGGTTGAACATTATGTTTACATTTCCATTTTTGGCTGTTCCTCACTTTGTTCGTTCAGGAGACCGAAGCAGGGTAATGTGCCCCTCTGCCCCGGCAGCCTTCACGTGCCAGGACTCTGCTGTGACACGGGCTGCGTGACAGAGGCAGAGGCGGGAGCTGCGAGGTTGCCGGGTTGTATCAGCGAACACGGATAGCCAGCCGCGGGCAGGAATGGTTCACCTGTGCACGATCGGGACGTCCACCTTGTCGCCAATTTGATGGGGCCTGGTCCAGGTCAGGCCAGGAGCGTACGAGTAAAGACACGGACAGAGTAGTTTGTATCTCACCGGGTCCCCCACTCCGACTGGCGCATGCGCCTCTGGGGCCCGCCTTTATTGACTACAACACACGTGACTGCTGGACGCAGTCTCTTAAAGAAATACACCACAGGCTGCACGTGCCTGGCTTTGGATTGTCAAGTGATCAGGACAGTGGTCTCCATTTGAGGAGCAATCATGGGAGCAGAGTTTGAATGCTCGGCCCACCAATGCCTTTTTCAATTGGCCTTTTGTTTTTTAAATTTTATTTTACTTCCATTGTGTTGCTTTCTTTTGCTTGTTGAATGGGACAAACCCATGCATAATGTGGGCAATATGGGTTTAAAGCTTATGTACGCTTGGGTACCGACTGCACAACTAGTTTCAGAGGCTCACCTGGCATGTGATATGTGAGGATGTGGTCAGCGCTCGTCTGAGCAGGGGTAGCAAGGAATGGTCGAGGCTGGCGCCCCAGTAAAACAACACTCGGCAGGTTTAAGCAGGCTGCCCAGGAATCAAAGCGCAGAGGTTCGAAGCCCCTTGAGGTCCACCATTGTTCTTAAGATCCCCGAGCACAGTGCCACCCTTTAATGACTTGCCGCTTTTTTGTTTTGCCTACTTGTCCCGCCTTCTTCAGGCTCGTCATGATCAGTGGCCTTTCGTGTGCCAGGGCTACTGGTCTTCTCATTGCGCGTGACTGGCTCATTCTCATAGGAAAACGTTCTGTGAATCAGGCCCTTATTGTGGTTTGCTGTAGGGGCAGAGCACTCCATTGGTATGGTCTGGCTCCTGTGCAAATCCTTGCGAATCAAGCCCACTGCCTCCGTCTTGGTATCGAGGTACGCCATGTTGGAGCTGCAGTGAGGGCTGTTTGGGCGCAGCAGTTTATATTCTAGCAGCGCAAAAGCACACGCACTGAATCTGCTATCAAGCACCCAGCTTGATAGCAGCATCCATCACGTGGCGGCCCCTCGGCCGGACCAAGGGCATTTAATTGGACAGTCTAAAAATAAAAATTGCTGTCTCAACTACCAGTAATCGACCCACTTAAACTTTATATAGAACTCAACACTTCTTATGGGATCATTAATACTGTGTCACTAATGCAGTATTACCTGTGCCCTGTCATATATGGTATGTGTAAATCCCTAATAATTCCTACTCTGATGTACAGTACATGATGTATGGTGACATTTATCCATTTTTTGTTCGGGCTGTTAGGTGGTGCTTTAGCTCCACGTATAAGCCAAACCTCTAGCATTAGAGCACAGATGGGGAGAAATGGAATATGAGGGGGACAAACTGCTTGTTGGTGTTGTTTGGTTATTTACCCACCCATTGACTGCTGATGGCCATGCAAATCCCTATGGCTATTCCCATTGAGTTGCTCCTCCACCCCGCCCAAATGTTCGTCCATTTGGTCCTCATGGTGAAACACTAGATTGCGCCCCCCCCCGCGCGTTCAGCACTCGTGCCACTCCCTAACTACACCCCGCGGTTAAGCAATTCTTACCCAACATCAATAAATCACTGCTATACAAATGAAACCTTTTATTACATCGTGATTCAAGACAAAGCAGAGTACACAAACAGTACATACGAGTCTTGATTTGTTTAAAGTTTTGCGTCAATTGTTAGCCTATGTTAAGGGAACTCCTTGAATTTACTGCTTCAAAAGCATTTATTGCTGCTGCATAATACATTTTTTCAACAAGCCTCTCCTCATGGTTCTGGGGGCTACATAAGGCATTCAGACAGCAGATGAGGCACAATAGCAGTGTGTATGCAGACTGGCAAAGCCTCATCTCGTGGTACGTGGGCTACATCAGGCATGCAGACAAGCATATGAGACATAATAGGTGTGTGTGTGTGTTTACACTCGCTAAGTAAAGCCTCACCTCATGATACCGGGGGGAGTGGGGGGGCTACATCAGGCATGCAGACAAGCAAATGAGACATAATAGGAGTGCATATGCAGACAGGCAAAGCCTTACCTCGTGGTACAGGGGCTACATCAGGCATACAGGCAAGCATATGACACAGAATAGGTGTGTGTGTGCACAGAATGGCTAAGTAAAGCCTCACCTCATGGTACCTGGGGGGCTACATCAGGCATGTAGACAGCAGATGAGACACAATAGCAGTGTGTATGCAGACTGGCAAAGCCTCATCTCGTGGTACATGGGGCTACATCAGGCATGTAGACAAGCATATGAGACATAATAGCTGTGTGTGTACACTGGCTAAGTAAAGCCTGACCTCATGGTACCAGGGGGCTACCTCAGGCATGCAGACAAGCATATGAGACATAATAGCTGTGTGTGTACACTGGCTAAGTAAAGCCTCACCTCATGGTACCAGGGGGCTACCTCAGGCATGCAGACAAGCAAATGAGACATAATAGGTGTATGTGTATACACACTGGCAATGCATAACCTCGTGGCAGCTGCCATCGCACAGGTAAAGAAGAAATAGAGAGTGCAGTGGTTGCAAAAAAGTGGAGAGGTCTAGTCTCATACAATTACATATCTTAAAAGTAACTGATGTATCGATATCACATGCACGCAGGTTCAACCAGGGGCGTTGCTAGGGGGGGCTAAGGGGGCTATAGCCCCTGATCTTTTGGTTGTAGCCCCGGATAGAATCCAGGAGCTACAGCCCAAAGACTAGCTAGCCCCCAGTCCCAACAGTTCCGACATCAGCTTAGCCCCGGGTTTTTTCCAGACCTAGCAACTCCCCTGGGTTCAACATACAGTGAAAATAACATTATTATTGCAGGCTGAGTGCATGGGGAATGTGGGCAGACAAAGAACGGTGAGGAGTCAAGTAGGGTTGTGTCGGGCACATTGAGGGAGGGAAAAGGAGTTATGAGCAGGCAGAACTGCAGCCAGGGGGATTGGAGCCACCCTCGCAACCAGCGCCCTGGGAAATAGGAGAGGGTGGGATGAGTGGATTGCTAGTGGTGGTCATAGGAAGGTACCATAGCAGGGATGGCAGATGTGGAGAGAGCATTCCATTTATGCACCGGCGTGGCTGGGGCTCGGACAGAAGCGCACACCATGCGAAATAGTGTCAGCTATATTTCCAAAGTACATAAACTCTGCATACCTGGATGTCTGACTGGTGGGGTACAGTAATCAGGACTCCCTTTCACCCGGGGTAGCCTAGAAAGTTGTGATTTGGCAAACCGAGTGTTTGAAAAAAAAGGCATCAATTAGGTATTTATTGACAAGCTTAAGAGATTGCTGTAAAAAAAAAGTTGCCACGTGAAAGACCCTTTGTTAGGACAGTTGATAAAATGTATCAGGGCTGACCTAACTTGTACACAACACAGCATTATTAGGGATGTTGTTTGCTCCACGAGCACTCTGTTAGCGGGTACACGCATTGTAGGAACGGACTGCGCCGAGGACGACGAAAGTTAACAAGTTATATGCAGCAGGTACCTTCTTCAGTCTTTTGTTCCATCTGCTGGACGGCTCACGGCCCACAGCTGGCTGGCCGCTTCTAAAAGCGGTCCTGGCTTCAGTCCTGCTGATGGGGCGCTTACGGCTGGCCTCCAAAGCTACCACCAACACTGGCACCCTTTTATGCCCCCAACCAGTGGCATGAAAGCTGAGGAAATGGTGACCCGGGGCAGATACGTAATGTGAGCATATCAGACCTGCTGCCGCTACTCGAGCAATCATGCACAGCCCAAGGCAATGGCACCCGGCCCAAGGTAAATGCGCCCCCAGGGCAATTCGAGCCCGCACCAGGGTCGGCAATTGCACCCTAGGCAGTCGCTCGCTTCACCCGTGCCAAAAAATGGCATGCCTGTATCTGTCACGCATGACTGTTGAGCAAGCATGTACAATACGACACTTTACAGTAACAGTTTCAATCTTATAATTCATACATGCAATACTGCTGCTCTTGTCACTCACTTTTGGAATATCGGCTGACAGACAATACACATTGTGCCACAATACTGGATCCGCTGTCTTTGTGGGTGCTTTCTGGGGGATTAACTCACTGTGCTTTTGTTTCCTTGCTTGCTGGCCTCCATGTTGTGAGCTCTAAAAGACAACACTCTGTCCCGTGCCAACAGGTGAGGAAGCGACGGGAAACCTAATCTGAATACGCTGGAGACCCATGATCCCTGGGACATGTAGTCCTCCAGTGGTAGAAAAGGAAATGCAGCTTCAAGAGTCAGTATCTCATAAAAATAAGCAAAAAACTAAGATTTTTTGTATTGTGTACGGCTTAAGCGAGCTTCAACATTTGCAACATAAAATCAACAATCAAGGTACAATTTTCTATACAAAAATAAGAAGCTGAAACCAGCTAAATTTAGGTTCAAAGATGCTAAATAGTGAAACTCAAATGGAGGAAAAGAGAATAAAGAAAACTTTTCCAAGTAATATAGCTTTAAAAAAAATTTAAAACAGCAAAGCATTAAATTTCTAAATGGTAACTTGGGCGAGTTCAAAGTCATACTATCACTCACCTCCTAGATGCTCATACAATAATTAGGAGGATCATTTGTACATATCGAGTCTCAGCGGGAGCCGAACAAGCCACCCTTGGCTGTCCTCCCTCACTCTCTTTAAAACCCTTAGCTGGCGTTCCAGTTTCAGCATCTATGGTACAGTGAGATAAAATGATTTGTGAAAAGTCACACACTTTAGTTAAGCGTTGATGCGTGGACTTGAGCATATTCTGCAGTTTGTACACTTATATAGCTTCCCAATTCGAGCTGGTTCACAGCACGTATTGCTTTATAGAGCTAAACAAGTATTCTCTATTAAGCAGTCTAACAAACTGACAAATATGCATATATAGCACAATTTTTAGTAAAAGGTAGCTTTGTTTTCCCCATCCTGAATGGAAGAGTGCATAGCACCAAAATGCAAAGTAATGTCATCCTAAAAAATCTTCAGTTGTCATTTCAAGATTTAAAGACACACAATAACGAACCTGTGTGACAGGTTCATCTGCTTGTGGTTATTGTATGATACACACCTGAACCTTATTATCATTCATAATAGAAAATGGCAAGTTCCACAAGAAAAGAGAAGCGTCAAACGAGCCGCCATCATGGAAAGTGGATGGCTTCAGGCACAAATGCATCCAACCAGTTCACACTTGGAAAGCTTGTCCAAGACAGTGGCCCATTCCTCACTCCGAGCAGCACCTGCTGCCTTGCACCTAAAGTTTCCCATCGCTGGCTACCATGAGGTGCGGGAACATGGATTTTCAAAGCAACACCTACAAAGGCATTGTTTATGATTACCCTGGAGGCGAGCAGGGCGACACATTCGAGCGAAGAGGTGGGTAACCAGCACCCCCTTCGATTACCCTCCCCCTCTCATTTTAGCATCCATGTATTTCCTTTTAAGTGTGCAAATGGTGTATTTTTTTGAATGTGCCTTCCACACCTTGACATAACAGGAAGTAGCATCTCATAGCATTGTTCCTAAGCACACTATGACAAATATGGTTACAATATCATTAATGTGATATAGATTTTATACAAGAATGGACCACCATTTGTATCATTAATATCAGCGTGTATAGGCCCATATTACCAAATGACTGTGAATGCAAGCTGACGTCCAAGGCCAAATGATAATGAAGTGTTATTATATAGCACTTATGCTTAAGTGCTTTATATAGAACAAATATACATACAATATCACCAAACCTTTGTTAGTACTCATTTTATCTCAGAAGGATGAAAGGATGAAAGGCTAAGTTGGCCTTGCCGGTATTCAAACCTGCAACCTACAAGTCACAAACACACACATCCCAGCAGCGAACACTCAACACACTGAGCTATCTTACTGGTGATAGTAAAATGAGCAATTACATGTCTGAATGTTCTCAAAGTCAGAGAGCAAATGACACTCTGTAGTGGACACCATTAAACTGGTAACAGATTTAACAGCAGGCCAGTTCACCTGCAGGTCTGGTGCAAAGTTGGCTGCATGTCAAGCCTGCATGGATCTACTTTTCAGGCTTCAGAGGTTGGCAAATAGGGAAAGCGGTGCACTCACACGACATCCCGTACTCTGGGCCCTCGTTACCTCATACATGCAAACAATCATCCTGAACAGCATGCCCGGGAGATGGGAAAGATAGACAAATTACAACAAAGCATTAATTGTGGCACAACGAAATAAATGGCCATTTGATGTGCTATGGTGAAATATTTCTACATTGTACACAAGCTTTTAGGCACAAGGATTGTGTCAAGTGACTGAGGACACCGAGATGTAATGTCTTGGAATAGTCGTAACAGAGACAACGGCAGAAAAAATATGATGTAACAGCAACTTGCGAAAAGCAAAATACATAGTCCGAAATGGATGCTTATTCTACTCTAAATGTTTTTTGGAGGATTTTGTCTGCATTTTGAATTTGAGGTGTTTAAGAATAGAGTAAATCAGTGACTAACTCCCTGAAGTGTGCCTGAAAATAACCTTTAATGAGTCTAGCAATTATTGTATAGGATTCCAGAAAGACACATTATTTGTTATTCCTATTCTTTCTTATTTAGAGCCACTGCTCAAAGTGTTACAATTTTGGAACCCCCTCTTTTTTGTAAGAAGCCTAAACAAGAAAACCAGCCCCTCCAGAAACAAAGAGCCACATGGCGCTGGTCACAACCCAGGAGCCTCTTTTTTGTTTAATCTTTGTTTTAAGGGTAGCAAGGGAGACCGCAGCTGCGACCCCCAAATGATATCCCGGGATCCGGCAAACACTCCACATTGATACGGATTTCTAAACAAGGGAAAGTGATGCCAGATAACTTTTCCCTCCAGCCGAAAGAGGAGTCATTGCATCTGTGCACTCTCTCTCCTTGGTGGGTGCCTAATACCCTACACACACACCCTCCTCCAGGTGCCCACTAACATGTTCATCGTCTCACCTCAAACACACTATACGTGCACTGAATAAGCCAATCAGACGCAGCATTTGAATGTTCCCGGCAGCAGATATCAACCATTCGAACACTGCAGCCGCTTTTGGCGGGTGTCACCCGCCATGTAAAGCAGCTCTTACCTGTGAAGTCCCTTTCACGCCCACATAAGTCAATGGGCTTGCACCCGACCAAAACAAAATCGGGTGTTTTCACCCGCTCAGTGGCCACAAAAGGTTGAGAGTGACTACAGCTCTGGAACTAACATGCATGCCACATTGTATGCTGTGTATGTTGCTGCTGAATACTGACAGTACAGACACATAAGGCATCCCTTCGGACACAAACGTTGTTTGGCTCTGGACACAGAACACGTAGAAACAGACCCGCAAGCAGAGCTCTGGGCACTTCCGGTTTACTTGCAACAACACTACAGCAAAGCAATATTGTATTTCCTCTCTGTGACCACAGACCTAAGCCCCGCCCGCTTCTCTTTGAGAGCTGCCAGAGCGCCTGCAGCTCGTGCAGATAGCAGACTTGCGTGGTACAATTTCCAGTAACATAACTTAACTTCTAACGAATGTATTGCTAATAAACATACTGTTCGCAAGACATATAAGCCCTTTACCCGCATGAGCTCAGGTCGCCGCATTTCTAATTTGAAAATGACAGCATGTTTCATTTTAAATATTATTCTAATAACGCTAATGGTAGACTTGTGTTCCAAAAGCTAGTATTTAATCGCCTTTTGACTTGACATCTGATCTTTTAATCTCCTTTTTGGTTCCCTGCGCGCTAGAAATAAGGGGCTGTTACGTGACGTTGGCAGAGGGCGCTGCGGTTTGTGGCTGCGAGCACTGGCGGGCGGCTCTGTCCACACCAGAAGCACAAGGCGACGTTCTCCCTCTGCGGGCAGAGGAGACGGCCAGGGCTTGTGGTCGCTAGCGATACAGTCTGTGTGACCTGGCACACACGCCCAAAGTGTGAAAGTTGAACGATTTTCAACACTGTGCCCGAGCAAACAAGATAATTGCGCATTCTATTTTGTGGTAAGCGGACGGGTCCATTTGCGCAGTTCCGGAAGTGGCCGTTCCACTTCCACGTGTGATTATAAATCCAATTTATTAGCAAGGCCCGTTCCAGCTAACAGAGAGCAATAAACACGTTCTGGAACCGCTTCCCTTCCGAGCATGGGCGAAAATGCTTCTTACGTTACGTAGTATTTATAAAGTGTAGCAATATGATATGATACGATTGGTAATTTATAACTCGCTTAATACCCAGTGGTTACTAAGCTCGGAACCGGGGATTGAATCTGTGTTGTTCCGTGTTGTTTTGCTTCCAAGGAGAGCACGTTGCCCCTGAGCTATCCTCCCGAGACAAATACCAATTGCAATTGCATTTACACTTGGTGTAGATGGCTATGTTAATATGTTAGCAAGTGGATCTCCTCAAAGCTTTTTTTTCCATCTCGAGCCAGTTTTTGTAGGGTGGGGAAAGGGGACCTACCCTTTCGCCCTTGCCCAAAACTGAACTGTATTTTTTATTGTTGTTTTGGCTATTAGGTGGCGAGCACCACCTATAACCCAAAAGCATTGCATTACAGTACAGATAGGGAGAAATGGCATACGAGGAGGGACACAAAGTGTGTCGGTGTTCTTTGCTTATTTACCCATCCATTGACTGCCTATGGCTATGTTAATCCTTATGGCCTACCCCACCCACTCCCCCCTGCCACCCGCACCCAAAACACATTCCCCTGGGCTCTCCTTGAGTTAGCTTTGTCAAGCCTTACTATCAAACTTTGTGCTCGAAGTGCATGCCAGTGTTTTTTTTAAAGCAGTCGTCTGAGAGTTAATTACTTAATTGGAGCTGCAAGCATGCAGCCTCTTGATGTATAAGCACTATGTCGGTCTTTCGATGAAGTCCTGTTAAAAACAAGCATTGCCAAAGCGAACAGTTTTGGCTTGTGTATAGGTGCTAGGCATTTGCTAGGCACTGCTATTATATGCCTAGGTACTCACACCATTTTGCAGCTGCTCCCATTGACGCCCAGTTCATACCACTACTTCAGTGCCTGGAAAATGCCTTTCCAATTGCCGACACAAAAGCCCAAACTATTGGCATTGCCACTGCTTGTTTAATGTGCATCAGTTACCTTGTGCTGTTTAAACTGTACAACCAGCCACATCACGGAAGTGTGGTTTGTTTGTATGTGTCTATTACCTTAGGGTGCACAACTTTTTTCACTCAAGGGCCGAATGTACCACACAAGCTCCATACAGTGGGACAAACTATCAAAGTGAATGTGTGGCCGATGGGAGCATCGGTTCACATATTGGCATTATAAAATGCTCTTAAAGGTGTCATTTTTATTTATTACTTTTTATAGTAAGACATTATGCCTAGCCCTTTTAAAACTGCACATATCATGATGCAGAGACAAAAACTGTACCACAGAGGCTTCCCCCACCTGAAAAGACTGACTTAGTGACTGACTGACTTTAGGCCAGGCAACAGTTCATCAAATGACTTGGAGCACTAGAAATAATGTCCTAAAGGGCCGCATTTGGCCCACGGGCTGCATGTTGTGCACCCCTGCTAAATCGCTCGAGTTTTGGAGTCCTCAGTGACACCGGATCGTGATTTGGCAGTGCTGGTACGGCTGTCCTTGGTAATCGGGTTGCAACCTTCCATGACATCAGATTGTGCATTGTGAATGTTGACTGTTCCCTCTAAGTTGTTGAGTTTCCATCCTTTCACAGCACCGTAGTGTGATTGGTCTGTGTTCATTTGTTCACTACAGGTGGTTAGGTTTTCCGTTCTCTTCCGATACCAGAGTGTGATTAGCCAGTGAACGTTTTTGCGATGTTACCTATCATTGTTAAAGGAAGCAAAATATCAGAACATTGTAAAAAAAATATGCCCTTTGTTTGTGAAATTGAACACACCAGCACAATGTATTTATGTATTGATTTGTTTGAAATGAAAAGCAGAATCGACAGATTGCGCAACTGATTGTATGTAAATCTCTTGTTATTTTCTCCCGCCTGCTCTAACAGGATCACTTACATACCTTGAAACAAATAATCTCTATGACCCCCTTCAATCCGGATTCTGAAGCCACCGCTCCACAAGGTAGCACTGACCCACGTTGCCGGCTGCCTCTGCTCTGATCATCACCCCAAGCTCTCCTCCTTCTGTATTCTCATGGACCTGCCTGCTGCCTTAGATACAGACAGCACCCCTTCTCACCTGCTTACCTTCTGTAACCTTGCAATCCAGGTTACTGTTCTTCCCTTGATTACCTCACACCTCCCTGGTCACACTGTCCCCATTTCCTGGAACATGGCTCCCTCGAATCTACTCCTCTCCCAGTAGGAATCAGGCTGTCACCTCCTTCAATGGCTAATTTGTGCTCTCCTTCTCCTTTGTAGATGACCCCAAAGTCATCTTACCCTTTCCTTCCGTCACCCCTGATCTCTCTGTGGTTCACGGGCTGCCTCTCCACCATCAGTCAAGATATGGCTCTTTGGAGCCTTTTGCTAAACTCTTCAAAACCAAATTAATGTATCTTGCCGCCTCTAATCACCCCCCTTTTCCCCTTGACCTCCTCACACACCTCCTAGGCACAGAACTTTTAGGTCCTCTTCAGCAACGATCTTAAGCTCCAGCATTCTGCTACTCGCCGAGTCACCGAAGACAGGATAAGTCTTCCCAGCATGCACAAGGTCCACCCTAGACCTCGGGTGCTTTGGCTACTCGTCCAGTCTGCTTCTGAGCCTACCCAGCTGCTCCTTAGACTCCCCTTAACAAAGTCCTTAATTTTGACACTTGCACCCTCTACGATCTACGCCTCACCTCTTCCACATTTCCTCCCCGCCTGCGTGCCATCCGGTCATCCATGCACAGCGAGTCCCTCTATTAACGCCATCTTGTCTTCAAATCTACAAACGACCTTGACACCGCCTCCCCCCCTCCCGGCATCCTTTAACTCTTGCAAAGATTTTCCTCCGAATGCACAGTCCAGTGCTCTCATCACTCTGTTGGTAACTTGCCCAGCCTGTGCCCCCTAATGCTTTTGCTCCTTCTTCCTAATAGCCCCATAACTGGAAGACCCGTCTTCCTGACATTCACCAACATGCACTCATTGAACTCTGAACTCAAGCTCCATCTAACCCCCCCTCGTACTCCCCAAGGTTTCTTCCCTACTTACCAGCACGGTACTTAGTGCCACCTCCCCCATCACCGCTCACTGTAGATGTCCTGCTTCGTATTTGTCCCCAGTCGCCCTACTGTTGCCGCCCCGTTCCATGGCTAAACTATTTGTCAACTGCAAAATGACCTGATGGGTAGCCCAAGCGCATCACGCTCACCTTGGGAAAAGGACAATGCCATGCGACAATAGTGTGATAGCTCAGTTAGGCCAACTCAGGCCATCATCCTTCTGAGGTCGATAAGTTGAGTACCACAAGTGGGTAATAATGGTGACACCAATTATTACATATTTAGCCGGTCAAGTGGCACAGCGAGTAGAGCGCTCGCTTTGACACCCGTGCAGAGCCTGTTAACGCAGGTTCGAATCCCGGCGGGGCCAAACTCAGCCTTTCATCCTTCCGAGGTCGATAAATGAGCACCACACACGGTGGGTAATAATAAGCAGCGCTCAGATACCTGAGGGTTTGTAGCGCTATATAAATGCCTAATTATTATTATAAACTGGGAGAATTGTACAGTAAGAGCTTTATAAATCAACACATTATTATTGTCTCTTGCTTTTGGAAGGCATCCAACCCCAAGATCGCCCAGACTACTGCTTGATACTGAGCAAGGGTTTCTGTTTCAGACACGGCCTCCTAAAAAATACCAGGATAGCATCGGGCCAACGCCCTGGGCTTGGAAGCGAGACCACGCAGAGCAACAGTGGTTCGAATCCCGGATCCGTGCTTCGAAACCAAACTCAGGTAGGGTATTGGGTGCGTTCTAAAAAAAGAATTAAATAAATAAATAGTACAAAATACGAATTCAACCCTTTTTCTAGTGTAATCTATGTTTGCAGTCATGCAGTCTTCTTGGTTTAATCATTATCCTCACCCACACACTAATACCATTCTGAGGACTGTGATAAACACCAGAAATACATATCACATTGAAACCCAACCCAGGGCTACTATGGGTAATCCAGTGTCACTTGTCTTTCATTCGGGAAGGTGTCTTGCAGTTTGCACATGGACGATTTTGTACTGCGCAGCATCACAATGATAACTGGGGAGGGCGGAGGGACGGCAATTCACAGATATGACACTGGATTGCCATTTGCAATACGCAAACATATACCATCCGACTTTTGGTCACATTGACATCACATGCAGTGAAATCCTGGATGCAAAAAAACTTCAAATAAGATAAAGATGCATACAATAGGGAGCAGCTACTAAGACAAAGCACTAGTTTAGTGACCAATCATTTTACCTATGTCATGCCTTGCAATGTGGTGTTGGTAAGGGGCGCGGGAGAGGGGGTTATGATGTATCAGGAATAAACCCAGCAGAATCAACATAGAACTGGGGACAGTGCTTGCATATGTCAGTACAGGCTCATATGACAAGTTGATGCCACCTTAGGCTGGTTATAACCTCTTGCATCCGGTAAAGTCATCTATAAATGGCTCATATGCCTGGTGTAGTCAGGTACTGCCTCACATGTGCAGTTGCTGCAATCATATGCAAGCGTGCGTAACCTCGAATGCCGCAGTATGCAATATGTAGTTAATGCTTCGTATGTTTGGTGTAGTCATCATGTGTATGGTGCATATAAACATGCTCGGGTGCTACCATCAGATAACAAATGCTGTTGCAAAGTCCTTGGTGATGCCATCAATTCCAGTTAATGCCCTGCATGTCTGGTCCAATCGGAACGTGTAATGTACAGCCGCACATATCTGGGTGCTGCCTCTCAGCCGTGTCCAGAATGTCTTCTTACTTTAAAGGGCCTTGTGAATGCTGTACATGCCCTACTGCCCAAGCCGCGGGGCCGAGGAACCATGAACATCACCTGCTGGATCCGACAAAGCTGGGCCGCGCTATACGCAGCTGCAGAGCATCAGGAAACTTCGTATGGGGCCATGAAATTGGGAAGAGTAGTTCCCAATCCTTGGCCACCTATATCCCCCAGCATCCATTAGGAAGTTGCGGAAGGCTTATGGGATGGACCAGGAATGGGAACTGTAGAATGTAGGCGTGGCTCTGATGGAACCACGTTGGTAAGGTTCCATGTGAGAATGTTGCTGTGAAAAAGTCATCAGGCAGGTGACTTTTTTTCCCTGACCCTTAACATACTTTCCCTGAACATTCTAGCAGGGGTATAGTTATATAGTATTACCTCCAATGCTAGAATATTTGGGAAAAGTGTTTGTTTCGAGGGTGCATTTTTAGGGAGCTGTCGCCACCTTGCGGCCATTTTTACAGCAACATTGTCACCGGATACCGTTGGCAATGTGTTCATTGCATTTCCCCCAAAATCTTATTCGGAGATCGCAAGATTAGCATTAGCTGTACCGAAGGAGTTGCAGGTAACCGGTTGTTCTGCTAGAACCTCCTAAATACACCCATTGGTAAGGGGGGGGGCAAAAGTGATGCAAGATAGGCCAGAATGAGTGCAAGGCAGAGGCAGCTACTCTCAGCCTTGGTCATAAAGAACTATTGCTGCTCTCCCATTCAAAGCGGAGCGTCTCGTGCAGAAGCATGGCTATGCGCTCATCACCAGTACGGAAGAAGCCCTGCCAGGCACGCCATGAAAGGATGGGCAGGGACCTGAGGGGATTATACGTGGCTCCCTTTCTGTACTCTGGTATTGCATGAAGAAACTCGTGTAGTGGGAGCTTTAAAGGAGGCAAAGTACTTGTACTGCACGGTTCATGAATTCCTGCATGGATGTGTGCCATGCAGCGGTTACGTGTTTGCGTGTATTTGCTATGTTCCTGGTATTTATAGAAGGTACAGTTGCCTTGTTGACAGGCAGGCGGGCTTCTGTACTGGATACAGCGCTAAAGTATTGGTCACTTCAATGGTGGATGCCCTCAGGAAGATGGTTGAAGGTGACAAGGTTGGTATATTGTTATTGTGAGCCCGCTCAGCCGCCTTGGACATTGTTGGCCTTGCCATTGGCCCGGGTCACCTGCTACCCTTCAGCTTCTGTGGTCTAGAACCGATCACAGTCTGTCGCTATGGATTGCTTGGAATCTTCCTCTCTGAGGAGTCCCTGGGTTGTTCCTCATGGAGCTAGAACAAGAAATACGAACAATGAAGCACTCCTTTCTGAGTGATGGCACTTCTGAAGTCTAGCTACATCCAAATGTTATGGTAGTTAGTATGGCCGCTAGTTTCAGAAAGTTTGAAGGTGCAGGGGAGAAAAAGCTCAGCCTTGGTATCTAGGCTGGAGGGAAATCTAAGACAAACAGTGGTGGTCTTAGTGTTCCTCATGGAGCTGCCATCTGCCCATTGTTATTTCATTCCTGCCGTCAACCGCTTGCGAAACCTCACCATACATTTGCATACATACGCACAAGACACCCAAGTACTACTGCATTTGGATGGGGTGTCGTCTTCATAGGGTCTTCATAGGGTACATCTTTCTCTATGGGAATGACTGCATACTTTTTACGGAAGAAATATCTCATCACTTCAAAAGGGCACCTTTTTCCTTGATGGGATCTCCTATGTAAATGTGTTCTATTATAGATTTTCATAATTGTTCATGGTCGGTTCTTCAGTGGATTTTTTTAGTATATATTATTATAATGATATTCTTTTATAATGCGCTTAATACCAGAGATTGCTTTCTAAGTGCGGGATCCGGTTTCGAAACTGTACTGCGCTGCCAAGACAAACAAGTTGCCCCTGAGCTATTCCTCCCTCACCTATGAATACATACATATGACATCAATGTCTTTTGGGTCCATGGCTGCAGGGCCAGCAATTAGTTGGTGTTTGGGAGCAGCAAATGTCCCTTGAGATGTGTGAATAGTGGGTGACGTGCATTTTATTTCACTGTCTTTCCACCGGTGATGGGTGGAGCCAGGGCTAAAATTGGACAAGAATGTCAATTTATTTTGGCCCTTTGCTCATTATACTTTTGACCCCTACCCCAGATACTGTCCCCTTTCTTCACCCCCTGGAACCCCAGGCTAAGTTTCCCCATTTCCAGTACTGACCTTATTTTGAGAGTTCCTTTGAAGTTGTTGGGAGTCAGCAGCTGATTTGGGGAATAACAGTCAGCTTTTTGTCACATCTCCTCATGAGTGCCTAAAAAATTTAATTATCGGCAGAAAAATTGTTCAACAGGGTTTATTTATCAAAAATTCTGCCCAATTCATCCAAATCTGGTATATTCCACAAGACATTGTATTCCGACGCAAACAACATTGGCTTACATATAGCATGTTTCATTTCACACAGGATGGTCATTTATTTTTGTCCACATGCAGATGAGCACATGGCATTTCCCTACCCATGAGGCTCAGCGCACTTCACCAGTGCGCACATTTACAGCATCATGTAAAGTCCCAAAAATGGATCTCAGCGACTGAAATCTCTCCCGGTTGCCATATTGGGCCTTCCAAAACGAAAGAATTGAGGGCCTTGTAATACCATTGCTGTATTATAATCCATATATGCGCTTGTGCATCAGGCCTGCTCTGACCGGGGGCCGCTGTTGATGTTGGGCCTTGCAGTTGTGAAATCCCTCATCACGAGTTTGCTCGTTTCCGGGCAGTTCTGGTGATGTATACGGACATATCTGGTTTGTGCCTCTTTCCGGGGGCTCCTGTTTGGAGCCGGGAGTGCTAGCATCCGTGAATACCCGTAAATTCACTGAAAAATGGCTTTTCGTTTTCGTTTTCGTTTGTGCCATTTTGATAGTGATACAAGTGCAGCGGGTGTGATCGGCTTGTTGTCCTGCACATATTAACTATGAATTTAAAGGCCACCCCTTAAGCTGCAGTTTTTCAAGGGTTACAGGAGGACATTTTCCATCTCCACAATGTTGTTTGCGTCGAAATACAATGTCTTGAGGAATATACCAGATTGGCATGAGGTGGGCAGAATTTACATTAAATAAACCCTTTTTTAACACATTTTCTGATGATATTCAACTTTTTTTCATCCCTCATGAGGAGAAGTGACAAAAAGCTGACTGTTATTCCCCAACTCAGCTGCTGGCTTCTGACAACTTCAAAGGAACTCTCAAAATGAGGTCAGTGCTGGAAATGGAGAAACATAGCCTGTGATTCCAGGGGGTAAAGAAAGGGGAAAGGAGACAGCATTTGGGGTAGTGGTCAAAAGTAAAAAGAGCAGAGGGCCAAAATAAAATGACATTCTTGTGCAATTGCAGCCCTGGCTCCACCCATCAGTTGCGGAAACGCAGTGAAATAAAGTGCACGTCACCCACTACTCACACATCTTAAGGGACAGTTGCTGCTCCCAAGCACCAACATTGCTGGCCCTGCAGCCCTTTAATGTTAGTGGCCCTTTAATGAGCTTGAATGCAACACAGTAGACACACTGGAGCTGACCTCTGAAGTTCCTCGCTGTGTGTTCATAACGCACTTAAAATACCCAGAGGTTTCTAAGCGCGGTCCCGGGGATCGAACCTGCGTTGCTTCACGTCGTCTTGTTTCCAAGGCGAGCACGTGGCCGCTGAGCTATCCTGCGATGTACACGCAGAGCGAAAACGGAAGAGGGCCGCAGACGGGACGGCTCTTTCTAAGACACATGATAAATTAAGGCTAGAAAGCCACCCTGCAGGCCAGAGCAGCTCTGGGAGGACTCGGCGCATGGCCGCTGAGAGGGCGCGTCATCAGATCATGGCCGCAGACTGGATGCGGGCGACAGACAGCGAGTGTCCCCCGAGGCGGCGAGGACGCGCGGCCTAAGCTGGCACTTATGCACTTATGCCATGCGTTCATGGCCTGCTGCGCGCCTTTCCTGAAGCACGTGCTTTTACTCAGGGCTCTGCGTGTGACATGTCAGGATGTTCGCATTTCTCAGCACCGTGTGTGCATGTGTTCCTTTTGGGGGGAAACGTTGCGGATTCCCCCCGCCCCCTTAATATTTATACTTCTTTTTGAGTTGAACAACCTCACCAGTTGGCAAGCATTTGTTTTTCTTAACGTGTGCTGCAATTTGCTACACGTGATCGATAAAATAAAGAATTCTGTGCCACGGGAAGAAGTCTAGGGTGCAAGCGGGTGGCACGGGCACGCACTGAGGTGAGACGTACATGTTGCCTGTGACATGTGTTCATTTCCAGACCTTCTCGAGACCTTCTCCGTAGGAAAGGTCCATCTGGCGCTGAAGCCCTCGTGGGTTTTGCGTATGACGCAGTGTCCTCCTAGCATTAAATGATTCGAGTAGAAGCACAACAACGTTAGGATTCAGAAAGCGGTATTTATGTCTTCTTCCAAGCCTCTCCGTCAAAAAGGCAGCTCTTGCGCTGCATTAACAGGAATGGAGGTGAGCTGTAGCTCCCGCCCAGCATAGCACAGCACAAGAGCTGTAGCACACTACCCGCCCAGCTCAGCTCAAGAGCTGTAGTACCCGCCCAGCACAGCGCAAGCAGCGCCGTCACACAGGTCTCTAATGGGGAGGGCTGGCTGTACTCCGTGGGATCATTGCAGAGAGGAAAGCAGCGTCCGTGACATAGATGAACACCCCAGAACTTGACAAGTGTCACTGAACAACTGCTCCTTGAAAAAGGAGGGCCTGCTTTCCCATTGGCTCGCTCTCAGCACGTGATCTAAATGCAAGGGGCAATTTCCGAGGTCAGAGTGGGCCATGCCTGTGCGACCTGCAGCGCGTTACAGGCGTAGGACCTTTTAACCTAACGAGATGCACTATAGACGGACTCATTGCACATGATGTCATTGGCATCGATGGAATTGTGTTAGCTTATGCGTGTATTTAGGGTGGCCAACTCTTTGATAGTCTTTCGCGGGACACTTGCCCACAAGGCGGTGATGGCGGTGAACGTCATTCACGTTTGGCCTGCTCCTTTTTTAATTTAACTTTTTTTAGTGGCTTGTAATTCCCTGCTTAATTGAAATGCAAATGGTTTGTCCATGGGAGGTGATGGTCACGTTTTTTTAACTGCAAACATGACCATCACGACCCCAGGAACTTAAGCCAGGTGTTAGAGCCTTACAGCTTGACCCTTAGGCTCAAAAGCAGCCAGCGCTGTAGAGCCACCCTGAGAAAGAAAACAGCAGGTGGCAGCGCCCTGCTGTGTAAATCGCCACTTCAGTTTGCAGAGTGGCCAGACGCAAGTCTGGACAACCTGTGTCCCGCACAGCACAGCCACTCGGCAAACTGTGGGACAGAATCCCTATATGCGGGACAATCCTGCAAAATCTGGGACAGTTGGCCACCCTACGTGTATTTACGCTTGGGGCGACTTGTATAAGGATGTACTTTGGTGTAAATTGCCTGGCTGGCAGGTGGGCGTATTACTGGCTGGTCCCGGGCACGGCCCACAGACAAAAGACCATAAGAAAAGGCACTGAAGAAAATCCGTCCTGAAGGATGATGCCCTATGGTATATTTCTCCCTAAAAGCGAGAGGGATCTCGGTGTGAATTCCACACGGTGGACCTTGTACAGCAGTGGGCTGCAACCCTGTGGCTCTCCAGATTTTTTGGACTACAACTATCATCAGCTCTGGTCAGCATAGCCAATGGTGAGGAGTCTTGGAAGTCGTAGTTCAAAAGAAAGTGACTTCACTGCTTCCTCTGGTCGCAAGTCTAGCTTTTGGAACTCAGAGGAAGTTGGTGGAATGCAGCAGATAAGATTTTCAGCCCACCGGCGCACCCTTGGGCCCTGATACCCCAATCTGACACCTTGACTGAACCCTTCACTCAAAGTCTTCGCCCCAACCCTGTCCGGATAAAATTGCAACCATTTTTGCAGAACCCCCACCTTAATTGGCGTAAAAGCCTTTCCCCACAACCCCTCTGCCCGCACCTCTCCCCCTCCCCCTGTCTCCCTGTTGGAAGCATTGCGTAAGCGGGTGTTTTCCACCACACTTGCTGCACTCATGCCTGAACCTACACAGGGTCCTAGTGCAGCCGTCCTTGTTGAACGCCCAAAATGCCGCTGAGGACTGCCCTCTGCCCCCTCCCGCCGCCCCTTCATGGGCGGGGCGACCAAGAAAGGGCCGGAAGGGCACCAGCAGCCCACATGCTGTGTGCAATGTCGGGGCAGGCCGCGTTGGAGCCATCCATTGCAGCCAAAGATCCATGTCTATCTCCCCCCAGACCGCTTGACTGTCCTCCGCCATTCTCGCTCTGAATTCCTCGTCAGACCTCACCCATGCAAAACCCCCAAAACTCATGAAAGCCTTCCTAATTACGTCCATATATTTAAGTAGGGCCACACAATGCTCAAGAAATTTTTCACAATAAACACTGGCGTAAATGATAAATGCTGACGTCTAATTCTCAATGGTCACCGGTACCCTTGGTCGCGCATCCAGTTCTCTCTCCTCTTCTTTAGACCCCTCCTTAGCTCTCACTTCCCTATGGAGCAATTTAAAAACATATACAAATTCCCCCGCCTGGATCTTTTCCCTGGTCGCCGCCATCAAGTGCGCCCCCAACGGTTTTGTTATCCCCATGTATGGCAATTTTTTCTCCTTTCCTTTCATTTCAACCTCCTTTTCTTTTCCCCCTTGCACCTCGAGCCCCAATGGCTCTACCACCTTGTCCGTCTGAATCTCCACTGAGCAAATTCTCTTTTCAACCCCCAAGGCTCCAATGGCCTGCACACCAACTTCTTTCCTCAGCCCTTGCAAACCCGACCCTTCCTTTCCCGTCCCCCCTCCTTGGACCCCTCTCTGCCATGCAGATGACCAATCCCTTTCCTGCTCACCTCTTTCTGCACCCGCCGTCTGCTGCCTTGCGTCCACACCAATGCTCCTCATCTCCCTCCTTATCGGGCTCCTGCTGCGGGGACAAAACATGTCAGCAGACTCACCCAGCCAACCATTCCCCCTCCCGCTTGCCCCCTGACCCCCCTGCACCTGTCTTTCCATATCCCAAGCCCAACTTCTTCTCTCCCCCCTCCCTTACCCCCACCGACCTATAACCATCCACCTCCCACTGTCCCACATAATCCTCCAAACCCATTTAATCACCCATCAAATACCATTGTGGCTGCGAGCTCGTGCCCCAGTCGAGTTGCTCCTCCTCCTGCGAGCCCGGGGTGTCCACCCCGCCACTCCTCTGACGTCTTCTCGGCGGGGCCGTGGAAACCCCTGCCTGGTCCTCTTCTCTCGGGCGAGGCGCTCTGATCTCCACCCTGGGTTCTTCATTGCTAGGGGCCGTGCTGCACCCTCTAGGCTCTCCGTACGCTGACTGAGTAGGGGCCGCTCTCAAACCCTCTACTTCCATTTGACCAGCGGGGGCTGCGCAGCGCCCTCCGCCCTCACTCACCCTACCCGGGGGGGCCATTCCGCACCCCGCCCTATCCACCTCAATTGATGGGGACCTCCCTCTCCTTCTCCCACCCGCACTCTTCTGTAGGTATTTCCCCCCTCTTCCCCGCTGCCCTTGCACCCCCTTCTGCCCCTCCACCATAGCCCCACCGTGGTTCCTTTGAGCCACCTCCATTTGCGCACTCGCTGCTCCCTTAGTGCTATCCCCCATTCCCTCCCCACGTGGCTGCCCACCCGAAATCCCTTCTTCCCCGGACGCCCTCCTGTCTATCTCCCTCCTCATCTTCCTGCCCCTGGATTCCCAAACCTCCCCTCTCCCCGCTGCGGGGGTGCAAGCCACCACTGCTGTGAGAGCCCCATCAGCTGCCGCTCTCTGCTGCGGCCTACCCCCACTTGTCTGCCCCTCACCCGTGACCTCCCCCACCACCCCCTCCAGCTGGGCCTTAGTTGCCCTGCTAATTATGGCCAGGGCCTCACTCAGCGCCCTCGCATCCACCAACCCCTCCCTGCTTGCACCTTGTCCTACCATCGTGCCCCAACCTTTACTGGTGCACTACAATACGCCCCTTGCCGCTCCCCGCTACCTATGCCCCCGAGCCAGGACCTACCCGTGGAAAGAAAAGGCCCCTACTAGAGGCGAAACCCCAACGAAGTTGAGCTAACCGCTAAATACCCAAGGGGTTAAATAACCCCTGGTCCCTACAACCTTATTATCTCTAACTGCAAATCACATTTTTTTTTAAAAAATGGTCTTTTTTAATAAAACCCCCCCCCCCTCCTCGCCAACGCCCCCTGGGCCTGGAGAGAAACCCCCTCTCCCAGCTCTCTTGATAACCTACTCGTAGACCCGCAAAGGGCCCCCCCACTCACCCCTAGAGCTGGAAACCCCCCAGAAAACCCCTTCCTTTCTCTCCTGTTCCTTTATTCTTCCTTTATTTTTTTTTTTTTTTTTTTTTTTACTGAGCACCCCTGTGCATATTCTTTACTCTGAAGCCCGCCCCCTGGTGGCCCTCCCGCCACACCGCAGTGCCCTGCCGCTCCTTGGAAGCAAAAAGGGAGCGGTCCCTTTAAGAGGACCGCACTGCCCTCTAATGACAAAACCTGTCACCGCACACTCGGCCTAGCGAGCCCGGAACACACGGGCTCCGACAACGGCCACCCCGGCCTCACCCCCGCACCAGCGCCCGGGAAGAAGCCACGGAACGAAGCGGCGCCAGCACCAGGTCCTCCCCAACACTCTGAGGCCCCCACGAGGGAAGGAAGCGCCTGCCCAGAAACTCCCCCACAGCACCCCCCAGGGACCTCGAGACACCAACTCCCTAGGCTTCCCAACGCCGCACCCCAGACAACGCGGGACCCGCCGGTAAGCCTACAAGGGGTGTCTTATCCACGGCACCCCTACTACACGTTCCCCAATATTAGCTAACTAAATATTTTTTTTTTTTATATAAGCTAACAAACTACCTACCCGACCACGCTACCAACCCTCCTCTTCCTCACCTCACTAACTCGCACACCTGTAGGCTCCGCTAAATAACAGGGAAGGCTCGGGAGCAGGCGACAGGACTTCACAATCGCCAAGTCCAACCGTCGCCTGCCTCCCTAACCTTCCCTGCCCCCTTAAATACCCCAGAGTGGCGCTCTGCCCCCATGGCCACTTGCTGGCCGTGTTCAGCGCCAAAAACTTCCCCGGACTCCCCTTTGAGGGGAAACGTTGCGGATTCCCCCCGCCCCTCACAGATTTATACTTCTTTTTGAGTTGAACAACCTCACCAGTTGGCAAGCATTTGTTTTTCTTAACGTGTGCTGCAATTTGCAACACGTGATCGATAAAATAAAGAATTCTGTGCCACGGGAAGAAGAGTTTTCATCTCAGAAGTCTAGGGTGCAAGCGGATGGCACGGGCACGCACTGAGGTGAGACGTACATGTTGCCTGTGACACGTGTTCATTTCCAGACCTTCTCGAGACCTTCTCTGTGGGAAAGGGCCATCTGGCGCTGAAGCCCTCGTGGGTTTTCCGTATGACGCAGTGTCCTCCTAGCATTAAATGATTCGAGTAGAAGCACAACAACTTTAGGATTCAGAAAGCGGTATTTATGTCTTCTTCCAAGCCTCTCCGTCAAAAAGGCAGCTCTTGCGCTGCATTAACAGGAATGGAGGAGAGCTGTAGCTCCCGCCCAGCATAGCACAGCATAAGAGCTGTTGCACACTACCCGCCCAGCACAGCTCAAGAGCTGTAGTACCCGCCCAGCACAGCGCAAGCAGCGCCGTCACACAGGTCTCTAATGCGAGGGCTGGCTGTACTCCGTGGGATCATTGCAGAGAGGAAAGCAGCGTCCGTGACATAGATGAACACCCCAGAACTTGACAACTGTCACTGCACAACTGCTCCTGGAAAAAGGAGGGCCTGCTTTCCCATTGGCTCGTTCTCAGCACGTGATGTAAATGCAAGGGGCAATTTCCGGGGTCAGAGTGGGCCATGTCTGTGTGACCTGCAGCGCGTTACAGGCATAGGACCTTTTAACCTAACGAGATACACTATAGTCGGACTCATTGCACATGATGTCATTGGCATCTATGGAATTGTGTTAGCTTATGCGTGTATTTAGGGTGGCCAACTCTTTGATAGTCTTTCGCGGGACACTTGTCCACAAGGCGGTGATGACGTCACAACATCATTCACGTTTGGCCTGCTCCTTTTTGAATGTAACTTTTTTTAAGGGCTCATAATTCCTGGCTTAGTTGAAATGCAAATGGTTTGTCCTTGGGAGGTGATGGTCACGTTTTTTTAACTGCAAACATGACCATAAGGACCCCAGGAACAAAACATTAGCATTTCAATTAAGCCAGGTGTCAGAACCTTACAGCTCGACCCTTAGGCTCAAAAGCAGCCAGGGCTGCAGAGCCGCCCGGAGACAAAAAGCAGCAGGCGGCAGCGCCCTGCTGTGTAAATGGCCACTTCAGTTTGCAGAGTGGCCAGACACAAGTCTGGACAACCTGGGTCCCGCACAGCACAGCCACTCTGCAAACTGCGGGACAGAGTCCCTAATTGCGGGACAATCCCGCAAAATCCGGGACAGTTGGCCACCCTATGTGTATTTACGCTCGGGGTGACTTGTATAAGGATGTACTTTGGTGGAAATTGCCTGGCTGGCAGGTGGGCGTATTACTGGCTGGTCCCTGGCACGGCCCACAGACAAAAGACCATAAGAAAAGGCACTGAAGAAAATCCTTCCTGGAGAATGCTCTATGGTATATTTCTCCCTAAAAGCGAGAGGGATCTCGGTGTGAATTCCACGCGGTGGACCTTGTACAGCAGTGGGCTGCAACCCTGTGGCTCTCCAGATTTTTTGGACTACAACTACCATCAGCTCTGGCCAGCATAGCCAATGGTGGGGAGTCTTGGAAGTCGTAGTTCAAAACAAAGTGAATTCACTGCTTCCTCTGGTCGCAAGTCTAGCTTTTGGAACTCAAAGGAAGTTGGTGGAATGCAGCAGATAACACTATAGCATGTTATTCTTTTTTTCCGAGGATTATGGAATATAACTAAGGATGCGTCCCTACACACTAAAGAATTCCAGTACCTGAGCATGGATTAAAAGCATCTTTTTCGATGCTGTGGGGGGAAAACGACTGTCTGCGCCTCTTTCCCTGAGATTAGCTTCCCTGTAATGGAGGTACGGCAGTGTGCATTTTGGTATATTCAGGTAAAGTGCGCATGCAGAATCCAAAAGGTAGTTTATGGAAGGCAGGGGATCATTGGCTGAAGTAAGGATGGTAAGGGCAGTGGTGTAAATTGACTTTTCTTTACTGCGTGGGGTGAGTGGGTAGGGCGGGTATTTCAGTTACCCCCCTATAAACATTTGCCTCTCACCCGCTGAGGAGAATTTTTTTTTTATATAGACTAATCATGAACACTTGGAAAATAGCCCAGTTTCTTGCAAAAAGGGATTTCACAAGGCTCCTGCTCAGCCCCTCAAGTGGCATTGTGCGGAAGTCTCACCTCCGAACCTAACGACCACAGTTCACATCGGCAGCATTGTTTAAAACAAATACAGTAGTTTAAAGTGGGGTTGTCCAACTCCTGTACTCGAGGGTCGGAAACCTGGCGGGTTTTCAGGATATCCTTCATTAATATTCATGAGAAAAAAATTGCATGCACTTAGAATCCTGGCATGCAAATGGTCTCATGAATATTAATGAGGGATAGCCTGAAAATCCAACATGTCAGTCCCTCGAGGCCTGGAGCTGGACAACCCTAGTTTAAAGCGAACGCACAGCAGCATTTTAAAGTAAATGTAGTGTACACATGGATTTCCCTGGATTGGGGAGCCGGATTTGAGATCCGGGAAACATATTCTGCCAGATCTAGGAAGATCCGGCCCAATGCCAGCACTGGGTGGGTATGGGTGGGCAAGACATGGTGTGTGTCTTAGGTCAATACACCTAGCAGACAAGAGTTCTGATTTAAGTGAACATGGTAGTTTCCCATCCAGGATAGCAACCTGACTCCTAGCTCTTGCATTGATTTGGAAGCTAGGCGCTACTGACATTTGCTGTCACTTCATTGTTTAAGCGGCTTAAGGCTTTAATTAATAAGTTGGCCCAAATGTGTATTTACTTTGATAAAATGAAGACAGCATGGTCCCAAACATTGACAGAAGGGCACACCTTTCTTGTCACTAGGGTGAAGCAGCTGGCATAGAGCCTGGAAGGGGAGTGCGTCATGTTGCCCCACACAGCAAAGTGCCGGCGGCCTCTTCAAAGGGGAAATCATAGCAGGCAGCAAGCACCGGCCTGCTCACAGGGCGTCCCTTTCGCCTGCCAGTCGAAAGGTTCCAGGTCTCTTGCTTTTGATTTCATTATTTTCTGGCCATCTGCGCAAACAGAGACTTTAGTGCACCCAATGAACGAGTTTTGTGTGCGAGGAATGATAGCCCTTCTAGTGGTTGAAGGCGCCCCGACTACTTGGGCGGCGCGGCCCAGAGCACTAAACTAAGCTTGCAGAAAGGGAAGCGAACAGAGGCGGGACTCCATCTAAGTGGCATACTTGGCTACGTCACTCGCTAAACTCCAAGCAGTACTCTAGAGACGGAAACATCGCGAGTGCATGTGCCTGACCCTTTAGCCACAGGCACTGCTCAGAGGAGCAGCACCTTCCACAAAGAGGGCCTCTGCTCTAGAGCTGACTGATGTGAGGGCAGTGTGCCTCAGGGATCTGCAACCTGTGCTTCTCCAGATGTTTTAGACTATGGCTCCCATGACCCCTCTCTATAAACATATACTCCTCTCCCTCTCACTTTGATGTTCGACTCTTAGAATTCTCCTCCCTTCAGCTCCACCCACCTTCTCTATTCCTTGTGCCTTCCTCCTCTGTCCCCCGATCCCTCTCACCCCTAAGCATTGCCTTGACACTTGATGTTACTACTCCCTCTACTTCTCTCGCCTACAGACCACGGATCCTCCCTCCACGCTACTACTCCCTCCTCCACACAACTACTACTACTCCACCCCACCATCTACACAAACGCCCCCTTTAACTCGCACAAGCTTTTCATATGCACCCCCCTGCACTCCCTCTCATAAGCACACTCGCCACACTTTCACACATGCTCACAACACAATACCAGTTGCACTCACAAACCAACGCCTCACCCGAACAATCGCTAACTTCCTTAGTCCAGGGGTTGCTTTTAACCCAATTCCTATCCTCTGGGTATGGCAGGGCCTGCTGTCCCTGGCCAATCAGGCCCTGAATACCCCACCCAGGAGGTGTTCCGCACAGCAAAGCTTATATATAGTGCCTTTAGACCCGCCCTTTCCTCCGGGTCGGTCCGGCTTGGAATGCCAATGGTGGTTCATGTACAATGTTCCAGTTCATGTTGGGGTGTTCTGGTCTGGCTGCCCCTAAAGGAAGCCCAGTCTCTATTCGGGGGAATTTTGACTTTTAGCCCTGGTGGTCTAGGGGAGCAACAACGGTTTCGTTACCATGTGGGCAGAAGCCATGTAGCAGCTGTGGCCCCTTGTTCTGTTTGCTTCCCTTTGGTGGTATCTGTATGCTGCTCGTGCAGTGCTCTGAGCCGTTGTGAATCTCTCTCGCCAGCTGTGTTAGGAAATGTTTTGCACGGGGGGCAGGTTATTTTCTGTCTTGTGCATGGTTTTCTGCAGTGTTTCTGGAAAAAAAGGAAAAATGTGGCCAGCTTTTGGCATCATAGGCATGGGGTGATGCAGCTCGGTACTGTATATGAACAAGCATACATGGGGGGCAGGAATCGGGGCTTTCCCAACTGCCACTGTGCCCTTCTGTGGTAGGACTTGCTGTGAATTCCTCTCCGGTAGGCTTCCCACTGGGTACTGACCTTACCACTTTGGCGGTCGTGCTGTTCACATGATTTCTCCGCCTACCTGCACTCGACTACACAGCAACACCTCTTGACAGCAGAATGCAGCACTGTCCTATGATAATCTCGGGCACGTTGAACACATATCGAGTCACTAGCACTGACGCCACCCCCATTCTTCTCGGCACCCATCCACATGCCTCACTACATGGGTTGCTTTTCTACCAGAGCCCTACCTGAGTGTCAGCTCTGAGAACACAGTCACAGGCAGTTGTTCTTCCAGCCGGTCACAATGGGGCGCATACGTTATGTCCCAAATGGAGGAGACACAGGCACCTTCAGACACATGATTTGGTGCTTCTGGTTTTGTCTGGTGAACCCTCGTGGGGTTTGGGACAGAAGGATGGCCCATCTCTCATAGTTCACCCCTTCCTCCTCTTTGTGTTCCCCCTGGGCACCTTTTGAGTTTAATTCATCCTGGTTCCATGTCTCCCAGTCTGCCCTGGATACTCTGGGACTGCCCTTCCTGTCACTGGTGTAGCTGTGCAATTTCTTTCTACACCCACCTCTGTGCTCTCCCCTGGACATACTTGGTCATCAGAAACCTCCCTGCCCTCTCTACCTAAGTCAGTAGACTCCCGTTCTCTCCCTGGACCTAGGATGGTCTGTCCTCCCCCTTTCTAGCTTTTTAGCTGTTCTTCTCTCTCCTGATGGTATCCCTTGTATTTTTCCTGCCAACAACGGGCCCTCCTCTGAGAGACTTTCTCCTTCTGATGACAATTCTCCCTTGCCTCTAAGTCTTCTCCTTTTTCCTCTACACACCAAACATCTCCTTCTGCTTGTCCTCTCACTCGCTAGATGACTTCAATCACTTTCCTGCCCTTTCACCAGTTGATATTTCCCATCCTTCCTGTTTCTATCAATATCTTATTCCTTCCTTTCCTCCGCCAACACACCACCCTACTTCACTGTCACCTCCCAAATAAGTTTTCTTTCCCATACAATCTTCACGTTCTCTTCCTTCTGGATAGTACCCCTCTCTTTCTACTGCAAGGTGATGCACCCCTGTGTCTGTACTCAATCAATTCCTTTGTCTAACAGGCCATAACTTTCATCTGGCTCCACACGACATTTACCCCCTCTTTATCGCTAACATCTCTCCCACCAATCCATTCTCTCCCACCTTTCTACACAATACTCCTGCCTCTTTACAGCACACTGTGTCTCCACTTTCCTGCTCTCTACTGTCACACTGACCTGACTTTAGGTCTTCAGCACAAGGGCCTCCCTGGGTCTGCTACTTTCTTCTTGCCTGCTCTGCCAAGTTTTGACACTTACTGACTGCCTTGGCTTCCAGTTAAAGGATGATCTCTCCTCTCCTTGGGTAGTGCTCGGGAGCATGACTTGCACTTGTGTGCTATAGGTTGGACTTCCCTGTGCTTAGGCCATGTGCATAAGGTTATGTGGTCTGAAAGGGGGCTGGGTCAACGTTATGCCAAGGCCAGCCACCATATGGCATTTTACACTTGCCCTGGACTTCAGAGGATCTCCTGCTTCCTCCACTGGGGACTCTGCCTGCATAACCTGCATTGGGCGGCGTGCTTCCCTTTATCCTGTGTATGATTCTGGAGTAAAGAAATTGTGTAAGCACAAGAAAAGGTTTGTTTGTTCAGGTATGCCTTCTTTGTTGGGAAATTGCAACTGTATTCCTTGCAAAGCTAGCACCGGCATGATAGTGTTGTTTGGCTGTTTCTTCTTTTGCGCTGGATTTACACACATTTTTTAATTTAACCCTTAGAGTTCTGGGCGCAACATGGTATCTTAAGCTTCCCACGGTAAGCTCAGGAAGGAGGCTCTCCATTATTCAAGTTCCCCAGCGACCATGTTCGGGAATATAAAGCATCCAGAGGCTCACCACATAACTCAGAACATGGAACTGTGTTCTGTAAGGGTGCAGAAGAAGGGCTCTGACACAAAGGTGGCATGTTTGGGGTAAATACTTTTATTCATTAATGGATCAAGAGAAAACCTGTCTTTCCCTATTCCTAAGAGGGGGATCCGTGCCTCATCTATAGATCTACGGTGACTGTCAGCATGTCTGTTAATGTAAAACCGTCCACGGTCCTGTGTCAAGAAATCCCTACTTCTGTCCACCGCACTAGAAACTAAACAATAAAGCAGTACTGTTCTGGTCCCAGGTGAATGTCTCCCTTCTCCTGCGTTATGGTCAAAGTTCCACATAATGCTTCCTTGGTGGGCCAGGAGAGTGCCTTCCTTCTCCTGACATTCAGTCTCATATAGCCCGGGTGATTGACTCCCTTCCTCAGGCCACAAAGCTTTGACCAATACATTCTTGGTGGGCCAGGAGAATGCGTCTCTTCTGGGATCTCATAGGAGGGCCCTGGGAGCCCATCTGCTTTTTCACACTATAAGGACTCTCTGGGGATTTTAAAACAGAATTAGTTTGATTCTAATGGCTATTGCCATTTTTCTGAGTATGTACAGGGCTCATTACATCAATCCTCATCATGTAGCCTGAGGTTTCTTTCCCATCTCAGCTCCAGTTCTGCTGATGGGCCTGTTGTATTGTTCACAATCACCTAAGAAATTGTGGAAATCAGTTTATTTTCTACCTCTCTGGCTATCACACACGCCTCAAATGACCTCAGGCAATTCATACACCCCTTTCAGCTATGACTGCACGACATGTCCGTAGGCATTAAAGGAATATCTCATGCCCCCAAGTCGAACATATCTTGCACGATTTGAATGGGCAGTAGTTGCCTATTAGAAATCATACCTCATATCCTGGTTATATTATGATCTATCCATCTCTGAAAATCAGGCACAGGCAGGTCTCTACTACCCCACAGAGGCACCTCAAGTGGAACCCTAGGTTTCCAACCAGGTTTTGCTGCAAGTTCCCACCAGGTCTGTACCACCAATGTTCCCATCCGGGAAAGTGCACACATGTTCGTGCCTACCACAGAGAACCAGCGCCAATGTATATGGTGCCATACAGTCCTGGCCGTGTCTGATCACCAGACTGTCCCTCCTCACATATAGCCAGTCATTGGTGGCAACGGCCATTTCTGTGGTCTTATCATATTTTCTCATGTCCAGTGGGCCCAATCCCTCATTCCAGACTGACCTACATAATGTGTTCAATTTCACTCAAGGGATTGAGTTACCCCAGGGTGATATTTGGAATGCGGATTACTTATGGGGTGGCCCAAATATAAAGAGAAATCTCAGCAAGGCTATCATTTTAAATAATGCCTCTCATCAAAGTGAGCGGCACAAAAGTACAAGCCTAACATCCAAAACAAACCTTAAGGGGGCAGTTCCATTTACAATTTAACAAATCTTCCCTAGGTATGGTCACTTGAAGCCCCAAATATGTAAAGGAGACGAGCTCCACTTTCAATGGGTCATTTGGCAGGACCAGGCAATCATGTTCCCTACTTGCATAGTAAATCGATTGTCCCAATTAATAGGAAGCCCGCTATGAGTTCTGAATGCCATAATTATGTCCATAGCCTTTAGAATTGACATAGCTGGATCACACAGAATTATCAAAAGATCGTCCTCATATATGGAGCCCCTGTCTACTGTGTCAGTGGCCAACAAAAACCTGGGAGTGCCAGATCCCACGGAATACATTCTGCCAGGAGCTCAGTCACTAGCGAGAGGAGAAACGCGGGCACTGGCAGTGGTACTGATCCAGGGCACGGTGTCAGAAGAACTATGGTACCTTCCATTGGGCCATGCAGTCATTCACAAAGGGGTGTGGAGGAGGCAACCAGCAATTCTCTCCAAGAATATGTATTTGTGCCAGAGTCCAGTATCCATCAAAGTCACGAAGAGAGGTAACCTAGCTGCAAGGCATTTTTTATTAAACACTTAAAGTGAAAAGTGGTCCCCACAAAGAGTTACCTGATCACATCTGCATTGAATGGATAGGCCACACCAAGGCCATCACCCAAATACCACCGCTCATGTTAAGTCATGCTAGGACAGTTGCAGGTAATGTGCTGCTGACGTTTGACTCAAAACAAACCCAGGCAAGATCAATGTTCTTCAGCGGGGCCTGACTAACCCAACTGTGCCTCCTCTCAGCTGGCCAACCTTCAGAGTTCCTCTGCTCTAACCAGCCGAGAATGTGCAGAGACTAGGGGTGGTAGTCCGTGCAGACCTATCCGTCTTCCCTCAGGGGCACCTGGTCCGTGGAGGCAACATCTCCTGCACAGGCACTGAATATCCCTCTTGCTTATGTTGACAACAATCCAGTTGGAATGTTATAACCTGCTGTGTACAGTGCTTTCGACAACGTTCATCAACAAGTTGGAAAAGGCCCCAACCTACATTCTCTATATCATCATAGGACTACAACTCTCCCACTAGGTCCCGTGAGGATAGCTCAGTGGCAACGTGACACGAAGCAACACTGGTTCGATCCCCGTGTCTGCACTTAGAAACCTCTGGATATAAGCACGTTATAAATACGCAACTAAGTCAAATTCCTGTAACAGTGCCTCGATGCCCCCGGGCTGTGTGAGCACTTTAAAAATGCGAGAAAAAAAAAGAAAATAAATATGTCACCTGGTTTTATGTGAGTTCATCGAAAACAATTGATCGAGGGAGATTTCGCTGATTTAATTAACCCTCCCTCATTAATTGTTAACCTAAACCCAGCCCCAACATACATATGTGGCAAAAAAAAAAAATTCAATGAATTCTCCCTCGACCAATTCTGCTGCTGCAGAACCTCCTGTTACAATGTCGCCGGAGCCCTAAAATCTCTGCACTGTGTCCCAAGCAGGAATAGAACGGAATAAAACGCATTTGAAAAACTCTTATGCCTAGTGCATAATTTGGAACCTGAATACCTCTTAAATATCCTCTGCTTTGCATGCTGTCAAACTCTTTTTGCACCCCCAAACGGCTATTAAACCAGCACGAGTGATTCCAAGGCAATCCCTCCATATGACACCCTCTTTCACCTTGTGCATGAAAATACTCATCTGTTCCTTGAATCATTTGGTGGGGACATCGTGAAACCCGACTGTAGCTCACTAGGCACCGTCCGGGACAAAACCTCCCACCCAGTCACTTTTGCGCAAAGCAGGAAGATATCTTGCCAGCAACCCTACAAATCCACCTTCCACAGCCCTCCTACCTTGTCATCAAGACTATTGGCCTCATTACGAGTCCCCGGTATCCCCCGGAAATTCTGGCAGGATACCGGGTAACTACTGTACCGTCTGCGCCGCGCAATACCTTGTTATTACCAGGATATTACGGGTGGTGGATGATGCCAGCAACTCCTCATTCCCATGGGATGGGGATGCCACAATCACTACCAGCCCGGTCGTTGTGGCAATTGTCTGCCGGTAGGGGCCTAAATTACCGGCAGATCAGGTCTGACGCCCCCTGGGGAATCGCAGCCCCCACCAGCAGACTTGGAGTTTGAAAAGCATGCTAGTACTAGACCCTAAAACAATTCTACTATGGGAACCTGCGAGTGTATAGAGGGCACAACTGAAGAAAAGCTACCTGCTTACCTGAGCACATAGTAGAAATGCTTTCTTTTTCATTTTACTCGTGCACACGCCACACATTATGCTTACATGCCTCTTCCAGGGACCATAGTACAGAATTTTGCATGATATTAGCACTAGTGTAAAAAAGAAAACTTCCAGTGTATTGTTGTAAAAGAGTAATCTTTGCCCTAGTGCTAATGCTATTCCATATTAGCACCAGGACAAACTTTTCCTGGTGCAGAAATGGTTTAAAAGTATAGGGTTTTGTCTTAGGGTGAAGTCCACCCCATTGCTAATACCATTCTGTATTACCACCATTGCAAACCTGTCCTGGGAGAAAAAAGGCATTAAACTGATAGGGAATATTGTCCCTAGTGCAGTACCTTTCAACGTTTTGCTTGCACCATTGCACTGTTTCTGTAATCTGGCCCCAGGGGACTAAACCCAAGTGTAGGTATGAGAAAGGTGTCTCTTGAAAAGAAACAATGAAGGCACAGTTGCAAACGAAAAAGATTTTCCATGGTTACGCTTTCTTCGGTCGGCCCATTCTCCCTTTAAAGTGAATCTTTTTCAGAAGGATGAGGGCTGGGTTAGCTTTTGTTAAATACAGTTGAATACGATGTAAAAACAAACAGAAGAGGTGTACCAGCTCCTAAATATCAATACATGGAGCTGAAACAGCCAGGGATGTCATTTAGGGGTCTCCAGAGGTCGCAACTGCGACCTCTGAGGTCTCCCTTGCAACCCCTTTGGTCTCCCATGCTACCCTTGAAAAAAAATGTAAACGTTATATTTTTTATTATTTGTTTTTTGTTTTTTGGTAATGCAAGCTCCTGGGCTTTGGCTAGCACCATGTGGCTCTTTTTGGCTTTCTTGGTCAGGCCTCTTAAAAAAAAAAAGAAAAAAAAAAGAACTGGGGTGCCACAAGTCTAACACTATCAGCACTGACCCTAAACAAGAAAGAATAGGAATACCAAATAATGTGTCTTTCTGGAATTCTATACAATAATTGCTAGACTCATATTTTTCGTATGTGTACTTAGGAACAATGCTATGTGATGCCACTTACTGTTTTGTCATGGGGTGAAAGGTTGTGTTCCATCGCTTCCCACGATATCACTTCTGAGTGAGGTCAAATGACACCTCTTCCTGTGATGTCATCAGAGGTCAAGGTTCGTGTGATGTCACTTTTGCTACCCCTGGCATATTGGTGAAATGACATCCCTGGGAACAGCTTGCCAAAAACACTGTTTGGAGCTGCAGGGGACAGCATGGGTATTAGGCAATATTGTGTGCAGTAGCCTGTGGGAGACTGCACTAGCATTGTCCCCTTGGCAATAATTAACCCAACCTTTGGTATAAGCATGTACTACACATGATGGTAAAGTGACTGAGCAGCCAGGCTTATCTCAAGAGGGGTCAATGTGAGCTGTAGGGTTATTACACAGAGATTCACAGTGACCGGTATCCAAATAAACACTTATTCTCAAGGTTTCTTGAGTAAACAGTTATTTATTAATTTAACAGTCAGTTGAATAAGCCTTGTTCAGAAGGGAGCACAATATGTAACAAAATAATATACTTCAAAATACACACTCTCAGTTTCAATAAATCAGTAGATACCCATTTGGGATGGCACACAGACAGATATTACACCCTGAGGTGACTTAAATAACTAGGACACTGTGGACATAGATATATCACTGGTACATTTAGAGCAATACTGAGTTTAGTGTCAAAAGAAAAAGATGAGGGAATAAAACGATGTTTATCAAATATTCTACAGCAGCAAAGTACTTTTTGAACCCTCCAATGCAAAGTAAATTAACCCTTTCCCAGCTACACAAGTTATCTAATGTGTGACTTTTGGTGAGGGATAGTTTTAGTGGGTGGCATAGTAAATACTCCACTTTGAGAGTGCTCTCATGTGCTAAGTCACTGTGCCTACCCAGAGCCATGCCTTTTAAAGGCATCTGCAAGTAACTGGTGGGCTGCTTCTCAGATAGCAACAGCAGTGACCATTACCAAATATGTTAGCAATCTGATGCCATCCCAGGCTGCCTTTACATTGGAATAAGTGGCTCTGATCCCTTTGGAACTGTTTAAAGGTGAACATCAGCTGTCTTAATGCAGGAATCGAATGATGTGTGTGCTATGCCCACCGGCGTGCCTCCTCTATCGTAATGCCTCTGAAGGCGGGCATCACTCACCACTCCAAAGACCACATATGATGTCTTAGGGCACCTGGGTGGTGCAAGAGCAGCTGACCCTAGCATTGTGTTGTATTGGAAATGCCTCGATGGAACACTTACCAGAGGAATTCTGTCTTGGCTAGGTCTTTGCAGGGGGGGGCGGAATTGAAATTGAAATATGATCTACTGAGGACGGTAAATGGCACCTTTTCTATATTTGAAAAAGATATTAGACTGGTGTTTGATTTTAAGAGCTCTCAGATCATGTAACGTTGCCGGCAGCATCCCCTTCTCCAACATTCGGTCATTGTGTTCTGAAGCACAGTCACTGTGCACTGCACCAGGAGGTCCATCTAAATGTATTTATTTATTTTTGCATTTGTAGCAGCGCGCTGAACTCTCAGGTATCTAGGCGCTCGTTACATTCGGGTCATGTCATGATGCTCTTAGATCATGACACAGGATTCATGCTGGCATGGGGAGGAACTACAAAACATTAATACAAATTGTGCTGCGTGGAGTCAGGGCAGCAGGAGGGACTACAGGCTAGCCTATGGTTCCCTAATCATTATGAGCTTAGGGCTCTTTAGGAACATGCATATGTAATGGATGGGATCATACAGAATAATTCAGAGTCCAGATAACGCAACCAACTCTGGAAGATGGCAAAGTACTGTTTTATTAACAATTATCTAAAGCAGGGAGTTTACAATGAACATCAACGGATGTACTCTCAGTCTCTCAGTGATCTTTACCCAAAACATAGTTTGTATACCAAAAATACATCGGAGGTGATATCTTACTAAATGGCAATAATGAAAAACCCATCAAGGGTCGGGATTGGCAGGATCATCTAAATATACTTTTGTATAGGAGCTAGGATTGTGATTGGCTGCTCACTATCAGGTGGACAACATATGCCTACCTCTAAAACATGTAATCTTCAGAAACATTAGATACAGTTTCTCATTGGTCTTCAAACTATAAGGTACTTTGTTATATGGACTAGTATAATTGGTTGGCACGCGTGTGCCATGTCTGGAATATTTGGATTATTTAGCAGCACGTAAACCCAGACTCAGGTGCAAGGAGATGAGGCACGAAACTACCCCACCACCCAATTAGCCCAGCATCTCTCATTGGCCATGCCTTCTGCCATGTAGATTGTCTTTGTACTTGGCCTTGCAAAGTATCTTTGTCTTTGAGAATGCATGGGATTGAGAGCACTCACTATCGTGTCTGGGACTCGTTCGAACTCTATTTTCCTCCCTGGCTCACGTGACAGGAGACCACGATTTGGTCCATTTTGCAGGTTTTAAATGCTTTAAATGAATTAAATTTGGCACTCTTGGTGTTATTTATTTGCACCTTAACAGGGGAGATTCATCCTCTGCATGTTTGCTCATTTCCAGAATAGATAGATGACCTTGGCTGCTTCAGTCCTGACTTCAGGTCAGACAACCTCACCATGCAGCTCCACGATTCTGCTTATTCTTGCTGTGACACAGTTTCTCATTCCCGCTTCATAGGTCCTGGTTTACTATATTCATGATACAGGTGTCCAGCTTCTATATAATGGTGGCTTTGCCTGCGTTCTATTCACTACATATAACCAGCTTCTATGATGACTTAGCCTACCTTGTGTTTCAGCATCTGTACATTTATTGAACAGTTGATTTTCTGCAACACCTTGTGCATGTGTAATCTTCTTTTTCGTATTTAAAAGTTCATTTGATTCTTTACTTCGTCATTAGTTTCTCTAGGATCTATACATCGTCTTCAGTCAGTATCTTGGGACGTTGTTCATACTTTTTATGACATCACTAGCTTATTTTCTTTGCTCTTTCTCATATTCCTTCAGGGAGTTCCTCCCTTAGGTTGTCATCACTTCTGGGATATATTCGGTAGGGTGTGTCTTTCGACCACACGCTGCGGTATTGGCACAACGGCTGGTGTCAACCACGGTCTAAGCGATAGTCAATCAACACTACAGCTAAGTCAATGCCTAGTCTGGGATGCTGAGGAAAACCCTTATTGATGTATTTTTATATCCAGTTCAGTACTCTGGATGACAACCCGTGTATCACATCCCCCTCTTAGAATCGCCCTGACCCCACTGAGCCAAGAAGTAGGTTTGTTTTGCAAATTTAAAAGGTTTATTTAGACAATTCAACAATATATATCTATCACATTTTATAAATAAATTGATAACTGATATCACACTTCAGAATACGACCGTGATCAACAATGAATAATGTTGCAGGGGTACACTGATTTGGTTACTTAGGAGTGGTGTAGAGGAGGAGGTTGCTGAAAATGCTTGATGGTTTCAATGAAATGCAAGGTGGAATAAAATGCAGTACATAAATAACTTGTTATGATTTTAGAAAAAGGTAATATGATCACTTTTTCTTTTGACAATTCACTCCCCTCCCCCCTAGGCAATACAAGAAATGGAAGGAGAGCACACAGTCTCCAAGAATCCCAACAAATCACACTTTATAATGCAATACACGGTTCCAGTTCTCCCAGCAAGCTTAGGGAAAACAGGGATGAGTTTTAAACACAGGCAAATTACTTTAATGTGGTTTGGAAGGAAGGAAGTGAAAAGGTGCTAAAATTGCTTTTATTTCCCTCTAGAGGTTCAGGGTAGGTGATGGCTACTTTATATTAGTTCAGGCTCACTTTAACAGTACTCTATGAATGATCAGCATATTGAAAACGAATTTTAGAAAAGAGAAGCAAAAAGCTGCTGATTTCTACAGATGAAGAAATCGGGCCAAATCGCAAATCACGGTAAATTTCGGGAGTGCGTGTCTCGCGATTACGGAAAAAGTATAGGGAGTAGGAAGACGGGTCTAGGTTCATTGGAAAGCCTAGAATCACAGCTTTAAAATGAACATTTCGTTCCTAGCCCAAACGGTTCAAGAGATTCGGACGATTTAATAAAGGTAGATTTTCGGATTTAAAGTAAAACTCAAAATGACAGGTGACAGCTTGCAGCTGCAGAATTGACAGGTGACAGTTGTGCAGCTTTAAAAATGACAGATGACACGATTTCTAGGAGGCAGTTCTACTTAGGTTAAAATAGTTTGGATTAGATTATTTTAACTAAGAGATTGGGTTCTGCCCAGTTCTGGCGGTACTCACAATATATATTGGGCAGGAATGGGCCTCGCCACGGATCTGGTCAGGTTTTGGACTGGACTCCGGTTCTGGTCTCGGCACTTCACAGCGATCTGCGTCAGCTCTGCTCTCTGGGTCTGTCAAGCACCGGATCTGCTCACAACGGTCTGGTTTGTGGTTCTCCCGGGTTCCGGATACAGCACTGCTTTCTGGATACTGCTACAGGTTCTTGCAAAAAGTCTTGGCAAAAATTCAAACAGCTCGCCCGGCTGTTGAATAGTTTGGTTGGTTTTTAGGCCTGCTGAAGAGGCTTCAGCTGGTGGATTCAGGCCTCTCTGCTACAAATTCTGGAGTTAATTTCTGCTGCAGGTTCTGGAGATTGATGGATTTGAAGTCTGGATCTCTGGATGTGAAGTTGTCGGTCAGCATGCTCCGCAGCAAATGGAATTGAATGTCTCTACCTGTCCCAGCAGTCTCTTTTTATGTGTTTTGAAAATGGGTGTGTGCCTGGGCCTAGCTAAGCCTGCCCCTCTCTACTTGTCATTGGCCCAGCTTTCCTCTCTCCCTTGATTGGGGGGAAGAAATGTAGTGTCAGAGTGATGCTGTAGGTTTTATGGTCAGAGGAACCTCCCCTTGTCAAATTGCACACAAATATATTTCTGACCCAAATACATATTTACCTATGTACCATTTTTCTAATATTATAGGTCCAGTTAACATATTTTCTGTAGCACCAAACCATCCGATCCCTGTCTTTGTACGATGTTGTGTCCACTGATGACAGAATTCTCCCCTTTTCATCCAGATAACGACCTCTAAACCTTTCCAGATTTTACACAAATGTGCACCAGGGATATGGGTTACAGATGATAAAGTGTCAGATTTTTAACATGCAGACATTTGGAGTAACAACCTTTTTTCAGCTACTATCCCCAGGAACATACCACAGGGTCCTAACACCTCTCAAAATGTGCACCGAAAAATCACAAGAATAATGGTATTATTTATAGAATTTTGACCAGTCCGCACTATGAGTTATCTATCTTTTTAAAATGATGCCCTGGTCAAAAAGGGGTGTGGCTTCCCACATCACATGGTGGAATAACTGGTTTATCCACTTCCCCCAAGCTCAGCTGGCTTGCAGAGGCAATGCCCCTCCCAGTTTCCCCTAAGAGGAAGCCACTTTATGGCCCCCCCAATATAACATTTGCCTGAGTCCAGGACAGGCCTTTGTTCAACTTTCTGCAGTCCCCGGTCCCCTCCCTAATTCAATCAGAGAGGTGTCAACTCCTTTTGGCAAGGGGCAGCAGGATGCAGCTAGGCCTGGGAAGAGTGGCTGAGCAGATTTCAACTCCTGTCGGGGGTAGTTGTCAGACAGAATCCAGTTTCATTAAGCCAGGTTTCAGCTAAATGTCACTTTTTGTTCCCAGTTTAAATCAAACTTACAATTTTTACATATACATTAAATAATTACTTCCTTCAATCATTTCAGAATATAGTGTTACATTGTATCCACCTCTTAGCAAGTCTTTCCTTGGCCTGGTTTTGTTTCATTTGTTCAGTTTTACACAAAAGTCTGGTGGTTTTAAAACGCCGGCTTTCTGATAGTGGTGAGTACCGGTATTGCAACCATTTTTGGGATTAAGAAAATGAATTCCCCACAGTTCTGAGTTGCTTTTTGGCAATCAGCATTGCCATTCCCAATGGTTTCAGGCTACTGTGTGTGTAGCCCAATGGTGGTTTTAGGCAGTGCCCTCCTGTGCTCACAACATAGGCAAAAATGGGTGGCAGCCTATTCTTCATGTTTTCCCTGTGCACTCTCTGGGGAGTTCTGGCCATCATGATGTTTTCCATGCCAGTACTGCACAGTTTTATTGTAGGGCTTGGATGCATGGGTAAAAACATCCCACAACGGTACGGTCTCATGTCTCCAACATATGGCAGGAAGGGGGGCAGGGTCTCCTGCGGAGGTATGCAGCTGCTCCTCTACATTTGTTTGAATTTGTAGAGCAGGGATGAGTGCAGTAGAGAATTAGAGTGGTGGAGCTGTGTGCTGCAGCTGCCTCCACTTACATTGGTGTTTGAGGGTTGCACACTTCCGGTCATGTATTATCCCTCTGGTCCCGCTTGCCCTTCATTACCACCATTTCCCAGCGTCCCACTTACTTTATCAGGAATACATGACGAGTCTTGGGAATAAAGCGCAACTTATTGAGGGACTGCAGCAGGCAGAGAGAGCATGGGAAGATGGAAACTGGGTACGCCGCACCTTTAGAGAAACAGAGACCCAAGCCCTCTATGCATGGCATGTCCGTAAGCATTGTCTGCGGTAATCGGGTTGCAGATGTAAATACAAACCTTCCCATTGGGGCCGGTTAAAAGAAACTGTACACTGGGGTTTTCGGATCAGGAAGGAGGTGTGGTTCAGCCGTCTCTTCGGATTGCAGCAGGAGTGGAGATGGTCATTGTAGGAGTCATGAAGTTCCACCTGTTTGGCCTTCTTTAGCCACCCCTTCCACCATTTGACTTTGTAAGCATGACAGCTCCGAGCCATATCCAAGGATCACCACAGTAATAGTTTGCACAGCTGGGTGCAGGGCGATCAAAGTGAATTAGTAGGAAACCAATGGACGATTTGTAGAAAATTAGGGGAGGATTCAGAGGTGGTTGGTGGGGGAGGATTCAGAGGTGGTTGATGGGGAGGATTCTGAGGTGGCTGATGGGGGAGGATTCTGAGGTGGTTGATGGGGGAGGATTCTGAGGTGGTTGGTGGGGAGGATTCTGAGGTGGTTGGTGGGGAGGATTCTGAGGTGGTTGGTGGGTGAGGATTCTGAGGTGGTTGGTGGGGGAGGATTCTGAGGTGGTTGGTGGGGGAGGATTCTGAGGTGGTTGGTGTGGGAGGATTCTGAGCTGGTTGGTGTGGGAGGATTCTGAGGTGGTTGGTGGGGGAGGATTCTGAGGTGGTTGATGGGGGAGGATTCTGAGGTGGTTGGTGGGGAGGATTCTGAGGTGGTTGGTGGGGAGGATTCTGAGGTGGTTGGTGGGTGAGGATTCTGAGGTGGTTGGTGGGGGAGGATTCTGAGGTGGTTGGTGGGGGAGGATTCTGAGCTGGTTGGTGTCGGAGGATTCTGAGGTGGTTGGTGGGGAGGATTCTGAGGTGGTTGGTGGGTGAAGAGACTTTGTACAATGCCGTCTTTGAAAAAGGTACTACTGATCACTTCAAAACGCTTACCTGTCACTCATGAGCCAAAAGCATCAAGCATCGTTCCTTTTTCCATATCGCCTGTTTGCATTTGAGGATCGGAAGTCTATGTTAGAGGGCCAGGTGTGCTTTTTGCTCAGGGCAAGCCTAACAAGCTAGACCGAGCTGAAAAGTGATGACTTTGCAAATCTTGAAGTAGATGCTTTGCTTTACCAAGACAAATAAAATAATCGAACAGACCAAAAATGGCCCAATGCAAGAAAGTCATTATATAAGCTTTTTGTGGCATAGACACTTTTATGCTACAGAGTAGAGTGATTTCTAAAAATATATTGATGCACGCGCAGAGACCTTCCCTATATCTATTGTGAGGCTATAAGTTATATTTGCATCTGCTATCAGTTTCTAATAGAAAAAGTGCAATTCTAAATGAAACTGTCTCATTGAAGATGTTCGGAATAACAGCAGTGATGATAACAAATCAGTTTCTGAGCCCATTCGTGATGTAAATACTCTAGAAAAGTGAAAGAAAAGTACAGACAATGAGAAAACCCTCTGTCCTAAGAAATGGGTAGCAAAGCCATTCCCACATTTCATTTTTTTTAATTGTCTGAGCACAGAAACCGAGTTGAGGAGTCTCTCCCAAAGAGATATAACAGAAATCACACTAATTAGCAAGAATGCTGCTATTAATATCTTTAATCATCAAGAAATTATTCGTCTCGATCGTCAGTCCCTAAAGATTCAGGAGCCAGAAATGAGAAATCGGTTTTCCGTGATCCCGGCATTTGACACCGTGAGCGAAGGCGTGGATCGCAGAAATAGAAGACGCAGGGCGGTGTAGGTTGTGTTTGAGAGAGAGCACTGGTTGAGAAGCCTGGATGGTGCATGTCAGAGATTTCTAGGGAGGAGGCAGAGGCTACTCGGATACACCAAGCAGTTGGCAAGATGATTGGGTAGTAAGTCCCAACAAGACAGAGACACTGATGAAGTTGTTCTTCCAAAAATTCTAAGTCTGTTAAGACTTAATGACCGGGAACCAGCACAGGGAGACGCAGAGAGGAGGAGAGTGTGAACTTGCAACTCGCATGCTCCCTGAGATACACTGCTTTCAAGAGCTGGACACCATGGCACAAAGCCGCTCACTGTACTCATCAGAAACTGACGTGGTTATCGGGGAGTACAACCCTTACCAGACGCTTAGGAGAACGGCACCAGAGGGTAGGGTTCGTGTGGAAGCTTTAGGGGGTGTGGAGGTGAGGCCCTAGTCTAGAAACATCGAAAGACCCAGAGGCTGATTGCGGGGAAGATATGGACCTAGATTAGACAAAAAGAGAACTGCATTGTGTTCCCATCACTCTAAAGATGTGCTGCACTGGTGCTGTAAAGGTTAAAGGAACCTTGAGTGAATTGCACTGTGGGATCTGTGGGTAGCGCTACAAAAAAGCTGTGTGGAGGTGCTGAAAAAGTCAAGGGAGACCGACAGGAATTGCATTGTGAAAGTTGTGATACCAAGACACCAAAGACACAGGAGAGATTTGCTAGTCAAATTGAATAAAGTACATTACCTCTTGGGAGTTGCGGTTGCCTCTGAAATGACCTTCCACTTCCTCTCTGGCTGATTAATGAATACTCACTGTTTTAAAAAAAATAAACTCACAGCATGGCGGTTCCTGAAGTTATCCTTTTTCTTTTGCAGATTAGGTCCTCCATCACTTCGTCAGTGATGAGAATGTATCTCTCTCTTTTGTACCACTCTGGGCCATTGTTCACACTGCATGAAACATACACAAATGTGAATCAGCCCTGGGGCCTAGCACAGAGGATATTTTAAATGCAGATCCAATCTCAGGGAAACATTTTGAGTGAGCATTGGAGCTATTTCTAGGGCAACGATGGGGCGTGTTGGATAGGCTGTTTGCTAGTTACTCCTGCATCTCTGTCATCCTAGAACTGCCATCATATCTAAAGCTGTGAATGTACTGTCCCCTTTTCTGAATGTCAAGCTATGAAAAATGTATCATGATATGATATTTTTATTTATTTATTTTATTTATTTCAAATATCAAATACATTATTTATTTCATATTTTTATATATATCATATTCGTTCAGGTAACGGCAAAGAAGAAATAACCAACTTAGATTAAAAAAAGATGTTCTTTTTTAAGTCTGTGTGGATTGATAGGAAATTCCCTTTCATGTCTCGTAATGTATATATATTTCGCATGAACAGCTGACTTAATCACTTAGTGAAATAAACGTTTTGGGGAATTTAAACACCACGCAAAATCAAAGCACACTGGCGACGCTGTTGATCTAGTGTAAACCTCTGCTGATCACAGGTCCCGGTCTTAGTTTAGCATAAGACTCGCCACCACATAACGCTGCTCACCACGGGACCTCATTGTGCTACATGATTTCTAATGATCTCCCACTTCTGGTGGGCCTTAGCAGTGCTCCCGTGGTGAACGACACCCCCGCGCATGGTGCGGTTCCCCCTTAAGGGACTAGACCCTGGTAGGTTGGGGCCAGGGGCATGCAGGGAGCTGCACTTAGAAGTGGAAAAGTTGGGGATCCGGTGGAAAGATCCAGTGTCCCTCCAGCAAACCTCTGCTGATCACAGGTCCCGGTCTTAGTTTAGCGTTAGACTCGCCACCACATAACGCTGCTCACCACGGGACCTCATTGTGCTACATGATTTGTAATGATCTCCCACTTCTGGTTGGCCTTAATATCCGCTCCCGTGATGAACACCCCTGCGCATGGTGCGGTTCCCCCTTAAGGGACTAGACCCTGAGGCCAGGGGCATGCAGGGAGCTGCACTTAGAAGTGGAAAAGTTGGGGATCCGGTGGAAACACTCATTCTCCTGTGAGTTGCACTCTCTTATGTTTAGCTATGCGTACATGCTTTTAGAATGCACCAAATCACCACCGTGATAGGTTCAGAGGGCCTAAGCTTTTGCATGGGCTGGCATACTCTGCTCCCGCCAGGGGTGTTCAAATGAACAAGGGGAAGGAAGATGAGATTATTATCCTTATTATTATCGTTAGGGTATTTATTGAGCACAGACCTATTTCTTGGGTCTTGTGTGCTGCACGAGGGTGCTGTTGGTAACCCCAAGGAGAGGAATGTTGTGGTTATTGTGGCAAGTGCTGTGGAAGGTCAGGATTTCACGAATGTGTGCCCAAGTGAAATTGCTTAATCTGTCCAGGAGTGGGCTCGTTTGTCTTGGTTTATACGTAAGGTGGGTGGGGGCAAGATTTTGGTTTGCTACAAGACTGTTGAACAACAGGAGAAGGTGCTGCGCTTGCACAAAGTGTCTGGGATTCCTGTGGTGTGTACTGTGCCACCCACGTGTGGAAAGAGGTAAGGGGTGGTTCTTGGACTACCGACCAGTACCGATTTGGACCTTTCAATGGCAGAGCTTAAGCACGAGAATGTGGCAGGGGTGCAAAGGAATGGCGATGTGGTAGTGCTTTCGACTACTGTGTTGATGATGTTTCAGTCTGTGGAGTTGCCCCGGTATTTGAGGTTTGGTTATGATAGGTTCCGGGTGGCAAAGTATGTGCCCCCTCCATTGCAGTGTTTTCGGTGTCAGAGGTTTGGTCATGTAGCCAGTGTCTGCAGAGGTGTACACTGTTGTGCGAAGTGTGGAAGTGGCCATGATGTCAAAGAGTGCGTGAGTGAGGCAAAGCATGCCTGTAGGAATTGTGGTGGGGGTCACTGTGTTATATATAATAAGTGCCCTGTATATATGCGTGAGGCCCAGGTGCAATCAGTGAGAGTGTCTCACCATTTGACTAATGCCGAGGCAATTGCGCGGCTGCAAATTGACTGTGTGTATTTTGACGGGTATTGTCAAATTAAGAGTGGGCTCTTGCCTCCTTCGGCTGAGTCTGATGAGAGTGTGGTGCAGACACAGGTGGTTGGGGATTTATTGGTGATGACAAAAGCAAAGTTTTTGTTGTTTATGATTGAGGTTATTAATTGTTCCTTTCAAGCGCAGGGTAAAACTGAGAAAATGCGGATAGTAGGTAAGGCAGCCGAGAAGTTTCTGGACATTGTCGGATTTTCGAAGGATTACTTGAATGAGGTCTTAAGTAGGGGGACTGTGTGATGTGCAGTGGTTGTACTGTGGTGTGAGTACAATGTTAGCAGTGGTTAGCGTTTTCTTGGGAGGTTGGTCAGTGCCTGCATTTGGGGGAATAGGCAAACATCATCTGTCCAGATGTAAATCACCAGCTCCGGATCTTTGCGGAGAGGAGGAGGAAAAGAAGAAGAGGAGGACAACATCCTCCTGGCCATTTGGGGCTTAGGCGAGTGGATAGAGGTGCTTTGCATGCTGGGTTTTCTTGGACATGTTTTATGCATGCCTTGGCTCACCATGACACTTGGGAAGGCTCAGCGGCCTGACCACAGCTAAGCCATAGACAGGCTTTCTCTTCTTAAGCACTTTGGGCACAAGCCTAGGGTTGTGGTAACCATGACATAAATAAACGAGAAAACGTGTTTCAGGGAGCTGTTGCAGAATTGGCAAATTCGGATTTCTGACATACAAGCCCTGCTCAATGTTTGTTGAGGGCTCTAGGGAAGTAGGTAGAAGGGCTCTGCTGCCTGTGTTTTCTTGGGCATGACTTCACCATGCAGTGAGTAGAGTGCAGACACACCCTCTGGCGCAGCCGCCACCTCTTCTCCAGCTATCTCTTCCTTTGCGCTGCGCCCCATGGAATACAGTTGAGTCCCACGATGAATTCGTCCAGTTGTACCCAGAGCTCTTCCACCGCTTTCCTCTTATGCCTTCCTGCGCACTTTGTATACCCCTCACCCTCATCCCAATTATCAACTTTGACTTTGCGCCGCCCTACCGCTACAGATTTCAACGCCATGAACTATGGCAGTAGGCACTATGCAGATGCAAGATAACGTAACATACAGCGCCTAAGGGACTGGTTGGCTTGCGTTGGTGCTAGAGAAGTATTACTCACGCCCTTCTTCCTGCAGACGTTCTCCAATCCCTGTCACCCTATCTCGCGCCTCAATCATACCAGCCTCGACTCTATCAACTCGCCCCCATTCATATTTACCACTCTAAGCACAATCCTCCTTCAGCTTCTGAAGGCCGGGTACTCACCTACCCATTGCAGCCATGCCTGGTACTCACTCGCCTTGGTGACCTACTTGTGATATCCGTCCTGCGATGTTTGTATTTCTGCTCTGCACTTTGACTGTAAACATTTTGGTGAGGGGGGGAGGGGGTGAGTTAGCTATCAGCTGACTTTTTCGAAGTAGAGTGCGCCCATCCCATGAACACTGAATAAGGCCACCAAGGCGCTAAGCCTCCATTGCCCTTGCATGTGGAAGTTGCACATTCCTATCCGGGGCTGTGGTGTGTCAGGTGATTGACGGCCAGACATCCACAACAGGGGCAGCATTTCTTTCCATGAAGCATGATTTCACACGCAATGTATAGTGTGTACATTGAAAGCCTGTTTTAAAGGGATGCCCATCAAATCTAAACCTAAATATGCCTGTTCCTGTTCTTTTCCATTTCAGATTGATTTGGAGCCAGAAGGAAGGGTATACGTAGTGATAGATCTTTCCGGGTCATCTGGCGAAGAAGGTAAGATCTGGCATTTCATATTTCATGCAAAGAATCAATTATTAGGTGCATTTCTAGTTTGCACACTGGGCAAACCCCAAGAAAATATGTGTTTACTCTCCGTGTATGAGGCCGAGTATGATAGTCAATTTCACATCCTTACTGTTCATGGCCTGTAAGAATGTCATTGTATTTTCCCTTGTTCCCTCCCTTGCCTTGAAGCGCTTTGAAACATGTATAGGCGCTATATAAATAAACTATCATATCATATCATATCTGTGTGCTGTTATTAAAAACTGTGGCATGCCCAATATTTCTGTAAAATTCCCGCACTCGCAAAGGCTAAAAACTACGAGCGGAAAAACTAATTGGAATGGTTTGGCATCTCTTCTTTGGCCGGCGAGTTGCCATCTGTGTGTTTGGTGTGGGATGCAGAATGTATGTGCCGCCGGCAGGTGTGTTATGCTAGGTCTGGAAAAGATCTGGGGCTATGCTAATGTCGGGACTGTCGGGACCCGGGGCTAGCTAGCCTTTTGGTTGTAGCCACCGAGCTCCTATCCGGGGTTACAACCAAAAGACCCGGAGGTATAGACCCCCTAAACCCCCCTGCTAGCAGCGATTGCGCTCCGGCACTCTGTGGAGCAACATTTGAGCTGCACGAGCCATAACCTGTGCATCCGTCCATTTTGGACCCATTACATAGCAATAACTCATTCCTCTTTTTCCTCCCAGAAAACTGTAACATGAGTCTTGCTTTGTTTTTTGGCATAAAAAGGCCGCAGATTTATTTTCACAATATCATAACAACCACTGCACACAGTGGAAATAATTCTGAAGATGCGGCGACTGCTCCATGTACAAAAACCTGCGTCTCCCTTTCCTTCCAACAGTCCATCATAGGCCCAACTCTCCCAACCCTTTGCAGGCGGGCGTCCCACTGCCAAGGCTGGATGCTGCCTGCAGTGGGAAGCCCGCTCACTATAAAGGGGGTAGCCCCTCCCCTTTCCATTGTTGCCCCCTTCGCGGGCTTTTTTCCTTTTTGGCGCGCTGCACCGTTTCGCAGGCTTTTCCCCTGCTTTGCTGGCCTTCGGCGGGCACCTCCCCCTCCATCCTGTGGAGGAGGGAGGGGGAGTTTTAGGAGGAGGACACCGCCCTGGTTATCGGGGTGCCTCCTCCATTTCAGGATTTCTCGTCGTCACCTTCATTCTAGCAGCCGGCACAGCCCGGGAAAACAGAGCTCAAGGGCCAGAGGTGCACATTGTGTCTGTGCAATGTATCTTTGCTGCAAGCCACTGGAGGCTGACTATCGTGGGTAATGAGGCAACAGCAAAGCCCTTTGAAATCTCTAATGCATCCATTGGCGTGCATTATCGGCAGGAAATCCAATCTGAGAATAAGACCCGTGGCATGAGGTTGCGCACTCACAGACACGTGACCACTCCAGGAAGCCCCGGCAGTGGAGCTGTCACTTCTGTTACATAAATCTGCCCCCCTATGCCCTAATTACAGGGCAGAAGTGTGAAGCACCTAAAGTGCCTGGGCCTGCATGCTGCCATGTTGGATTGGGTTCACACGTCTCTCCTTGATGGGGCAGGCCTTTGTGTGCGAAATCCAATCTGAGAATAAGACCCGTGGCATGAGGTCGCGCACTCACGGAGAAGTGACCACTCCAGGAAGCTCTGGCAGTGGAGCTGTTCACTTCTGTTACATAAATCTGCCCCCCTGTGTCGTAAATACAGGGCAGAAGTGTGAAGCACTTAAAGTGCCTGGGCCTTCATGCTGCCATGTTGGATTGGGTTCACACGTCGCTCAATGATGGGGCAGGCCTTTGTGTGGGGATAAGTCCTCCTTACAGTAAACTGTATGTGTATTCGATGGTTTTTCAGCGGGGTGAAAATCAGCGGAGATGCTGCACAGCAGTTGAACCATGTTAGTGACTTTGACAGACGAGTTTGTGTTCTTTGATTGTTGTGCACAGAGCAGTGGGGGGATTTCCTCCCAGTCTGCCACTCCTTACTGCGGCGAGTACATTCTCCGTTTCACACACCTCTTTGAGCTGTTTGGAGTGGTAAGTGAGGTCGCAGAGCAGAGAGTGGCTTGCACTCGACTGATAAACACTTAAGAGGGATTCAAGCATTGTGATGAGGTCCCATCCGGGCTCTGCTCGCGCTGCTGCCTTTAATGTGCAACGTCACCGCCCTGCTGTCCTTCAGACTTCTAGGAAGTATTGGGGTTCAATGTAAAAGCTATGAATGGTGCCTGCCACCTCTTTCTGTTTATAACAGGAGTATACGTGTGAAGGCCTCGCTGAATACAAGACCTACCTGTGATGTACTTTTATATTAATGGATGGATTGCCCGTGGCAGAGAAAACCGGCGAGGCTTTCGCTAGCTCCTCAGTCCCTGGAGGTGCACAGATTGGGGAGGGGGGGGGGGTATAGATCCTGGGGCACCAGCTCTCATTTAGTCTTTGCTAGATGAAGTGTCCCACAGTCCAATCGTGTTTTACCGTTTATTGCAGTGAAGGGAAATAGTATGGGGGGCGTGGCTTAATAAATGAGCTTTCTGGGACCCGTGGGCCGCATCAGATGGCGGACACAGGAGGAAGGAGTAACCACAACACGCCACGCTGAGCATTTATGTAGCTTATAAAGAAAGCGAGCCTCGCAGTTTCGGCTGCATTGGTGGAAGGGAGAGTTTAAAGGACTGCAGGCCTGGGGCAGCCGCCTTATCTACTGAGGTACAGATCATCGGGCCTTAGTAAGATGCCTGACATTATCCAGCCACTATGGTTGGCAAGTCTGGCGGAAGGAATTGCACTACTTACGCAGAACTGTTTGTGTGCGCGTAAAAAAAAAAATATTCATGTTGTTTTGAAAAATCTTGAAATTAAAAATGTAAAAATGCACGTGATAAAGATGCAAGGTGAGCTGCCATACCAACACATATACTGGCCTATGCAGCGGATGACCTTTGATCTCATGAACCCCTGAAGTGAATTTCCACATCGAACCCTTGTAGGCCCCGCCCATTTCTGGGGTTTAGTTCAGTTTTGCGATTGGTGATCGCATTATGTGGATTGTGACGGCTGAGGGCCCCTACATCATCTGCGATGTTCCTGGTGACGTTGGGTGTGCGGAAATCTGCAAAGCACGATAAGGGAGGAGTCATGTCGGTTGTTGAAATGATCCTGATTTGTGCAGAATTCGCAGGCGGGACATTTGAATAACAGGCAAAATATCACTGCTTTTCTTTAATCAACGCTACAGCAAAACCCTCATTCAGTGGTCGAAGTGAACGAAAAGAAGTAGTGGAACTATGTTCCCTACCGGTCTGCACCCACTCCCCACAAACCCCATCGCCACGACCCCTCCCATGCACAATACAAACCCCAAAACACATGCGCCTGCTGTGTAAGGGAACGTCCAGTGCAGTGCACTAAGGTGCAAGTTTCAACTTCTTCCTACACTTTTATTTTAAAATGAAACCGTTCCGGAACGGTATCTTTTTAAAATAAAAGTATAGGAACAGTAAAACGTAATTAAAAGAAGTAGAGGAGCACCGCTCCCGACCGTTCCCGCCCACTTCGACCACTGCCCTCATTGGAGAGGGGATGCTTTTGTTCTCTGCAGCATTGGGATTGAAAGATGGTCACTTACGTCCAGGGAAAGCTGATTTTACAGATTTTTTATTCAAGGTATTTTTTAATGAAAAAGACATTTTTTCATTTGTTTTTTGGAGGGGGGGCTCACCACCGAAGCCCCCCCATTTCCCCATTTTTTAGCCCCTTCTAGTCCCCCCAATCTGTTTCAACCCCTAAGCCCCCCATATAAATATATATCTTTTTTAATTCTGTATTCTTTCCTTAAAACATGATCAGTACAAATACCTTGAGTAAATAATCCTCGGTAAAATCACTGGATAAAGAGAATGCTTCAAGGCATGTATTCTCTGTGGCTTGGTATGGTTCATAGAGGAAAGGAAAACCAGCAGAATGCTGATCTGCATGGTCAGATCGATTCCATGTGAAAAGACCCTTCTTAAAGGTCTCAAGAGAAAAAGACCGATTTACTTTGACTGATTTTCTTTTGATCTGAAAACCGGCATTGTAGTGTTTTTTTTTTCTCTTGAGACCTCTAAAAACGCTTTTTCCCTTTAAAAAAAAAAACAACATATTTGCGGAGTTTCACCCCAAGCCCTCATTCTTCCTCCCTGCCCCCAACTTCCACCACCTTGCACCCCCTACTCCCCAAACCAAAACACATACATACACAACACACACGCACCCACAAACCCCCATCTCTCATTGCCTTTCCCCTTCCCCAACCCCATATCCTCCACTCTCCCAAACCAAAACAAATACATACATACACACACACACACCAACGCACACACACCTACACACTTACCCATTCTCCCGGTCCTGTGCTTCCGGATCCCGACCTGCCTGTCAGCCCCTGCAAGAACCCGTCTGCGGCAGGGGCGTGGCAGTTGGATTTAGAAAGACTGCTCCATGCGGTGACGGAGTGGTCTTTCTAAATCGGTCTTTCAGTGAAAAGATCTTTTCACTTAGGTCCGATCAGCTCACAGGCACTTAACTGTTCTAGGTCCGACCGCCACTTGATACCAATGTTATACTTGCACAAGGCATTGATCCATTATTGTCAGACACTGCCAGGAACAAAACTACAAGCCACCATCATAGCCAAGCATGCTCTCTCACACACATATTATACAATGAAAATGGTCTTGTTATGCTATGCATATTACAAAACACAACTACACAAATACCAAAACTACAAAGTATCCAACCACCCCACTATGGTGTTCCTTAGACTCAAGAGACAGGAGCACATGACACAAAACTTGAAAAGACATTACAAGCCCCCACACCCTCCACTGCAGTGGGACAAAGACGACCATTCAAACTCTGCATCCTCGCACACGGCCTTGTGGGGCATGACATCAGTGGCAGATTGAAGTCAAAGGGCCCCGTAGGCAAGACTGACAGAGGGCACTGGGTGGGCGGAGCTTAGGGTGGGAGGAGTTAATGGCTATCACAAGTGCAGCCTTTTTTAACTTTAGGGACACATTTTCCATGTATTGTAACCTCTTAACATCACTAATCGCCTCCCATTGCAAATGGTGTGCTTGCTGAGCCTGTTAAAAGGAAAAGATCTCAGTGTCGGGCCCTGTGCAGCTGGGCTGTTGCCTTTGATGTGAGGGGGGCTCGGTGGGCATTTGTCCCCTGTCCGAGTGTTAAATCCACCTCTGCATGAGATCCAATGATTCTATTGAAACTAACCTTGTCCCGGGAGGATAGCTCAGCGGCAACGTGCTCGCCTTGGAAGCAAGACGACATGAAGCAACACAGGTTCGATCCCCGGGTCTGCGCTTAGAAACCTCTGGGTATTTAAGCGCGTTATAAATACGCAACTAAGACAAGAACCCCTGTAACAACGACTCGATGCCCCAGGGCTAATCTCCATCCACAAAGACCCTTTGCTCCTATCTCACTTCGACAATCCGTCAAGCCAGTCTCATCAATGATGGTGCATCCAAGCCCCCAACCTTTTCTAGGAAAAAATATGAATGTTTCCACTGTTCTGCTGTTCTGGAGTCATCTGCATGGCAGCGAGGCACCATGAACCCCAGTGTCCCCTGGGCGCCCTTATTAGATCAGGGTCTGCAATCCTACATGACTCCGGCCCCCAGGCAACACTTCATGCCCATCTGTACCTGCCAAGCGCTTCTGCTCACCCTTGAAGTCTCCAGACCTGGCGGTTACCTCAGAAAGTTTTTGGAGCTACTTTAATGGACACAGTCTACCTCTGTAAAACTCTGTCCCAAATCCTGTGTCTGTAAAAAATCAGGTACAAGGAGCACCTGTAGACAAATCTACTTTCCATTTTATTTGAAATTTTTTTTACAATTGCAGAAATAGACTTGCTGTTAATATGGTGGTTCCCCCAGCCCTGTGTTCATGGTATGAGAGCACAAAGTCATTTAGGCAAATGGGTCGCATGAAATTTTCCCAGGCTCACCTGGAGCTGCCAACATCAACTGGAAAAGCGAAAGCGATCCTACACAAGCCGTGTCACACAATGTCGCATCAAATAATATAAGGTCCACACCAGATATTATGAAACAATATACACTTTACTTCCTATTGCAGGAGAATGTACATACACACTTCTGAGATGATTAGAAAGTCTTCCAGGGGTCGAGCACATTGTCCACAAGGTTCTCTGCTAGGCCCATGCATGCGACATTCTGATGTCCCAGAAATGTCCTTATAGGAGAAGCAGGGGGGAGTGGAAGGCACTGGCCCAGGTTTCCTTACAAGCCTGCTCCTCAATGCGCTCCTTCATGGCCAGCTGCAGACCTGGCCAGTTTTCGATTCTGTGCAGGGGCTCTCTTCCCTCTGTCACCGCGGCCAGCCCAATGATCGAGGCCAGCAAGACTTCTGGCGGGTACAAGGTTGCAGATGGCTCACTTTGCTTTAGATGAGAGGATCTGCTGGTTGAGCTGGCCACTCCGCCATTCTTGCTCGATCAAGGGAAGAAAGCAGCACGGCTTGGCTCGCTATGGATCAATGGAGCAGCCCGCTCTTTGCAAACACAGGCGGATCTTCAATACTGGCGGTTTTCAAAGGAAGCGATCCGGCAGAGGGTCCACACGATTTGTCTTTCGGGGGCTTCTTTTTCATTCTTCACGCAACTTACCCTGGTTTGACAATGACTGGGTGCATAAACCTTGAGGCTACCAAGACAATTGGAAGCTGAGAGGGAGTTTTACCATCCAGTCCTAGAGTCAATTCCTACCTCAAGCATCTTCCTGGCATTTTGGTCTGGCAGGGGTTCAAAGCTGAATCCAGACACCGTTCAAGAATCCGGCCATATCTGGTTCCAGATACTTCAGCCCTCGCTTTCCGAGGCACAGCAACATTCCCGTGCAGCTTTGGACTGGATTGTACTGGATTTACACAAAAGGTAGGGACACCACGCGATATGCCAAGCAGCACCCCATTAAACCTATATACAAAAGCTTTCCCAAACCAGTAAACCGCACACAGTAATCTATCTTTGGAGACTGAACCAGGGAACAGGGGTCTTTTGTTCTCTTTTGTTCCCTCGAACCCCGCAACATTTCAGAGCTCATGGGGGCACATTTGGAATTGCGTCCCTGATGAGTCCTTTGTATTTGTCCTGGTTGGTGTCTTTTCCCACATCGGAGACCTCATACCAGAGACACCGCTTTGGGCTTCCTGTCTCATAGACGGTAACATTTAAGGTGCTCTGCAATTCTGTGGACATTAAAACAAGAAGGTTTGGTGTGCAGCTCTGCCAAGTAGCAGTGCCAGTGGACCTGATGTGATAACAAGGTCTTATTGTGGGCAAACTCTGAAGAGTTGGGAACACTTGTGCCACTCAATGTGGCTTTACAAGGGACCGTACATACTACTGTCCGTGTAAAGGCTCCGCGTGTAGGTCTTCGAGCATCTCCGTGGTCTGTGCCGCATCCTGATTCCACAGTGTGGTGCAATGGCACGATATGATAGGTTATTTATAAAGCGCTTAATACGGAGAGGTTTCTAAGTGCGGACCCGTGGTGCTCTGTGTCGTCTTGCTTCCAAGACGAGCACGTTGCCCTTGAGCTATCCTCCCTATCCTCCAGCTTTATGGTGGAAGCCTGAAATAGTTGCATAAAAGCCTCGGTATAATTGTCTTCTCGAGTCTGCATATCTAATATGAAAATGGCGTCACCCCACTTAGTACAGTGGAGCTGTCACTATACAATGGCGGCTGCCCTAGCCAGTAAAAGACAGCTCTCTCCTCGGCATTCCAGCTGCCACTTAAACACGTATTTAAAGCCCACGCTGGCTTTTCAGATTCCTTTATTTGTTTAACTAATGTTCTTTGTCAATTCACAGCGACCCGTGGGTTAACAGGGGGGACGTGTGTGGTAGCTTTTTGGTGCACTGTTGGAATCTTGTACAGGAGAGCTCTAGGTTAGCGCTTATTCTAAGCCACACAGCTGGCTTCTAAATGCATGCTTCCAGAAACGTCTTAAAATATCTGTTGGCAACATATTAAACTGTATGTTCTACATGCACTCCACATTTCACCAATGGGAAGAGCTCTTGCAACAGAGCGAAAATGGATAACATACCCCCATTATATATGTTAAATTAATATCATCGCAGAACACCTGATAGTTTCTTGACTTTGCAAAGGAACATGCAATGTCCACATAAGGTACATTTTGCAGTACTTATATAGCCCTTACTTACTTATTGTTATCATCTTGTGCTGCACTGTCCCTGCCCCCTTCCCACGCACTTGCGCGATCTGAATGACACCTGGCCTAGTAGGATCGTTGTCTGTCCTCCTTTTGTTTCCCTCCCTCGCCTCGTCGCGCCTTGAAGCACTTGTGCATAGGCGCGTTATAAATGCCATATCATATCATATCATACTGTATAATTCCCCGTGGGGACTTTACATTTTATGAAATGCTGTGAACCTCTAATTTAAAAATAAATGATATAAACTTTCTTTGACTAGTTACTATTGAAGGTGTTCCAAACATTGCAATAGCAGATGTTGAATTAGCCAAACGAACGGGCCTTTTAGTGTTCCCGTAAGAAATATCAAAGGCCACGTCAGCCCTGCTAGCAGTCAAACCTGTTGCCTGCTGGCTGCACACACATTCACACAAACACACACTTTGTTTAGTTGGAACATTGTCACCCGGGTTTTTGCCTGCTGTTCGCCGGTTCGCAACGTACCCAAATCAAGACCGCGTGGAACCCATACACATATCTTTGGCTGATCCATTTTCCGCTTCCAGGTTTTTCATAAGTGCCCGCTAATTAAATTATGCATACACATTAGGCCACGAGGCTCGGCTGTTTTGACTAACAAATTCTGCTAAAATGACCTGCTGCTCCCAGCTCTGTCTTGGGCTTCCATTAGGCACCTTGGAACATGTGTTTTAATTTTCTCTGTTAGCTGCATGAGTTTCAGCCTTTTGATTGCATTATCACACATCTGCAAGCAATTATGGGCTGAGAAATAGATTTAGGCTCCAACTGAGCCGCTAGGATCACGGAAAGAACAGACGTCCGTCTCTTCCGATATGGGGCGTCCAATAGTCGCGAGCTGATTTTTTTCCAAACCGTGTACACGCTTCCTATTGCGTTTGTGCAGCGCAGATGTAATTGCTGTCAAAAGATCATTTATGGTTGCCGTGGAGAAACATTCTTTTAATTTTGTTGTGATATCAATTCTCTTGCAATCCTATGCAGAAAAATTAAAACTATGCTTTAGAAAAATGAAAAATATACTTTAGTAGTTTATTTTTCTTGATTATTAAAAGTTTAACCAAATTCAGAATTACGTTAACAATACAATGCGTTTATCATCAGAAATTCTTAAAATCAGTTTAAACGAAAATATTTATATATATGTATATATATATATATTATATATTTCTCAATACTGCAGACAACTGTCTTGGGTTGATTAAGCTATGTAGAAAGTAACAGTGCCCTGTAAAATGAAGGCAATTTTCAGGAGCAAAGGGCTTACATTTGGGCTAATTTGCATACCCACAATGCCTTGCTGATGTGGCTCTGAACTGGAGGTGAACTTCCAGTGATGGTTACTAGATGACGTGGTGGTGGCATGTGTGACTTGACTCAAATTGATTATTGTACTTTCTCATTTCATGTGAAAGGGTTTTCTTTCAAGCCTTAACTTTGCTGTTGTTTGCTAAACATACCCTGTAATGGTTTATTGAGAGGCCACCCTCAACACAGGGAGTTCCTTCCCTCCCCAAGCTACATGTCACGCAATAAACAGTTGATGTTGGTTCTTTTTATTCAGCCCTATCTCCAATTAATCTAATGCCACTTGGATTCCTACCCCTGAGCTACCAATGAACCAACAACCAGGCTGGTGTACAGGAAATATATTTATGGTTATTTGAATTAGATGTTAAGAAATTTGCTCTAAAATATCAACACCACTTTATCCGTGGCACAACCCAATAAACTTCTCTCAACATAAATAAATCACACAAGTGATTGAAAAGAACACAAATCACAATTCTTTACTTTCTACAAATTTCACTTCAATATATAATTAAACTGATTAATAAACAGAAACAATTACAAATGTAGTGCTCTGCAATTTAAATTTTCCTGCATGCTCTAAAGGATAACAGGAAGGTTTATAGATTGGTACAAATGCATATGGCAATTACAACTTCACCCACACTTTTGGTTTAAAACAAACACAGGGTGATTTAGCAGTTTGTTTTCAGACCCCCCATACTTTGGTCTGTGTTGGGGAAGTCATACAGAAAAATTGGAATGATTTGGGATGTTTGGATTTCAGACCCCCCTCCACTTAAAAGGCCTGTGTTGGGGAAGCTGGATAGTAAAAATTCGGATGATCTGAGAAATGTGCTGTTGCCTTAGACCCCCCCCCCCCCCCGCCTGTGTTGTGGGAAGTTGACAGTTTAGGGATTATTTTAGTTTAGGGACAAAGACACCCCTCTTCTCTTCCTCAAGACGTCGGGGTCAACAGGACAAATGGGACAACCCAATTAAATTACAATCTATAGTTTTCAGCACACACTGGGAATGAGTTTTCTTAATTTTGAATTTTAACAATAATCAATCTGTGGTGTCCCCCCAAGGGGGATTAATTAAATTAATATTTTTAGTTAAATAGGCTAAGGATCTACACAATTTTGCCTTCCCTCACCACTATAAGGGGACGTATTTAAGGCCAGTAGATTCCCCCACCTTTTGGTTTCAAAGGGCTCAAGTCTACTCACATTGAAAACCTCTGTTTAAAGTTCAGGACAGCCAGCTGCATGTCATTGCATGTCAGGACCCTCTGGAAAGATAGGGCAGGGGTCTGGTCACTCAACTCTCAAGGATGGCCTAGACATCTCCACCCAGAGGCAATCTCTGCAAAATCTCCTTTTGTTTTGGCAGCTATCAGATGGCAGTTATCCTTCTCTCTCCCCCCAACTCCCACCCATTTCTAAGGATTTGTTTAGGCGTCTGGAGCAGACATATGACAATTCCCTTTTGTAATCGTCATTTGTTCTCATGCCAAAATGTTGACAAAAACTAGTTATATATCAAAAACTTCGTGATTTACTAGTAACTGCCTGGCTGTTGTTTTATTTAATTCCCCCTGGTTAACTGAATCGGAATGCATATTCCGATTCAGTTAACCAGGGGGAATTTAATAACACAACAGCCCGGTCCATGCCATTTTGCACAGCCATTTGGCAATTTTATGCCATTTTTACAAAAAGCCTAATGGTTATGAACATGTAATTTATTATCCATATTCCTAATTTTAGCCTCCACCCATTCACCAACTCTCAAATTTTGAACATTTCCAGATCAGACAGAAACCCATTTTAGATGATTATTACAGTTTCCTGAGTCGCAGGTGGATGAATTTTATATCACCAAAATCACCTGAAAATTACCTAAAAAATGAAACATACATGTAATCAGTACAACTTATGGTTGCTGAGAAAAAGACCTAAGTTATAATAGTCCTTTTAAATGAATAGTAAATCTTCATGTTGGACAAATGGTAGCTCTTCTGCCACCAGGCCGTTTGTTCTCAATGGGCAAGTGTTTTTTTATTAGTCTATTGGAAGTTTGCTTGAAGTTGATTTCAGCTTGTAAATACCTGGGATGCACCAGCTAGAGCATTTGGCCTGCTCAGAACTGCCCTTTCAGAGACAGCAAGTCTAGGGAAAGTCTGTTTTTGACACCTGGTAGCAGCCGCACATTATTGCAGTTGTAAACAGTTGGGAGATGTAAAAGCCAGGCTTCCAGTCGGGGAGTTCCCTGTGAAGTTTGCACAGAGCCCCACCATGTGTCCATGGCTGAAATGGCAGTTGCAGATTGCAATTTTCTAACCTCATCCTTTATTCTTTAAGATACAGCGTGTTGTACTTATCAGTTTTCACTTTGCTTTTGAACTGAAAGTGTAGGGCTGTTTCTTTCAGTCATTAATAAAATACACTTTTTATTATCTACTGTTCGTTTTTCTGCTGAAAAGTGTGTCTGAATTGTCACAGGGTACCCCCTTTTGAAGGGTGACAATTTCATTGACAAATTATGCATTTATTTCTCAGCCTGCAATGTGATGTGCTTTTCCAATCTACACTCAGATTACATTCTTGTGTTTGCTTTCTCTGGATTTCCCTTGCAGATAGACACCCGCATAGTCTGCCTAAATAGGCCCATATGAACTTTTCATGGCAAACCAAGCAGGCTTTACTTTTCTAATGCTTTGCGAGTATTTTGCATGTGAAGCATAATGTACATTTTTTTCAACACATACACCATGTCTTTTCCCTGACAACTTTATGTTGGCTGGGGAACATTATTCTCATGTCTTGCTTTAACTTGCAAACACACACGCAAAGCCGTTTTTGTGTCAGTGTTTAGAAATCCTGTTTTTCATGTTAAAGTGACCTTTGAATTTCTTCTTCCTTTGTGAATTAAGAGGCTGCTTTTCCTTTGGTAATGACAGGTAGGCCTTTTCCACATGACCCTTCAGTTCCATTTGTTTGGGGCCTTTGATTACACTGCACTACCCTAATGCTCCAACCACAAAAATGTCAGACCATACTAGCTGATGATGTGAAATAAGGGGGAAACCAGGTATCTAGTTGTCTAAACAAAACACAGGAATACACTTGCACACCAATTTTCAAAGATGTATTTACATGAAAGGTAAGTATAATTCAATCAAATGTTTTAACAGAGTTTGAGGTGCAGGGGAGAGAAACACAGCAGAATATACTAGGGAACAGAGAAATCCAAATTATTGAAAGCTACGTCCCCTGCACACTTTCAATACTTTCCATTTGGCGATAAGCCTAAGGGATATTATGACAGAGTTGTTTTATACAAAGACAGTGTTTCTTTACAGTATATATATATTTCTGAGGCTTGTGGAATCTGCTTAGATCACATGCTGTGCATAGGCCGACATCTAGTGGAAGCTGCGGAGTATTACAGTTTGTTTTTCGAAGTCGAAAAATGGGCGTCGACACAGGGCGTGCCAGTAATACTATCCCTAGTGTGACGTCCCCTGTACCCATGATCCCTCACGCGTCTAGGATCCCCAGATTGTTTTTTTCCGCCATTCTGGTCGGAAGCACTTCATCGGAGTTCCCTGGCTTTGCCATATTTTCACTCTAAACTAATTCTAATTTGCCCCGTTTGGCCAACCTTTCGTCGATCAACATCTCGACGCCGAACCGGGGAGGAGATCAACGTCGAATACCCGACGGATTGGGCCTTGAGGCTTCCGCCTCGGCTCGGGCCTGGGCCGCTGGCCTCGGCCCTACAAGTAGGGAGAGTGGGGGTTGGTACACTTCCACACTCGACACCTTATTACCTACACACACTTGCCCGCTGCCCACAGGCGCGTATGGAGGTACGCCCTTTCAGTTTTGCCCCAAGTGTAATAAGAAATACCCTTGGGTAGATAAGCACGCTACGTGCAACCTTTGCCTACCCAGAGACCACCCCGAGACGGGTTGCAGGGCCTGTAATAGGTTTAAGGCCAAAACTCTTAAGGACCGCTCCACCAAGCGTTGGGCCCACCACGCCAAGCTAGCAGCTATGGAGGCGGAGGGTACCTTCAGCGACGGCAGCGACGCCGAACTTTCGGACGGCGAGGGCACCAAGGCGTCGAAGGACAGCCGAACGCACGTCCCCGGCCTCGGAAGGTCGTCCGTCCCGGCGACTATGGGGAAGTCCCCCGGCGACAAAAGCGTTACACATACACACGCTAAACACAAAAAATCCACCCGAGATTCGACGTCGTCGAAACCTCGGAAAGAGGCACAGAAGGAGCGGTCCGAAAGGACGTCCTCTGGGCGGTCCCGGTCGAGGTCGCCGCACGACGTCAGGCAAGCCTCCACACTTGCACAGAGTGCCTCGACCATTAATATCCCGGAAGATCAATCGTCCGGAGACGAACACGACTTCCACCCCCAGCCTGCACCCCAGGAAAAGGGTACATCACTTGGGAGTAAAGAGGGGCCAGTTTCGAAGGCTAGTTCGAAGGACAGGGATTCCACCTCCGATCCTCGACGCCAGGCGTCGAAAGATAAGGGAAAGGGGAAACACACTTCCACCCACGGGGAAGGGGGTAAACAACAAAGGAAACAACCCTTGCAGTCCTCCACTACAAAAGAACTGACCAAGTCTTCTCAGGGCCAATCCATAGAAAGTCCCAGCAAGGTCACCCCAAGCTCAAAACTCTGGTCATGCGAGGACATTGACAGAGTAATGTCAAGGATGTCTTCCTTGGCAAATTTTTTCGAAAGACACCCTGAACAACTCCTAGCTTTAAACCCTCAGGAAGATTCTCCCTCAGGGTCAGGGGACCCTATCCCCTCAAATAAAAGACCCCGGGTCGAGACACCATTTAGGCCTTTAGACCCCATCGAGGTCCAACCCTATTCTTACCTCTTCCCTACAGACCAAGGAAACTCTTCCCTGATAGAAGGTCAGGAAATTGACACGCCAGAAGATCCTGCAGGATCAGATTATTACGGCGAAGACGAAGACGAGGATGAGCCAGAAAATAGCCCAGATATTTTCAGAATGGACTCACCAGTCGAAAGGGAAGCCCCAGTGTCTGACTCCCCAATAGATAATCAGCCCCTCCTGAATGAACTGCTCTTTCGGGCAGCTAACCACTTCCACATAGACACACAAGGTGTCCAGGAAGAAAGGGACTTTGCGGAAGAACTAATAGGGGAAAGGAAGCCAGTAGCCCAGACCATTCCCATCCTAAAATCTGTTCAACGCAGAATAGCACCATCCCTTGTCAACCCAAACCTGACAAGACCTGTAAATCCGAGAGTGGAGAAGCTGTTTAAAGCAGCCCAGTCGGACCCCCTATATATTAGAGGTCAACTTAAGCCAGACTCTCTAGTAGTAACCAACACCCGCAAAAGAGCTGGTACACCATTATCTTCCTCTGAGGCTCCCCCCGACAAAGAAAGTAAAAAAATTTATGGTTTTGGCAGGAAAGTAGCTTCCACGGCAGCCTACCAAGCCAGAATCGCGAATTCCACCACACTGTTGGCTAGCTACAACTGTCACCAGTGGGAAGAAGTGGCAGCACTAATAGACTCTGCTCCCGAACCCCTTAAAAGCCAGCTAGCTCGCATTTGTGCGGAAGGAAGGAACGTGTCAGGCTGCACTGTAAAAGCAACTCTGGACGCCGCTGACAATGCGGGTAGACTTATAGCAGAGGGGACTGTCATCAAAAGGCATGCTTGGTTGAGGCAGTCGGGATTCAAAGCAGAAACACAAGCTGCGCTCTTAGACAAACCAGTGGAAAGTGATCTCCTGTTTGGTAAGGCAGTCGAGGACGCTCTAAAAAACGCTAAGGAAGAATTCGACACCCTCAAATCCCTTGGCCAGTTAACTACCAAACCACCTAACCAAAGAGGGAATGGCAATTTTCGTCGCCCCCGCGGCCAAAATTCCAATAGAGGAAATAGCTACTCCCACACCCAGGGTACACAGTGGAACACCAGCTCACAACAGTCTACCCAGGCGTATGGTAGGGGTAGTAAAAGAGGACGTGGTAGAGGCAGAGGCAGCCCCAGTAAAGGAGGAGGCACGCCTCCACCAAAGCAGTGACGCTCAGTTCAGGGTCCCTTCCCATGCAACCCCAGTAGGGGGACGAATATCAAGTTTCACCCAGGCATGGGAAGGGATAACATCCGACAGATGGGTGCTGTCAACAGTATCCAATGGGTACTGCATAGAACTACTGCAACGTCCCCTAAACCATCCTCCAAGACAAAAAGTCCACTCTTTACAACATCAGAAGATCCTCCTCGAGGAGATCGCCATTCTGCTAGAAAAGGACGCGATAGAACTCGTCCCGGGACACCAGGTAAACAAGGGTATCTATTCAACTTACTTCCTTGTGCCAAAGAAAGATTTAACAATGCGTCCAGTTTTGGACTTACGGCCTGCCAACAAGTATGTCAAGCCCCAAAAATTCCGTATGACCACACTACAAGAGGTAATCCCACTCCTAAAAAAGGGGGATTACATGGCAACCTTGGATATGAAAGATGCCTATTTTCATATTTCCATGCTCCCGGCGCACAGAAAATACTTGCGCTTCAAGGTGGACAGTCGCCACTACCAATTCAAGGTACTGCCCTTCGGGATAGCTTCTGCACCAAGGGTATTCACCAAGGTACTGGCGGTGGCAGCTGCACACCTACGCAGGGAGGCAATCCCAGTGTACCCTTATCTGGACGACTGGCTCATAACGGGGGAAACCCCAGGAATCTGCAGGTCAAACATTCAGAGGACCATCGACCTCCTCCACGAATTAGGCTTCTCCATCAACGAGAAAAAGTCAAGTCTGGTGCCAAGCACCTCAAAACAGTTTCTAGGAGCTATCCTAGATACTCAGAAAGGATTGACCTTCCCTTCGGAAGAAAGAATTCGGAACATACTTCTGCAAATTCCGCATTATCAGTCAGGTCAACAGATAACAGTACGCAAAGCTATGCGGTTACTCGGCATGATGGCGTCATGCATTTACCTGGTCCCCCACGCGCGTCTGCGCATGCGTCCCATGCAGGAATGGTTGGCGAAACAGTGGTCTCAGGCAAGTGGTCAGTGGGACGATCTAGTGGTCGTTTCGCCAACACTCGTACAGAACCTACACTGGTGGACAAGAGAGAATCTCGCAAAGGGGAAACCCTTTTACGATCCCGAAGTACAGGCAGTGGTGACGACAGATGCATGCCTGACGGGGTGGGGAGCTCACCATCTCCACCACACAGCTCAGGGTCTCTGGTCTCACTCAATAGCCAAGAACCACATCAATCTGCTAGAGCTTCTGGCAGTATTCCGAGCGCTGCAGGCGTTCGAGCCCCATCTACTAAACTTGTCGGTGCAGATCAGGACGGACAGCACGACAGCCATGTTCTATCTGAACAAGCAAGGAGGGACTCGTTCGCCAAATCTGTCCAAGCTTGCCCAGAAAATATGGATATGGGCACTCAGACGGAACATCTTCCTGTCATCGCAACATGTTCCAGGGGAGCTCAATTCCCTAGCGGATGCTCTAAGCAGAGACTCCCTCCCAGAAGAACACTAATGGGTCCTGCACAAAGAAGTAGTAGAAGATCTCTTCTCTCAGTGGGGTTTCCCCACTATAGACCTATTCGCCACAAGCGAAAACAAACAATGCCCAGGATTTGCATCCAGGTTCCCACAACCGGACTCCCAGGGGAATGCCCTGTGGATGAACTGGTCAGGGATGTTTGCGTACGCTTTCCCACCAACTCCTCTCATCAGGAAGGTGGTGTACAAGATGAACAAGGAATCGATGACGCTCATCCTAGTTGCTCCCATGTGGGCGAGACAACCATGGTTTCCACACCTACGCAGGATGGCGGTATGCGAACCCATCAGACTCCCAGCCTGGTACAACCTTCTGTCCCAGCAACAAGGTCAAACAGTGCATCAGGAAGCCAACTCTATGAACCTAGCAGCATGGCTCCTGAAGTCATAGAGTTTGGACATCTCAAATTACCACAGAGGTGTATGGACATTCTAAAAGAGTCCAGGAAACCAAATACAAGGCACTGTTACTTTGACAAGTGGAAAAGATTCGTTATCTGGTGCCAGAGTAAACAAATCAACCCGGTTGATTGCACTCCTTCCAACGTTGTAACATACATGCTCCACCTGCTGGATGCAGGGTTGGTTTTTAACTCTCTGAAAGTACACCTGGCAGCCCTCTCAGCCTACACCACATCCCATAACAAGGTTTCGTGGTGGAAAGTACCAGTGGTTAAAGCCTTCATGGAAGGAGTAAAGAGACTTCACCCTCCTATCTCGAACCCACCGCCAGGATGGGATCTCAATGTGGTGCTATCTAAGCTCATGGGGCCCCCCTTCGAACCCATGCATAAAAGTAGTCTCAAACACCTGACTTATAAAACGGCCTTCTTAGTAGCCATTACCTCCATAAGAAGGGTCAGTGAAATTCAGGCTCTGTCAGTGCAAGATCCTTTCTTTACTATCCACAAGGACAAACTGGTTTTACGCACACACCCTAGATTCTCACCAAAATTCATATCCAAGTTCCATGTAAACCAGTCCATCGAGCTTCCGGCTTTCTTCCAAAACCCACAAAGCTCAGCTGAGGTGAAACTACACACCCTAGATGTGCGTAGGGCGGTCTTATACTATGTAAATAAAACCAGACCGCTAAGGAAAACAGATCAACTGTTTGTCTCCGTAGCTACAGGCAGAGAGGGGGATCGCGTCTCTAAGGGCGCTATCTCAAAGTGGATTATCAACTGTATACAGCTGTGTTACTCTCTTTCTGAAAAAACTCTGCCTTTTACGCCAAGGGCCCACTCTACCAGAGGCATTGGGGCCACTCTGGCTTTCATTGCAAATGTTCCCCTTGACACCATTTGCAAAGCAGCTACTTGGAGCTCTATTCACACTTTTACTCAGCATTACTGCATTGACACTCATTCCAAGGCAGATACACAAGTGGGACAAGCGGTTCTAAGACACCTGTTTGCTCATGACCCTTCTCACATCCCACCTCCTTCTTCTGGTACTGCTCGCTAATCTATGCACAGCATGTGATCTAAGCAGATTCCACAAGCCTCAGAAGGGATACATTACTCACCGTAATCGTATTTCTGATGCTTGTATCTGCTTAGATTCACATGCGACCCACCCTTCCTCCCCTCCGAGAGAAGGCGCATGGTTGCTTGTAGTCTTACCTTTCTGTCTATCTGCTTGGACTATCTGTACTCACGCTACTCCTCATGCTACCTCATGTCAGGAAAAACACAATCTGGGGATCCTAGACGCGTGAGGGATCATGGGTACAGGGGACGTCACACTAGGGATAGTATTACTGGCACGCCCTGTGTCGACGCCCATTTTTCGACTTCGAAAAACAAACTGTAATACTCCGCAGCTTCCACTAGATGTCGGCCTATGCACAGCATGTGATCTAAGCAGATACAAGCATCAGAAATACGATTACGGTGAGTAATGTATCCCACATATATATATATATATATATATATATATATATATATATATATATATATATATATATACCAGTGTGTTTATATATATGTGTGTGTGTGTGTGTATATATACATACACACACACACACACACACACACACACACACACACACACACACACACACACACACACACACACACACACACACACACACACACACACACACACACACACACACACACACACACACACACACACACACACACACACACACACACACACACACACACACACACACACACACACACACACACACACACACACACACACACACACACACACACACACACACACACACACACACACACACACACACACACACACACACACACACACACACACACACACACACACGGTGTGTGTATATATATAAATAACCCATTGTTACAAAGTATGTATATGTATGTAGAATAATCCATTTAAGCCAAATGACACACGCCACAATGCCACGACCATGACTGGAAATTCACCTCCAATTCAGAGCCACATCAGCAAGGCATTGCGGATATGCACATTAGCCCAAATTCAAGACTTGGATCCAGAAAATGGCCTTTGTCCTACTCTTAATTTGTACATCGCTAAATTAAAGCAAGACAGGCATTTCTCAAGGCTTCAGACAACTACATGAGAACAGAGAAATCCAAATTATGGAAAGCTACGTCCCCTTCACACTTTCCATTGGGCGATAAGCCTAAGGGATATTATGACAGATTTGTTTTAGTCCAAAAGACTATTTAACATGAGGTATTTCACAATCAAAACATGAGTAGAGGTGCTTTAAGGAAAAGTGCATTAAAAAAATTCATTAAAGGACTCCTTTTGGTTTAGAGAAAGAGAAGTCTTCTCCTTTTTATTATTTTTAAGATGGCCCAACGCGTTTCGAGATTCATATTCTCTTCATCAGGGGAATAAATTCCAAAACAATTTTTCACATTGATCTATAGAAACAGAAATTAATTATACATTTACTAATGCTATCAAATATGTGAAAGCAAGATAACAAATTTAAGCAATTCTTAGCAAACATTCAATCAGAACAAGAACTTATTCAGATGGTCACATTGTCACAAGTGTCACACAGAACTTGATATCGCTAATGTGAAACATTTTCAACCGACAATACATATTTCTTGTTGGTAGCTTACTTCTTTTAGCAACTCCACAATTACTTAAAAGTAAAAATTAAGGAACCTCTGGACTTTTAAAACCGGTTAGTTAAAAGGATTCAATGTATTCAGTCATAAAAAGGACGAAGGCCATTCTGGGCAAGGTGCGGCGCCTGCTAGCCACGGACGTGGCCACGGTGAGGTCCATCAAGTCCCTCCTCGGGATGATGTCCTCATGCATCTATCTTGTGCCCCTTTGCAGACTTCGGATGCGTCCGCTACAGGAGTTCCTCGACGCCCGCTGGTTTCAGGTAACGGGCTGCTTCGAAGACAGGATCCCTCTCGACGAGGAGTTCCATCGGGCTATCCTATGGTGGGGTACCAGTGCGCACCTCACTACAGGCACGGGCTTTCAGACCCCGGCGTTTCAGGAGACGGTGATGACGGACGCTTCTCTGGAGGGTTGGGGGGCCCGCACCGGAGATCTCCACGCAAGAGGCCTTTGGCTCCCGGAGGAGAAGTCTCTCCACATCAACATTCTGGAGCTCCGAACAGTGTTCTGGGCGCTCAAGTCGTTCCTTCCGTCCCTCAAGGACAAGGTGGTGAGGATCTTCACCGACAACACCACCACGATGTTCTACATACGGAAGCAGGGATGCACCAGATCCCCAGCCCTATCCAAGGAGGCCCAGGATCTGTGGCACTGGGCCGTCGCCCAGAGGATGTTTCTGGTTCCCTTCCACTTGGCAGGAATAAAAAAACACCATTGCCGACTCACTCAGCAGGGAGCTGGGCTCGTGCCACGAGTGGGAACTACGTCAGGACCAGGTGGATCGGCTTTTTCAACGATGGGGCAAACCCCGGATCGACCTCTTCGCGACGGCGACAAACTCCAAGTGCCAGAGGTTCGCCAGCAGGTTCCCGCAGCCGAGGAGCATGGGCGATGCTTTCTCGTTCCCTTGGGGCGGCCTCTTTCTATACGCGTTCCTTTCTGTTGCTGTTGCTGCTCCGCCTCATCAACCAGCTCAAGAAGTCCAGGTGCAGAATGATCCTCGTCGCACCGGTGTGGCCGAGGCAGATCTGGTTCCCAGACCTTCTGGACTTGTCAACGTCCCCACCAGTCAAGCTGCCGGCGGACGCGGATCTTCTCTCCAGAAAAGGAGGCGCCATTCTTCATCACGACCCAGAGTCGCTGAACTTGCAGGCTTGGCTCCTGCAGCACTAGAGTTTGGAGGGTACGATATCCCGGCTGACTGCAAAGAGGTTCTTGCAAAAGCCAGGGCGTCCTCAACTCTCAAGTGTTACGGTCATAAGTGGAAGAGGTTCTCTGTCTGGTGCCGCGCACAGAAGATTAACCCTCTGCGCATTACGGCCCCTCAAGTACTGCTGTACCTACTGTCGCTGGCCAAAGCTGGACTGGCTCACGCCTCCATCAAAATACATCTGGCTGCCATCTCCCGATATACCAGGACTACGGGACGGGGGTACTTGTGGTCTAATCGCCTGGTGAAGGAATTCATAAAGGGACTATTCCGATCGTTCCCGCCGGTGAAGGCTCCTGCCCCGGCGTGGGAGCTTAATGTGGTGCTGACCAGGCTCATGGGGGCCCCATTCTAGCCTATGCATTCAGTGCCTTTGAAGTTCCTGTCATGGAAGACAGCGTTCCTTGTGGCCATCACCTCCGCACGACGAGTGGGAGAGATCCAGGCCCTATCTTGCAAGCCTCCATACTTGACTTTTCATGACACGAGGGTGGTGATGAGGACGCACCCCTCTTTCATGCCCAAGGTGCCGTCGGACTTCCACCTCAACGAGCCCTTGGTGTTACCAGTTTTCTTCCCATTGCCTTTGACGCCGGCTGAGAGGGCTTTGCACTCGCTGGATGTACCTAGAGCGCTGAAGTTCTACGTGGACCGCACGAAGAGTTTTCGGAAGACGTCACAGCTGTTTGTGAACTTTGGGTCTGTGAATCAAGGGAAGGCTCTCTCGAAGACTTCCGTTTCCAGATGGCTCTCCGGCTGCATCAAGCACTGTCACCGGTTGGCAAACCGACCGCTGCCCGGCCGTCCGAGAGGCCATTCGACCAGAGCGATCGCTGCTTCCACGGCGTTCCTGTCTGGTGTGCCCCTGCTGGACATCTGCAGGGCTGCTACGTGGAGGTCGACGCACACCTTCACAAGATTCTACTGCGTCGATCGGGACTCCAGGGAGGAGTCCAGGGTTGGCCAAGCAGTGCTGCGCAACCTGTTCGCCTAAGGTGAGCCTGGCGAGGAGGTAAGAGTTGCTTAATGTTGAGTTTTGGATGTAATGCTTAATGTTGAGCCTTTGTCACCTCCCGTGGTTGTGCATGTGTATACTGCTATGTATTCTTTTATTCATGAGCATGTGAATCCATGCCAGACCCCATGCTGGAGAAGGAACAAGTTACTTACCTGTAACTGTTGTTCTCCAGCCTGGGTCTGTCATGGATTCACATGCAAACCCTCCCGCCTACCCCTCTGCGGCTCTTCGCTTGGTCATACTGCCACTTTGCGTGCTACCAAATCTGAGGACGGCTGCCAGAGGCGGGGCTTAGGGAGAGGGCAGTCATTGGCTGGGGGCAGTATGACCCAGAGATCAGTGATTGGTTACTAAAGAAAGACAGATCAGAAACAAAACTGATACTGATTTTTTCTTTACCGAGGATTCCCAGCCTGACGACGGGGAATATTCATGAGCATGTGAATCCATGCCAGACCCATGCTGCAGAACAACAGTTACAGGTAAGTAACTTGTTCCAATTCTTCTATGCGATTTGTGTCTAAACAGTGCAGTCCTACGACACATTTTTAGGAATGCCAACAAACGTGATCAGCTGGTATTGTAGAATGTCCTTACCCAACTGTCAGCCCACAACTTTCTGATTCAAAACAAATTGCTTGCGTACAGTGCTACAGATAAGCAGCATGCCTGCCTGTTTTGCTTCCTAAAGTAAAAAAAAAACCTCCTAAAATCCAAAAATGGCAAGTAATAGGTTTTTGTTATGCCACATGCACTGTTCAGAGGTGCACACAGCAGACGCACGAACAGCACCTCTGATATATATATATATATTTTTAATTATTTTTTTATTGATTTGGTTTAATTAATCACCCTTTCAATATATAATACATAATTTAAAAGAAGAGATGATTAAGAATGAGAATAAGTAATAAAAACACATTAGTTACATTATAATTTGAACATCTTGTTCACATTACAGATACAATAATTTCACAATTTGGCGATATAAAACAAAGAAGAGATAAAAATAAAGCAAGATCGAAATAATGAGGTATTTTAAATGTGTATAACACCTCCATTACACATCAATGTATTGCTGAGATACAACACAGCCAGTTAAGTTAAAATTGGCATCAGTCTGACAGCTTTCGATTAGTTCTACTCGGATTATAAGTACTTTATATCTCGTAGTTAAAGTACTATAGTATGATTTATAAAACATGTCATTTCCAGAAGCAATGAAGTTGTTAATTGGCATCTTTCAAAAGCTCCAGCCCAGTTGTGTACCAATTGTAACTTTTCACATCATTGTCATAGCAAGTGTAGGATCTTGATCGTTTCTACAGTGGGGCCAGTTGTTATGAGGCTTCCATGTTGCCCAGATTGAGAGTTTCTAAAAACCTAATCGTTGATAATTTGATCTGATCACGTTCAGTTGTAAAAAGTAATTGCCAAAGCTTCAGCCAGTTAATGATTAACAATTTACCAAAACAACATTTCAGATATGAGGTGCGCCTATTGGTGCGCTCAGAGCATTCCGTAAATAGATGGTAGAATGTCTCTGGTATATTGCTGTCTGATGTGAAGGTGGCTTACACGTTCAAAAGGCTTCTGTTCATGTAGGGAATTGCTCATTTCTAAAAAGAATGTTTGGATTACAAGACACATTTCTGTTCTATTTTTTTACTCTAATATATGTTTACTTGTCTAAAAATGTTAGTCACGAACAACAATTACATTTTTGCTCCCTGAGAAATCCTTTTTTCTGCTGACTTTCAAAAGTAGAGAATGCTCTTTTCTCAAAGAACACTGTTTACTTACAGAGGAGCAATACACTGCAGTCCCTGTGGCCCCCTACAGACCCTCCTGCCATAGACCTCAGTGGTCCTGTTCTTTCTCACCAAACCCACATAAACGGAGTGTTCAAACACCCTTAAAAGTCACCCGCAGAGTGTTCTGTTTAACTTCTGGGTGGTGTGCACCAGTTCTACTCACCCCACTCTGTTCTTCACAGACCCTCCCCTCACACCTCAGAACTGTAAGGCGGGATGACCCCTTTTTTCTCCTTTCAGCACAAGAGCACTGGAAATCGAGAACAGGTTAGTCACGCACGCCTATGCCTTGCTGGGGGCTCACAGGCCCCAGAAGGGCAGGTTACTAGCCTGCTCCCCCACCAGTCTCGGGAGGATAGCTCAGGGGCAACGTGCTCGCCTTGGAAGTAAGACGACATGGACTAACAAAGGTTTGATCCCCGGGTCCGTGCTTAGAAACCTCTGGGTATTAAGCGCGTTATAAATAACCTATCGTACTAGGGCCCGAGCCCTACCTCTGGGTGATCTTCAACTTTTCCATTGACTCTCTGGAAAAGTTCTGAAGTTTTTAATTTGAACCACCCAAAATTCAGGCTTTTCGAGTTGTGCGTACCCTTTAGCATCGCCTCACACAATGCGATTGCTTGCTTTGTGATGAGTGTGCACCACGTGTGCGTGTTTTTGCGGACTGGTGAATAGCTTTTGCATATCTTTTGTGAATGTGAGCCTGAACACTTGGAGTAAAACTGCTTCAGGACAAGCCGTGGCCAGAATATATCCACGGGGTGGTATTGCAGAAAGTAAAGCTGTGCAGCAGTGCAAATGCCACGAGGACGAGAGCAAACATTGCCCTTCTGCAAGAACACTGTTAATACCTGAAGGCACTCTTACACAAGAGCAACTTTTGCTCTAGTCCTAGTCCTTTGCCCTGGTGCAAAAATACATTGGAAGAATATATTTTGCTAGTGCTAATTGCACTTGCACTAGTGCAAAGTGTCTGTTGCATGGGCCACGGTGTGTTAGTGTAAATGAAGTGGAGAGATAAAGAAATTAATGCACTTGTACAGCTGGCAATCTTTTATGCGACAATATCAATCTAACAGGGTCTGACAGACACTAGGGACCTGATTCATGACATTTTATAGCGTGGTGCAGAGTGACTTTGCACTGCAAGTGTTTGGTGACTTTGCACTGCCAACAAACACCATGGTTCACAGAGCAGTGCAAAGTCACTTTGCACTGCAAAAGTACTCTTTGCACCGTGAATTAGGCCCATTTAGCGTGTTGCAAACCGTTCTTCTGCATTGCAAGGCGACTTTGCACTGTACAAATACACTTTGCGCCGGTCTGTTAATCAGGGTGTTTGTTGGCAGTGTAAAGTGACGTTGCACTGTGCTAAAAATTCCATGTATTAGGCCCGAGGCCTCTATTTTGCTGCTGGAGAGCTTAAGCAAGAGAGCAAGTCGCAAGGAAGTGGGAGCAAACTGCAGCTAAATATACTCTCCTGCGTCCATGCCCTGCCGCGTGAGAGCCTGCACTGCTGATGTAAGTGGGTGGGACGCGACTCTTGATTAAATGCCAGCCTGCTGAATTTCCGAGCACTGGCGGTACAGTGGGATCAGGCCGAACCCGACGGAAAAGCACAAATGATAAAATTAAACCTACAAATGAATTTCTGCGAGGAAGCGAGCTTTGTTGGTATGATCGATAGAAGGAAGGCACGGTTTGATAATGTGATTTTAAGCAGGATAAATCTGAGGACTGAACGTGCTGGAAATTGAGGAAGATTGATTGCGGAACAGATCGGTATCGCTCTTGGAGCCTCGCAGGCCTGAATAGTGCAGGCGGGCATACTGCCTGCTTGCGGTAGCCACTCGACGCCAATGCCTGTGCGATGATGTGCCCCAAGGGCCTGGTGATCGCCAACATATATGTACAGCAGTGAGATTGCCTTCTGGTTCACTCTGGGCAAATCTTCATGCAACGTAGCCAGGACTCAAGTCGAGTGTACACGTGGGTGGACGAGTCCCCCCCACTTTTTTCAGAAGTCCTCTCAATTTTTTCAGAGGGCAACCTGATATGCTAATTTCTGGTGACACCACATTCAGTTGGTATGCTAATGAGTCCCCCCACATTTTTTTAGGACGTGACCCTTGAACTTATCCTAATTCTTGGCCCAACGGTTACTAGTCTTTGCAGAGAGGAAAGAGTGAGAAAGCACTGTACAGATAGCAGGTAGCAACCTACAGCACTGTACCTCCAGGTAACCACCTGCACTGCACACTACCTGTGGACCTCCTCTACACACCACCTTCCTGAAGGTATTCAGGAAATGTCCCAAGACTCTCCTGTTCCCCTGTCTAGAATGTTGCTCGCCTTGTGTATAGGTGGAAATGCATACCGTCGCCAGGTAACCTTTGCATTGCTAGTTTGATGAAGCCAGAATTCAATTGAAAAGGCCTGATCTCGGATTCAAATGTGCAAATAAGCAGGCCATGGAACATTTGGATGAAAACCCATACCTACTAGTAGGGGTATGCAGTTACCCCGATGCCCCACGTGTCTGTACTTTCAGATACAGGTTGGGTACAGCAGGGGTAAGATCATTTTTGATTGATGTCTCAAGTGGCTGGAGCCTGTTATCTTTAGGAGTTCAGCGAATTGAGTCCGTCTGCAGGTTGGGGCAATTGGTGAGAAAGTAAGAGCAAATGTCACTGCCTTGAGAACTTACAAGGTAACATTTGCTTTTTGGGTGTCCATACCATAATCATATAATCATTCCACCAACCAGTGTCAACGCCAACGCAAACGCATCATCTGGCGCCCAGCTGATTATTCCTGTAGTACAAATATTCATGATAAGGCTCATCAATGTTGGTAATATCAGTTTTTTGTAGTGCTTAACAATGGGTTCCTCCTGCTTCTAAGTGCTGCAATACATTATTACCCAATTTAATGGTTTCTCAATGTATCGACGAGGATTCAAGCTTGCAAAATGCAGGCTGGTCCCATACCAGAGGTGAGTCGCTTTACACAGGAGCTACTCACTAGCACACTCAAGGGCTGCTTAATGGAGACGAATGAAGTAAGGCCCCGTACAATGTGCTCCGCTACAAGGGGCCATGCGGGACCAGCTTTGCAGTAATCCGTGATCATGCCAGGTCAACCTTCCCAGGCCATTGGGTGAGCAGCCATGTTGTCAGTCTCTGCAGGAAGTGCCTGTTCTTGGGAGGAGCTCCGCGGGGGTGGGCCCATGGCATTACATGGCAGAAGAGCCTGTGCTGCGCCATCACGACTGGGCTTGATTACGGCTGAGAGACACTATTGCAGGGACCCTGCCCTACTTGTCGTTTTTTTAAAAATGTTGAATGAATGCCTCTTTTTGCAGATGTCCTGGTTTTGGGGTTTCCAGTGGGTGTCTGAAAAACTGTCACATGTTCCAGTTTCCAGAGAAGGCTGTGTTGTGATATGTCTGTTATATCCGCCTTATGTCCCGCTACGCCGTGACGTAAGGCGTTCTAAATAAAAGCCCCGCCCATGCTCGGGGAGAGCAGTTCCGGGCAAAACAGCAACACGTTTGGTGTCCGTGTCAATCATTGCTCCCGCCGGAGCTGCGCAAGGGGGCCTAGCAGCCTGGGGCCCTGTTCTCATGTTTCCCGCTGACGCATCGGCCGGGAGACACAATCTAACAATGTCTTTCAGTGAACTGCTGCGGGTGAACTTGTGTGTTGCTCCGGCTACAGTCAAGGCCAAAGTGTGACTTTCACTGGAACATAGTGGGGGGCTAAGGGATCCTTGAAAATGCCGTCTCTTATTAATGCAAGATGGCCTTACACGAAACAGAAGGCTTGGAACATCAAGAGATGGGGTTGTGTGTCCTTTTCACCCCACTCCCTTCATGTATTTTTCACTGCATGGATTACATTGTGATAGTATCACTTGGGCCCTGAACTGGGGGAAACCCTTTAGACCTTCACCAATTTCTCGACACACTCCACGACCGTGGACTCACAGCACGCCTAATTCTGTGTGCACCTGACCCTGCCTCTCTAACCCGTTACCCTGCTTTTCCACGCTTCCCCACAAAGCCCGCTGGCCAAGCCCAGCACCGCGACACCACTCCCCATTCCTCTTTCTGTTTCCACTCAGCCCAATTGCGCTGCATGTCCTTTCGCAGCAGAGGCGTCACTATGGGAGAATGGGGGGGATATAGCCCCGGGTCTTTTAGTTATAGCCCTGGATAGAAGCTCAGGGTCTACATCCAAAGGGCTAGCTAGCCCCGACAGTCGCGACATTAGCGTAGCCCGGGATCTTTTCCAGACCTAGCAACACCCCTGCGCAGAGTCAATGAAAGTGTACGGATGAGGTGTATGTGGGAGATGCCCATCGCAGTGGGCGGAAAAGGTAGTGGGAGAGAGGGAGTACAGAGCTGTAGTGGCCTATTGAGTGACCAGGAGATGCCCTATCAGGGCAGCGCTTTGGAAAAGATGGCCAGGCTGGAGCTTGCTCATTCGACACGGATGCGTCCCTCTTTGGCTTTCGGAGACACTAGGCTGCTGGGGAAACCTCACCTTTGCCAGGGAGCCAGTCCACCTCCAAGGGCGATGTGCAGAGGTGCCTATATTAGATTTTCAAAAAACCTGTGATTCTCGCCACCTGTGGCATCATCGGGGTAAGATGGTGAAGGGGCTGCTGGCTGGAGATTGGCTTCACAGGATATTGGGGCTGGGGATGGGTGATGGTACTGATGGATGTGTGCTGCCACACTGTTCGCACGTCAATCCAAGGTATGGCTTTAGTACAGCAGTCCACAACCTTATTTTGACAACTCCCATCACAGTAAAGCTAGAATAGGCAGAGCTAGTCATATGACAAGGGACACTCCTCTGAGACTGGTGGAATGGCACTGAAAATAAAGGGCAAAAAACCAAGCACTTAATTTGGCCCCATTTGATGGGGAAAGCTGCAGAGATAGTCAAGGCTTGACACAAAAATAGCAGCCTGTCCTCACAGAGCGAGTGAGTGAGCACAGGCGGCAGCAGTGCAACCTTCCATCAGTGCAATCTTCCCAAGTGCATATTACATATTGAGCATTGCAGCACACACACACAGCCTGCTTGTACAGTGGGGGCAACAACAGTGAAAGCTCCCTCCCACCGAGCACATACAAAAAAGAACACAAGCATATATGCCTGGGACGTCATTTCACCAGAATGCCACGGTTAACGGAAGTGACATCACACAATCCTTGAACTCTGATGACATCACAGAAAGTGATGTTATTTGACCCCACCCAAAGAGACATCATGGGAAGCGATGGAACACGACCTTTCACCCCTTGATAAAACAGGAAGTGGCATTACATAGAATTGTTCCTAAGAACACTATGAAAAAGATAGTTACGATATCACTGTCATGTGATATACAGCTCATGCAAGAGTGGATAACCATATGTATCATTAATATCTTTGTGTATAGGCCCATATTACCAAATTATTGTGACTGTAAGCAGACGTCCAAGGCCAAATGATAATGATGTGTTATTATATAGCACTTACGCTTAAGCAATTTATATAGGACTAATATACATGCATTATCACCCAACCTGCGTTGGTACTCATTTATCAACCTCAGAAGGATGAAAGATTGAGTTGGTGTTAGCGGGATTCGAACCTGCAACCTGCCGATCACACACACATCACAGCAGCAAGCGCTCAACCCACTGAGCTATCTTTACCAGCTATCTATCTTACCGCCTATCATAAAATGAGCAATTACATGTCTGAATGTTCTCAAATTCAGAAAGAAAATTAAACGGTGTAGTGGATACCATTAAACTGGTAACTGAGATTTAACAGCAGGCCAGTTCATCTGCAGGTCTGATGCAAAGTTGCCCACAAAAGCCTGCGTGGATCTAGCGAAGGCAAAGCAGCGCACTCACACAGGATCCCGTACTCTGGGCACTCGTTACCTCATCCATGCAAACAAACATCCTGAACAGCATGCCATGGACATAGGAAAGATAGACACATTATAGCAAAGCATTAATTGTGGCACAATGAAATCAATGGCCACTTTATGTGCTATGGTCAAACATTTGTACACTGTACACAAACCTTTAGGCACAAGGATTTTGTCAAGTGACCGAGGACACTGAGACGGAATGTCTTGTTTTGATCGTAACAGAGACAATGGGAGAAAAAAAAATTATTCTAGAACTGCAATTTACGACATGGTGCAAAATGGATGCTTTTTCTACTCTAAATGCTTTTTAGACTTTTTGCTGCATTGTGAAAGGGAGGTGTATAAGAACAGACTAAATCAGTGACTCACTCCCTGAAGTGTGCCTGAAATAAACCTTTAATGAGTCTAGCAATTATTGTATCGAATTCCAGAAAGGCAAATTATTTGTTATTCCTACTCTTTCTTACTTAGGGTCACTGCTCAAAGTGTTACATTTGTGGAACCTCCTGTTTTGTTTTTAAGAGGCCTGAACAAGAAATCCAGCCACTCCAGAAACAAAGAGCCACATGGCGCTGGCCACAGCCCAGGAGCTTCCAGTTAAAAAAATAAATAAAAACATACATTTCTTTAGCGGTAGCAAGGGAGACCACAGGGTGCGACCTCTGGCAACCCTCAAATGACGTCCCTGCCCTAGGAGCCCCACCTGCAGCTTCCACTTCTGTAAAAAAATCTCAGATGCACAATGGACTCGGAGCTATCACTCTCCACAGACAAAAAACATTTTGTCCAGAACTTGCCACTTCTACTTATGCATCCTAGGGCACCTCTTCCCTTATCTCTCCTACCCTCAAGACTTTACTTGACTTTACTTTAAACCATTTATAACGTGCACCAAGGCTTAAGAGCTCACAAGAAAACATAAAGGAACATATCAGCAACAGGACAAACGTGCACAAATACGAGTGAGTCTTAGAACTCAGATCAGAATGATAGACGAGAGGAGCACAAGCATAGTGAAAACATTATCTAAATAAAAAAGTTTTTAACCTTTTTCTAAACATTGGTGTGGAGCTCAGTTCATTGGTGTGGACTCTCTGCAACCTTTGCCGTCATTCTCTCCCATCTAGACTACGCCAATTCCCTCTATATAGGCGTCCTAGCATATCAGCTCATAAAACTACAACAAATCCAAAATCTGCGGCCAGACGCCTCCTCGTCCTCTACCCAAAGCACATATCATCCCTGCCCTCAGAGTACTACATTGGCTCCCTTTCTGCCGATGTGCCACCCTTAAAGCCATGTGCATCGCACACTGTGCACTCCATAATGCTGGACAAAAGTTCCTCCAGGATACAATAACTCTCTACCAACCCACCAGAACCCTGCAATCAGGCTTGGCATTCCTTCTCCTAATCCCCCCTCGCAACTCCACCAGAATGGTAGGATCCGCCTTCTCTATACAAGCCCACTCCACCTGGAACTCCTTTCCACTACACATCTGCCCCAACGAAGACTACCTCTCCTTCAGAAAGGACCTCAAAACATGGCTATTTCCCATGGCACTCTGAAACAAGTAGTGGAAGGGAGTCCCTCCCTCAACTTCATTATGACAGCATCATTCATCCAGCCACTGCCATGTACGTATCCAAACCTGTCCCTCTGGTGTAGCATAACACAGATTAGTCCGGTCATATCCCTCCCCCCAGCAACACCGTTGCAAAACTCCACTCAGGATCATGATCTAACACCACCAGGCGACGGCGGCCCTAATGCCGGTGGGCCGCCCTTGCAGACTGGCAACCGCAGACATCTAATCACACAACTCACATCAGTCATCCACAGACTACGGACATGTCTATGAGACATTTGGACCTGATAAGACCCCATACAATTCCCCAATCAGAAACATGGTCATGCTCCAGTAGGCGGAAGCCAGCCGTTATCGCAGCAGCCTCGTCTAGGGACACTTGCATCCCACTAAATTCACAGTGCACGACATCCATCTACAGCAGTGGTCTTCAAACTTTTTATGCCAAGGGCCCCCTCAGCAAAAAATAAATTGCTCGGGACCCCCCAACCAAGCCCCTCAGTGTTGGTGTTATTTTTTGTATAGATATCGCTGTAGAATGCGTGGTGCCATCATTTTGAAGGGATGTGTTCTTGGGGAGACATTCCAAGACGGTAGCACAATCACTTCCAATTCAAACATAGAAACCGTGCAAGTAAACACAAAATTCTCCAGTAGGGCTTTTATTTTCTCATAATACATTCCTATTAGTATATTCAGCAGAAGGCAATTTGATTTTACAGACCAAGTACTAATGGGAAGGGTGGGCATGTCTCTCTGCAGGAAGTGAGTCAATGTGTGGCTCTATTTTTGAGACTGCCACTCTGAGGTTGTCCTCCACTTCCAGCCTTGTGCAGTATTTCGTTTTCAGTACAGCCAATGCTGAAAAGCCTATTTCGCGCAAGTAGGAAGAGAGACTGTATAGCAGACCATGCCAATGTAGGATACTCCAGGATTACCATCAGCCAAAAGTCACCCACTGCAATGTTCCTAAATTCAGATTGCAGAGTAGTGTCCGACTGAACCTCAATCAGCTCCTCCTGGACATCAAATGGAAGATGCACCACCCCCTCTGCCAGAAAAGGCTGCATCATCCAGTCATTAATGCCAGCATTTTCTACAGGGAAGTATTAATCAAAGTTGGACCTTAATGTTGTTAGGTGACTTGATCAGCATTCAGTGAGTAAAGTAACCTTGTAAAAATAAAATGCAGCTTTGCATAAAATTAAAGAGAATTTTGGGATTGTCAGGCACAGGAAAGGCCCCTCATATGAAAAGGTTGAAATGCCCTGGCACATCTAATTTGAAAAGGATGAAATGCCCTGGCACCTTCCCTGGCCAATGCTGCTACTGGAGAAATGAGGACCGTAGGGTATTTGTTCTTTTCACTTGCACAGAGTTCCCGCAGTCCGCATTTCTCCCCCGCGTAGAGAGGAACCAGTCTGCGGCACACAGCTTGTAATGCAAAGCGCACATTTTAAGCACCAGGACAAAAAAACAGAGCACTGAATACATTGCTGAGCTAAATGAATTCAGACATGGGGCCAGTTGATCCTCCCTGCCACTCTCTCCCTGAAAGTAGGGCAGTATGTCACTAATGACCCATCATTAGGGATTTCCTGCTCTGCATTCAGATGGGTGGGGCAGGTCACCCCCGCAAAAGAAGGTGTGTGCTGTAATCAGGGCAGTTTCTATCCACCTCGGTGCCCAGGACGAAACATCAGAAACATCAGAATGCACCCCCCCATCACCACTGACTGGCACACGTCACTCCCAACTACACCTGTCGTGCGACAAATCCCCTCCTCAATATGAATAAATAATTGCTATATAAATGAAGCTGGCTACATTACAATGTAATTCAAGTACTTTATAGTACAGAAGAATTGTAATGTTAAAACACAGCTGTTGCTGCCCAAGTAAATGTTTTTTCTGTCACCTGCTCTTAGTGAAGGCCTTGCCTGAATGCAGTTTCAAACTGTCCGTACTGGCACACTGTGGTGTGAACAGCCTGCCAGGGTCTGAGGGCCCACGACCTGGCCCTGTGTTGCAGGTGTTCTGTTCGTACCACCTCACTTGTATTTCACAAAGGGCAATACTAGATTAACCATATGAATTACTTTCTGATAGCAGGGTTATCATTCGAAGATGGACAGTCTGCTACACTCTTATTGTACTATTTCAAAATACCTCTTTGAGAATGGGAAAGGGGACAAATAGCACCAATGAGGATTCCTGTATACTTTTCATCAAATCACTGAACATTTCAAGACTATAACAGTGATCAGAGATCTCACAAGTTTGTGATAAAAGGATTGTATGTGTGAATCTCTAAATGCATAACTGATTCATGGCTTGGTGCTCACATTACGTTTCACAATACTCACCCTAACATTAAAATGTTTGTTACCATGAACTATACATGCTCATTTGGCCAGCTTACATTTTTGGATACGAGTATAAAATGGCTGCAACATCAGCCACTCAAATGGTTTACAAGGGCTCTTTTGCTTATTGTTTCTGAAGAATTTTAGAGGAGGAAGGGCTGCATCTCTGTGTGGGCATCCCAACCCCAATGCAGAAACCTCTTTAGGGAATTATATCTACAGACAGTGCAGGATAAGGCACAAGAGAGACCCAATAAATAATGCACAGAAAGGCTACAGAGAAAGGATTGTACCTCTTTCAAACTTTAGCCTGACCAGTAATAAGCTGATGAAGTGTTTTAAACAAAACCAACTTCTGATGCGTGGTAACGGGCCCACAGATCCTCAGCCACTACCTCCTCACCATTGCGCAGGCCTCGGCTTATTTTGGCAAAAAAGAGCAGGCCCATGCATTATCTAATCGAGCTGGCATTAACATCTCCTATTAGTGCTGGCCTGCAGCTAGTGAAAATCATGGTGTGGCAGTGTAGAAAGGGAATTTGACCTCGTGGATTTACAATTTGAGGCAACTTCGTTGATTGTTTTGTGTGTTTAAGTGTGGGCACAGTATGGCATGCTTGTCAGAGTCACATACACAAAACAACCCAGTGTGCTCTTGTATGGATATTGGGCACATCGGAGAAAAACAGGTATATGTGCTGTTACCTAAGGGACCACCACATAGACGCCAATAACCAACAGGGTGGCGACTTGTGCAGCACACACATCATTGCTGCACACATCACTCCATTGATTTGCCATGGACTACTGTCTACATGGTGACACACAATGAACTCCACTTTCCTAATCAAGGTGTCAAGTGACATTGAGTTGCCATCTGGTGTACTCGCTAGGCAGTGACTGGCTTGTTTAGACAATTAAAAGACCCTTGATGCTGAGAGGATGCAGCCACTAGAATACTTAAGCAAGAAAATTACAGTTAACCTTTCCAGGGATGCGCCATATGTAACTAAAAGTCATATTAAAAAAAAATGTTGGTGTGTCAAAGAAAGAGACACAAAAATACAAAAAATAGTTTTAAACTTTTCTGTGTGGCCCGTTAATTCTCTTTTGCATAGGTTTGGTCAGCTAACTGATACTTGTGCTGGCCTGGTGAATAAAAATCACCCATATTTAGTTCTTAACACTGAAATGTTAAGCATATACTGTATAAAAACAATGGCTTGGATTTATGAGCTATCACTTATAAATTGCCCCTTTGAAAGGCTGTCAACACAAAGAATGAGGGGCGCATGTTGTGTGACTCCAGAGCATCTCACACTCTGCGTTCGGAATATGCATTCCTTTGTTTGCATATTCCAAATGCATCGCGGCCAGCCGCACATAGCAGAGCAGCTCTCACCGGCAGAAGCAGGCTGCTTAATCTGTTGTCCGTCAACTTTTCAGGCTGTGGATGCGCGCCCCCCTGGGCATGAGGCTGCGTTCCACCTGACGGACACGCCCCACTGTTTGAATACCACTGATCTACAGTCTATAAACTTCTGATATGTCCACGAGTAAAATAGACATATAAACAAATCCACTGCTATCGCACAGACTCCCAGCCTCCTCAGCACCCTTGCACACGCCTGATCTCTTAGGAGCCTTATTGTAGCACAGCCACACAGCCTAATTGCTTATGTCGGCTTAAGCTCACATGCATTCTAAGCCTTAAGACATCCTTCCCTTCCCTTGAACCCAATTTTAGTATAGCCTGTTCTCCGCACTTACTTCTGTCATTACACCTAGAAGACCCATGATTTTAGCCTGTCTACTGTGAATATATGTAAGAGGATTGCCAGTGAATTGCAATTAAAGATAAGCAAGTAGCCTCGATATCGCACCTAGAAGACAGTTGGACAAGCATTCTGTAACGCTTAGCAGATGCATTATGATAGCTTGTTCAGAAGGCCTATTATGGCACCTCAGCTAGTGCGCCTAGAGGAGTCTCTCACACAGACAACCTGATTAAATAGTGGCGGCAACAACAAAGCTCCATCCGAGCCTCAAGGTACCTATAAACACACCGCTTCCATGGACATCTGCTGCAAGCATGGCTACCCGCACACACGCATCATAATGCAGCAATGACCTATGACAAATTTAGTCTAGCTGGACAAATAACACTTCCACCTCCTTACATCAGATTAACTCTCAATACCTCTGCCTTCAGAATACAGAGACGACCTATGAAATAATGTGGTTTTGTTGGACACATAAAGCAGTGCCTTGATGCCCATGTGTTTAGCATGCTCTACAAATGAAAGAAATAAGTAGTCTCTTGTACTCACACACTCGCATGACCTCCCTCAGCACCCATCCACGTGCCTGATCTCTTGGGTTGCTTAAGGAGGCGTGGCCAGCCCACCTAATTCCTTATCTGGGCCAAATGCACACAAGCAATCTAAGGCTTTTCTGAGATTTTTCCCATACTCTGGAACCGCGTTCCCACCACAAGCACGTTGAGACCATACCAATGGGAAAAGGCTACTACTACTTATGTATTTCAACTCATATTGTACATGCGAGATAGGATCATTCATCCCATTGAGCTGACAACACTGTGCATTGCACAGAATCTGATTCCCAGTTGGGGATCCAAACCATATAGTTTTATTCCCCCATCCCCAGTGAGATGGCTGTGCACACCAGAAATCCAGACGGTCTCCCTCTCTCCACTGAGAAAGTCTAGAACACACAGTCTTTGGGTCAGTCTCAGAGGTTAAGCAGGTTTGTATCGAGCTGTTTAGATTTGATCAAGATGTGCATTAACCCACTTGTCTATCTTGCCAGATGAATAGATGCCACTGATCATTTACTTCCTAAATGTTTTTATTAGTTTTAAAGGCAGCTGTAAGATTATTCCTAGAAGCTCTGAGAGTCAGCAAATCCTTAGAGCAGCTCAGTGGGGTTAAGAAGCTGCAACAAAGATCTAGCTGCATGGTTCACATACATCAAGGCCGTGGGTACGTTAACCCCACCAAGCCAACATTACGAAAGCAATTCATAGACTGATTTTTCAACCATTTTATAAAGCACACACTAATAACAGAAGGTCTGTTGAATTTGTTAAAGCAATATAGACAATGTTCCCCCACAAAATACATGTTGATTGGAGCAAGAAGGTATCAGAGCTGATTTAGGCACATATAACATTAAGCTAACTCTTCCCAATTCCTATGAACATTTAGGGGCATGGGCTGGTCATGAAATCCTGCCAGATCATATTTTGTACCAGAATCATATTCATTTTATCAGATGAGGTAAGAGGCTTAGCCGTGCACACTGACTTTTCCCCGATCCTCCTAGCATTACACAGAAAATGTATTAAATCCCTGCATTTTATCTTTTTTAGTGCACTCGTTAAGCAGACCATAAGGCAATACTATAGAAACGTGCTCGCTTACACAATACTGAAGTTTTGCCCAAAGGTAATGCAGATCGGCAAGTTGCCGACTTGAATGTTGAGGTGGGTGTGGAGGCCATGAATGGTGTAGCTCTCATTAGAAGGTGGTTAGCTTTATAGACCCAAAGAGCGGGGGACTGAATTGCAAAAAAGGCTTTACGTATTGAGAGTAGTCCCATAAGATGTATGACATCTCCTATCCAGCTATGGCCGTTCATTCTATAGTGCTCTGCATTCTGGGGCTTGTAAATGCGTGTACCTCAAATCAAATACAAATTGACATTGGCTGAAAAGTAAATACTGTTCACTAGTTTGCTTCTTTACCAGCACTGCTTTCTTACTCTATATGCTGGTTGTGGAGCGGAGATGTATATTCCCTCATGCTATGCCAGTCTGGTGTGAGTGGTTCATTCTGTGCTGTTTCTCAGCCTTCCTGTATTCGTAGTTTTACTTTTCATTCATCACGTAAGGGCTGTAAGTGATGAAATGGAAAAATGGAGCCAGATATGGATGCCCTAGTCCCACGCGACACTGCAACAGGAAGGTCCCTGAAGTTTGCTGTAGGTTGGTTGTATTATTAATAAACGTTGCTTCCTTATTTCAATTTTCAAAACTGGTATCCAGCATACAGTTTTGCAAAAGCGTAACTAAAATGTGCAGTTTTGAAAAGTAGTAATTTTTGTGCACTTTCAAGCAGGCAGGCTCGTACATTTTCATAAATGTACAATTGACCTATTATTTCTCAAATAAACCAATTAGCTTGGTGGACCTGGTTTATGGACTTGCCTTTTAAAACGTGCATGGGCCATCAAAAGTAACAGCCCCAATTTAGCACTTTGCATGCAGAGTTGGTATTTGGAACATGAAAGGGTCACTTGAGGTGAATTTGCACCACTGACCCAGCTTCCATCTATTGCTTGCTACTGGGCAGCCTCTATCTGACAACAGAACTGTCAATCACAGCTCCAAGAAACACTGGGACGCCATTTCAGCTCTGCCTGACACACAACTTAAAACCTGCACAGGTCGCTCCAGGTGGAAGTCTGTGGCCTAGAAGTCTTGAAACTTAGACTGCTTTCCCAGGAGACTGACACATTCGAGATTTCATTATCTGTAAACCGGACAAGCTGACAGAGCCCGAAAGATATGGCCAGTACGGACGAAATCCGGGCAGGTGGCTCCCCTACATGCACTGCGTGAAAGTAGAACACTAGAAGGATGCTATTTTGGTGAGTGGAGCACTTTCTGTCCATTCATGATCCACAGGACAATACACATGAACATGGAAACAATAGATGTAATGCCATTGGTTCAGAACTATGGGCAGTGATCGAAGCGGGTGGGAGCGGTGGTCCTCTACTTTTTTAAATTAAGTTTTACTGTTCCTATACTTTTATTTTAAAAATAAACTGTCCCAGAATGGTTTCTGTGACAAATCAACCTCTGGGGCACCGGTGGTCCAGGGATGAATATTGGTTTCTAAACCATCATCCCTACAGCTGGATTACAACAAAAGGGATGCGAAGAAATTGAACACACAAGCAAATTTATAAACCTCCTTGTCCAGTTTTGGTAACTTGGACGGAACGGCAGGCTTATGTCTGCGAGGTTGTGGATCGTTAGTTAGTTGCAACACAGCGAAAATAGAATGATTACCAAATGATAAAAGGGGACTGGCTAGTCAAGGTTGTATAATACATATCTACTTTATTATTAAAGAGACTGTTCTAGCACACTACTAAATACAACCCACCCTGTAAAGGAATGCAGAGGACAGGCAGTTTCAAGACAGAAAAGGGATGTACTCTGGATACAGACAGGAGGGTAGTTGGTAAAGTAATTAATCACTATCGTTCAATAATACTTGGTTTCAGCACAAAGGGAGCAATGGGTTATAAAATGTCACTATGGGCCTTTGGAGAAGGACCAGGAGGACCGAACCAAAATGTACCTTGTGCTTGTAGAAGTTCTTGGTGCTCAACAGTGTAGAGTCGGTTTGAGGGCACTTTGTAGCTTGTGCAACAGAGTTCAAGACGGGAGGCAGCTGGGAGTATCAGGCGGCAGGCAATTTGGCAAGCGAGGCTGGACCGACGGCTGCAGGCTGGCCTACACGGCAGCTCAGGGTCAGGAATCGTTGAATGCTGGGTGGTGGGGTCTGACGCACTAGTTGAGGTATCTCGGATGACGTTTAGCGACTGCAGCATGACAACAGTCAGCAGTGCAGTCGGTTGCAGCTCGAGGGGCTCGACTGGCTCAAAAATTTCCTTTTAGACCGATGCTGGTTGATGCTTGTGGATGCACTCCTCCTGGCTTCTTTACTTTGCTCGTATCATCCTTTAAGGCAGACTGCCCAAAGCTGAGGAGAGTGTTGCAGGCACCGGCCTTGTCTTGGGTTTGGTTCAGAGGCTCTCTGGCACTTTCCACCTAGGAAACGAACTTGCTTGCAGACCCTAGCAGAGCATGCTGTGTGCTGGCTGGGTACTGGTTCTGGAGCGGCTTGGAGGGTTCTATGGATTCAGTATCTCCCTCTGTTCCCTGGGAGATGTTTAGGCTAGGGATCTTGCTTCCCTCTTGGAAATCCTGGCCTTCCTTCACTGGTGGAAGCTGTAAGGCAGACTGTATCGTCAGCCAGGGGCCAAATGAGTTCTTTTTGTTACATTATTGTTTATCGTCCTCCTGGCCCAGTTGGCTCTTTCTGTCAAGACATTGACCATCTTCTGTCTCACATTTTGCCGAGTCCCACTCCTTTCTTACTACTAGGAGACTTCAATCTTCATTTATCTTCTACTCATTCTACCATTCACAGATCCCCTCATTTGTCTCTTACTCCTCTTTTCTTCCTCGATTTCAGTCTGGTTTTTGTCCTCTTCACTCTGCCTTGATTTCTGTGCTTAATCCTCTTCTTTCAGCCCGCTAATCTAAACACTCTTCTTTTCTTATTCTTCTTAATCTACCTGCTGTGTTCAACACTGTAGATCAGCCCTTAGTACTGGTGACTATTTCCTGATTTGGTCTCAAAAGTCCTGTTCTGTCTTGGTTCAACTCGTATATGACTAACCGCACCTTCTCTGTTTCTTGTGTGGGCAAGACCTCTACGTCCTTCTCGCTCAATCACAGGGTGCCTCAAGGGTCAGCACTTGACCCCTTTCTCTTTTCTTTATACACATCGCACCTTGCTGCTATCATCTCTTCTTTTGGCTTATCACATCATTTCTATGCAGATGACACTCAACTATTCCTATCTTTCTCCTCTTTTTCTTTGATATTCACATCACGCTCACAGCCTGTCTCGTCGCTATTAAATCTTGGATGTCCTCCCATTTTCTCACTCTTAATGCAGGGAAAACTGAGGTAGTGTCCTTCCCTGCAAATACTCTTCCTCCTCATTTTCCACCTCCTTTTAAATCTTTCCCACCTTCTAAGCTCCCCATTTCAACCACAGCTCGTAATCTTGGTCTCCTCTTTGACTCAAATCTTTCCTTTTCTCCTCATATCTCTCTTACTTCTCATCACTTTCATCTGTACTACATCCGCAAGCTTGTCTCTTTCTCACTTTCCAAGCATCAAGACTTTTAATTTCTTCACTGATCTTTTCTTGACTTTTCTATTGTTCTTCCACTTTTTTTGGTCTTCCCAGATCTCGCCTTGCCCCTTTAAGATCGGTCTTTAACTCTTTTATCCATATGCTGTGCCGTCTTCCTTATCTGGAATCAATTGCCTCTTCTCTTGCCACACTTGGTTGGTTGTCTTTTCACTATCAACTCAAATTCAACTTTCTTTGTCTTGTCTTCAAGTCTCTTTATGGTCTCACTTCTAAATATCTTACTACACTCATCTCTTTCTATATTGCTTCTCGCTCTCTCCTGTCTTCCTCCCACTTTAGACTCTTGGCCCCCCTTACCCCTTGTGCTCTGTCTCGTTTTCGATCATTTGAACTTCATGCTCCTCTCTCTACTGGAATACTCTCCCTCTCTCTTTGTTCTATCACTGTCTATTCTCTTTTCCGTGGCTCTCTAAAATCGTACCTGCTTCAACACCCTGAGTGATCATCTTCTGGATCTAACTGCCTACTCAATTTTAATGTACTGTGTTCAGTTTTAATGAACAGAGCTTTGGTTTAAGGCGCTGTATAAAACACTAATAAAATACAAACACAAATACTCCTTGCAAAGTCTTCAGATTATCTGCCGAAAGAGGGGCTCAACCTTCTTTTAAAGCCAAATGGGCCCCAGTGATTGGTGTAGGCTAAGCCCTCCTTAATGAACCAAACCTGGGTCCCCACCAACGATCTTCTGTTATGCCTGAGGTTAAAACCAGAGTGTTTTGCAACAGGAAAGGTAAAGGGGTGAAAACATCTATTACTAAGTCCCACCCATCTTCCTGTCTGTTGTGGATCAAAGGCTATCTCTGGTTAATTGAGCTCTCTGTGGTTCCTGATTAAAGGCAGGTCTCCCTTGAAGTTGTGGCGAGAACAGGCTTTCTGTCTCCATCAAATCACATACTCATACCCTCTGGATGGTGTCCCCCTTTGGGGGTTTCCTACTGTAAACACGTACCAGACATAACAGCTCACTGTCATTGATACTAAGAGGACAAAGGCTGACTTCAGGTTGACACAGATGCATATCAAAGGTGTTGGGGGTTCCTGTCTTTTGTTAGCCCTGCGACCAGGCCTTTTGTGGGCCTGCTTAAATGAACTCTCATCAGTATATGGCACTGCCACCAGCAGGTCCAACAAAGAATAGGGCGGATCCATGGAGCCTTTGAAATTTAATTAGGCTGGCCATGGCAGGAGGAAGGTTTTTCCCTCCCCCTTTTGAGAGGCCTTGATGTACTCCTGGGTGTCACATTCCAACTAAATGTGACAGGGAGGAATGCGTCTTTTGGCTGTGTCCACCCAGAGTACACAGGCCTATGTGTATGTCATGCGGTTAGCATAGAAAATGTGTGCAGATTAGCCCCACGCCTTTTCCAGAGGTTGATCTACTATCATTCAATTTCATATACAATTTTTAAAAAGCCCAGGTGAGCGCACACCCACCCTGCAGATGGTCGAATTCCTCACACACTGAGACAGGCACCACAAGGGCAGTGCCAGAGATGAGAAGGGAGATGCGAGGGCAACCAGTCTGTCAGTCAAGCAGAGACCAGAAAACCCCTTTTTACCATAAGATTCTCTTAACTTCCCTTCATCCCCCTTGAAGCAGTGCATGGGACCTCAGCAGTCTTTTCATATTATCTCATCAATGTCCTGATAATGTGATTAGATTAATTCAGATACACAAAAGTATGGAAGAAGCAATATTGACCAGTCTGTAAAATGGAAGCTGGTATGTATGATAGTCAATAGTGAATTCTTGTAAAAATGAATTCATAAGACCGGCCAAGGAGAAGGATATCCATCTGGAGGCCACATTACTGAATGTAGAGGTTCCACTCTGCTGATGGGTTGTATGGAATCTGCTTTTATATTTTAATAGATTGCAAGACCAGCAGATGAGCTATTTTATCGGACATTAAACTGACTGACAAGGTTTACAATGGGATCATTTTAAGCTAACCAATATCAAGCGTCGAGAGCGGCTTGATTTCCTGGATTTGTCCAGCATCATCTACTCCCAAACTTTCCAGTACATCAATGTGCTACTTGTATGTTGGAATAAACACTACTTTGATGCTATGCGTATATTGACTTGTTTGTTTGCAGTGTCACATTAGGAGCCTTTCCCATATTATTTTAGGGCCATATGTTGGGAACAGACAGTTGTACCAGCTAATAAGAAACACTCATAAAGCCCATCAGATCACCAGCACCGTGTCTACAAAACATATCGTTTTGTACTGACATGAATATCTTTTAAATCAACAATGAACTGACACACATTTCCAGTTAAATATTTAAGGAGAGAGTTAAAGGAAAGGAGGAACTTTATTATTTCCCTGCTGGTTTAGCAATATTGCTGTTGCTGTCAGAATGTTTGCACTGCAGTCTATACCAGGAATTATTGACTGCATTCTGATTGGCAAAGATAAGGTCAATAAAGAGCATTAGCACCCTGGGCGGGGGAGCCAGCCAGTCGGGTGTTGAGGAACGCGGGCTTGAACCGCCAGTACAAGCCCGCTTTCCAAGCCTCCTAGCGGCCAGCTCTCCCCGCCGTCACCCCCCATCCTCCATTCCATTTCTTATCACCTCTCACCCTCATCTTACTGCCGCTGCTGCTGCCGCATCCGCTCCTTCTCTTCGCCTTCCACAGGCCACCATGGAAAGGGAAGAGTGTCTCTGTACGGAGCCCAGCCTTCACTTTCCATGGCAGCCATCTTGGAAACTGCTTTGGCAACCCAGGGTGCTAATGGCGTTCACCCCCCATTCCAGGCACTGCAACTGGGGATAATGGCCCAGAGCCATCGTTATCTGCCTGAGCTTCACTCGGGTCGATGACTTGGCCTGCCGGGACGTTACACGTTCCAGCCCCTGGCTCGGGGTATCAACACCACAGTAAGTACTAAAAATGTTATAGTATTTATTGATTTTTTTTTGTATTTAATGAAAAAGTAGTTCCGGGTTTTATTTCACCCAGCAATGTCTTACAGAGTAGGCAATGACAGGGAGTCGAGGCAGTGCTAGGGTAAGGTACCTTTTTATAAATAAGAGCATTGTTTGATTGAGTTTAGAATACAGGGTGGTGAAGGGTAAGAGTGGGATCGTGTGCCAGGGGCTGGAAGCTAACAATATTTTTAACAATAGTATCTGTTAAGATGTCACCCCGTTCGCTCAAAATATTGATTTTACTTCTGTCGAATGACTCATCCTATGGGAGGTCTCCCTGTATGTGCAGGTGGGGGCGTTGATCCATTGATAAGTAAGGTTGTCTTGTGATCCTTGGGAACCTTGTCTGATAGTCCAAAGTGAACGCCTCTGAAAATGACTCCGCTTGAGAATTGATAAGGGAACTCAAGTTACCCTGACAATGCGCTCTTAAAACCGCTCGATACTACGAGAGAGTCACTGACATTAGAGACCGTGGCATCCCAAGGATCACAAGACAACCTTACTTATCAATGGACCAACGCCCCCAACTGCACATACAGGGAGACCACCCATAGGATGAGTCCTTAGAAGTTATAACGATATGTCGAGCAAACGGGATGACATTTTAACAGATACTATTGAAAGTTTGAAGCTTGAAGCTAGAAGATTGCATTACATGTTTGTACTCTATGAATTGTTGAACTTTATGAATGTTTGCTCCTTGTGTAACTCCCTCAGTAAGTAGTGCTGGGGATTAGGTGCTGGAATGACATTAGATGGAGTAGGAGTGGGCTGAAAGTTAGGAGGTCCCCCTCGTCGAGTACAGTGTCCTTGAATGAAGCAGGGAAAGAGTTTGTTAGAGCGTGTGTGTTAAGACAGCAAATGAGATAATATTAACTATAAGCCTCAATCTAAGATGTTGTGGGTGTAAACTCTATGTGGGCATAGAATGGCTAAAAATAAGGATGTTATGAGTAGTGCTGTATATTCATAGTGGTTCCTTAGTGACTACGACATGCACATTGGATTCTGGAGCATCTGTTTGGCCGTGTTAGGATGTTGGTGCTTTCTTAACAGATGTATATTTCCACATGAGCTATGCATGTACCCAGGGCAGTCTGAGGATGGGGGTGGATATGAGAAAAATGTTCTCAGGTGAGAAGTCCACTGTGTTTTTTTCTGATGGGATGGGAATATTTTGTCTGTGAAGTTTGGTACCGTTATGCCATCCCATGATACAATGGACCACACCTCGCTCTTCTTTTTGTTTGCTTAGGAAAGAAGTCTGCCTTCTTACCCGGTGTAGGAGAGATCATCAAATCCACGCATTGTTGCATGGGTTATTAGTTCTAGAAAAGGAATTTGCACGTTAGGATAAAATCCTTGTACTATGTGTATACTGTTTGACTTGTGTTATTGAAATAGTTTCTAATTTTGATAGCTCAACAACTTAAGTTCTCTCAGCTCAAACCCGAGTCTGACCTGCAGACACAAGTTGTGAACCACATTGGGGTCAACTGAGCCAATTATCCTTCCAAAGTCAATTAAATGGGTACCATTGAGTAAGACAACACTACCGTGTGTTACTTAGAGCACTATGAAAAGGCAAACCCATGGTAGGAAGCCTTCCATAAAAAGCAGCTGTTGTTCTTCTTACAGATTATCAATTCCTCCCACTTTTTAATTGCATTCAAACTCTGTTGGGGTGTTAGGGCTACTAAAGAGGTCTTATTTAATATTTAATGTGAGCCACTAACAAGCCTGGAAAGCTATAAATTGGCAAACTGGAGGGCTTGAACACTAAAGCTTAATGGGATGATCAAAACAGCACCTAGATGGTCAAAGTTAAATGTAGTTTGCGCCATATGCCGGGATTTAGGCGTTTGCCAAATTACTTCATGGTAATTATACTAGGAGATTCCCAGAAGTAGACAAGGCTTCACACTCCAGTTCGTGAACTCTTCCAAAGGGGACCCAGGCTGATCCAGATCTGCTCGTCTCTATCAATGTACACATTCTTTGATCTGGCGACCATTGCGCCTAGTCCTCTCTTGGCAGCCATTTTGTTCTTCAGCTTGATAGCAGTCATGCTCGTGTATTGCGTGCCTGTTCATCAGGCACTGCGGAAGGCAGAGATTTGATGGCGTGCCATGCTGTACCTCAGACTGCTGAACTGGATTATTGAAGAGGTGTATGATGTATTGCAAGATGTGCGAGTTGCTCCTTTTATCTGCTGCTGATGGTCCCTTTGTAGTAATTACTTTCAACTGCGGTGTCGCTGGGCCCGCACTGCCCGGTCGCCCTTGATGTCTCGTGCGAGGCCTGCATATGTTTTATGAATCTCTTTCCAGTGCTTCACACTTTTCGCTGACAATAGAAGGAATGTTCACTTCTCGTTTGAGATTGGCTCTTAAGACATGGAGTTTGTGTTTTCATTTGTGATATATGCTTCTCTTTTTTGAGATGTGTCCAGTCCCAAGTGTTGTCCTCCGCTGTAAATTTTGAACGTCATTTATTTTGTAGCGTGGTAAACTCTGAAGGGCCTGTTTGTGCTCATTGCAAATAATATCAAAGAACATTAAATACATTGAATACGACAAAGGAAAGCAGCAGGTGAAATACCAGACCATGATCATGGGTAACATAGACTCTGCATATGGTCCCCAAAGTCCCTAATGAAGCCGATGTGTGGCATAGTACCTACTGCACGCAACACAACATATCAGGCACAGGGGGGAAGGGCAATGTTAGCTTATTCCAGCTCTATCCTCGCAACTGAGTCCTGGTCCCTTAAGTTCCACTTTCATTATGAAGAGTGCTTGGATTGTGTAACTCCTGGGTAGCTCTGTGCCCTCTACATAAAGTTCCGATTAGGAATTCTGCCACTGCAAGACCGGATGTTGGTGTGGCAGACAGAGGGGCATTTCAGATGTGTGATCCTTGTGTTCATTGCACAGGGAAAACGTTGCACCAGGGCTCAAGTCGAGGGTACAGGCGGGTGGATGGAGCCTCCCGACCTTTTTCAGAGGGCTCCTTGATATGCTAATTTCTGGTGACACCACATTCAATTGGTATGTTAAGGAGTCCCCCCCGCACTTTTTTTGTAGGCCTTGACCCGTGCCTTCCACATTTTCTTTTTCTGTGCCCTTTTATAACAATCTCAGGTCTCGGTTTCTCAAGTTCCTGCTGAGATCGTCTTCAGTTCAAAATCTCCGGGATGCCTTGGTCCTCTAGATCTACAGCCAATTGGGTGACGCTTTTGGCTGCGTCATCATACATTCATAGGGCATGGGCCATAAGAACGAAGGCTCTGCAGAGGCCAATCCTACTGGTAAACTCATTTAGAGGGTGCAATTTAAGTGGTTTCTTCTCATGTGTCCGGGGTTATCCGGTAGCTCAGGGAACACATGGTTAGTATAGCCACCCATAACAGTGTATATTTTTACCATTTCTGGTTTTTATAAAACTTAGTGTGTGTGTGTATATAATTTTAGCCTGATAATTTGTTCCCCCCACCCCTCTTTTTGTATTAATGAACTTGTGTGGTTTTAGTATTATATGAGGTTTTATATGCACTGTCAAACAGCTTTCCCATGCTATGATTGGCATGCAAGCGACATGCTTTCCAATGGCTGTTTTACACACCAACGTTGTTTTCATTGCATTGTTTGCGCTGCCCTCTGTGGCAAGCATATTTTATTGTTGTTGTATATGTATTATCGATTTTCCTTTATGGCTCTGCCGAAATAAAGTAAATTGAACACAATGGGCCTCATATTACGACTTCGGCGGTAGCCATGCCTCTATTGGTGGCATGGCTGCCGCCGAAATCGGGTCCGGGTTCCCAGAATGGGGAATTACTGGACCATTCCGAGTTTGGAGGGCCTGGTAATTCCTCCCTCCAGGAACCCGGGCCCCGGACGTTCCTCATTCCCATCTGAGCCCCCATTGGGCTCAATGGGAATGGGAGAGGGTGCAAACAACGGGCCGATTACGAGCAGCTCGTTGTTTGCTCCCTCTTCCCCTTGCGGGACACGGTAAGGACGCCTAGTTTGACCAGGCGTTACTTACCGGGTCCCGCGAGGTAAGCTTGTAATGAGGCGGAACGGGATTAACAGGTCCGCCTCCTTTAACGGAGCCCGTTAACCCGTTCTGCCTCACTCGTAATGAGGCCCAATATATCGGTTCGGTAACATATTCTGGGAATGTGGCCATTGCCGTGCCGCAGTGCGTAAAAAATAGGGCTAGAACTGTTATAGTCACATTGCAATTGGGCAACTCACTACCACACTTTGCAATTGGGCAGTGCAGCACTACATTCGAGGCATGGCCATCAGCCCCTCATTAAACAGATGGGCACTGCCGTTCCAGACTCTGTGAACACACCATTAGCACAGCACGAGGGTCTGCTTGGGGCCAGCACGATACAGACTCTCGGGGAAAGGGTTGGGCAGCCCTGGCGTCTGCAAATGGGCAGTTTAGTCCCATGCAAAGCAAATGGCCAGCACAGGACCGTCGCTGTGTAATTGGTAAGATCGGTGCCAGACTCCGCAAACGGGTGGCCCATAACTGGAACTTGAACATGGACAGCGAAGCAACAAACGGGCAGCACAGCACAAGCGTTCAAAAACGGGCAACGCAGTGCTAGGCAGGGGCATGGAAGAGAAGGAACGTCCCAGCGCCCCTGAGTTGGGTGCGCTATACTAATTGTAAAATAAAGAAATATATAAACAGCCTGCAAACAGGCAGCAGGCAGATAAAGGGACAACCTGCGTCCCAGAAGTCAGGGTTAGGTAGGCTCATACTAGAGTTGGGAGGGGTGCATGCCCCATGAGAGGCACTCAGCAGATCAATTGTTTCCCATGCCCCGATAACTCATTGGGCCTCAATACGAATCTGGAGGTAATACTGTGGAATGACTTCCAAATTTCAATTAAAAAGACCGCCACTTGGTATCATGTGGTTACCACGGCATTACAATGGGTGGTAACTCCCCATTCTTGGAGTCGATAGGACTACATGGGGATTTTTGGTGGATTTGCCACTGGTGGAATTACTGTGGTCTAAATCTGCCAAAAATTTTAGGTTGGCAGTGCAGGAAAAGCGGTGGTAACATAATTACTGCCACTCTCCCGCACACAAATAAATAAATAAAAATAAAAATGTAAAAAATACTGCCAAACTTGTAATGCGGCCCATTGTGCCCATCTCTAGAAGCAACATAATTGAACTTTGTTATTAGGTATACCAAGGTATGTGTGCCAGCTAGGGGTGTACAGAACTTCGGCTTCGAGTAAGTATTCGGCCAAATTCCAGTTGAAAAAAGCTATTCGGCTCCTGCTGAATAGTTTCTAGCTATTTGACATTCTTATTTGAATACAATGCAACATGTACTCAGAAAGGCAAATATAGACTTCCGTTTGCAAAACTGAATGGAATTAGACCAGACAAATTGCTATCACACAGCTGAAAAATATCTTATATTATAATCTGCTCTTTATGGCATGTTTTGTACAGGAATATCTTTTCTTTTGGTGAATGTTAATATGTAATGTGCAGTTTTTTCATTTGGAAAAGCAAACTGAAAGAAATGTGCATAGATACTTTCAGTTCCCGTCATGTCACTTCCTATTGCGTACGTCATAGTCCATCCTTTTCTTTTTTAAAGGACTTGCGTCCTGAGTTTAACATTATCTGATATTTTATCAGGAAATTTTAAATTGCATATGTTTGTGTATTGACGAGAAAGTGTGGCTAGGATAAGTGAAAAGTGAGCAGCATTTTTTTTGTGTGCGGTGATTAGTTGTGAGATGGAGTTCATGCATTTCAGATTTCCTCTTGACTTGTGTCCTGCATGAGCTGACATGAACCATTTTATGCATTTCTATGTGAGCTGCAAAGAAGTTTCGAAACTCGACCACATCGACTTTGCAACTGGATAGAGAATGCATTGCATCTGATTCACAAAGGCAGTCCTTTTGCCTCCTACTTTAACTGGCACTGAATATGCAACAATCTTCTGTACATTTGGTCCCTTCTTTTTGGTTAATCTGCTTTATTTCTGGCTTGTATACTTTAAAAAAAGATGCTACATTAATTACAATGAAGAGCAATAAAAGTATAGAATGCATTTAAAATTGTGCTTTATTTGTTTTTTTAATAAATGTGTTTTTTCAAGTTTGGAGCATGATTTATTAAATAAAGCAACTATTCGGCTTCATATTCGGCTTCGGCCGAATAGCTGACAAACTCTTCGGTATTCGGCCGAATACTAAATATGCTATTCGGTACAGCCCTATTGCCAGCTGAGGCTGGCGAGCGTGTGGGCATGGAGGGGTCTGAGCTTGGGCTTCTTATTCATAGAGGAGGCCAAAAAGAACATTGTTTGACTATAAAAGTTACTATGTAAACTGCCAGGATGGAACCTAATATATTCTTTTGTTGCCGAGGTGCGCTTTGTAGTGCGCTTTCTACTTCTTTTCACTCAATCACTGGTGCTTCCTCAGGAACATAACAGCGCAGTGAAGTTAATGTCAGGAATAGCTGACGAGCGCACTTATTTCAGGGGATAATTTGAGATCTCTGTACACTCTCCTGTTAATGTAACAGACACACTGTAAAAGAGGTCGTAGTATAGTCAACTGTTTTAGTCATTAACATATGTTTGATCAGAAAACTATATCACAACTTAATTGTGTTGGTTGTGGAACAAAAATATGTATATGAGAGAGTATCATAAGTAGAGATCAAATCTAAGTTAACGTGTTTCATTAAGTCCCCATACAAAGTCACACAGTAGAAGGAGGTGGCTGGTGAGATAGATCCTGGGACAGGGAAAGGCACCCACTCAAGGATGTTGACTTTGGAGATGGTATGCGTAGCATCTACCTGGGTTTCACCTGCTTTCCAAACATTGTGTCTTGGCCCATCGACATCTCTCCCTAAGCAGTTAGACTCATTGATTTAGGCCCCCCAAATCGGACCACCTGCAGAGCAGTCACTGTAAGATCACGGGTCTTAGGTGTCGAAACCTGCAAACAGCAATGTGATCCTTTTATGCAGGCCAAAGGAGTGGCAGAGTGGTGGCCTGAGGGGTGCAGAACAACCAGACTTGGGGCCCAATTGCACTCTTACTGGGAGTTTGCTACTGCAGAAGACACAGATAAGACCACTGGAATAAGTGGAGACAGTGAGTTGGGGTGAGCAAGCAGCTTATCCATCGATTCAGGGAAGCTGTGGCGGGATGAAGCATCTGCAAGATGGCGGGTCCACCAGATAAAGACATGGCCTTGGAGCCACAGATCGACTATGAATCACACAAACATTACTAGGCACACTTGGGCAATAGGGGGGGCTTACCACCGATGAGTCAATCACCGGGACCCACCACAAACAGGGCCCATCTGTCTCCAGTAAGACCCTCGTTGCCCTTGCTTCTTAACAAAACATGATAAAAAAAGGGTAAGCGACAGATCCAGGGCAAGATCCGAATGTAGGAGATAGGAGGAAACATCATGGAGTGCATGGAGTTGTAGAAAAGAGAGGAAGAGTTGAGGAGAAACTTGTTGAAAGAGAGGAAGGAGGCGGTGCAGAGAGGTATCAGAGTTTTGGAGATGGAGGAAAGATGGCGTGAAGGAGGAGATTCACAGAGGGTTCAGAGACCGGAAACAAGCATTGGACAGGCCAGAAATGTCCAAGGTCGCCAATAGGGGTGCTGCGAGGCAAGAAAAGAGACCAGTGAGGCCTTTACTTGGGGAAGGCTAGGCTGCAATGCTAGAGAAGTGGAAAGCTTGTTTGACCTGTTCCTTGACATTGGTAGGTCTAAAAACCTAGTGATCCGAAGTTGGAGAGAGAGTGAGTTTAGCTGGTAGATCTAATATGGATCCTGGTGGCGCCGGTGAGGCCACCAAGGAGAGTTGGATTGAGGAACTTGAGCCAGGCACGCTCACAAGAAACTCCAGCCTGTGAAAGGAATTGACCTCTTGGACCATATCCGCCCTTTGCTGGGGGGCGTGACAAGAATCACTGAAGCCTGAATATACAACCAGGGCAGACGGGGAATAAATCAACTGTCATCGGAAAGCCAAGGTCCCCACATCCAGGAGGACTGTTTGCCAGCAGCATCTACAAAAGAGCCACAGATTTGGTCACCCCAAAGAAACAGGGAAAGCTTTTACATGATTCTGTCTGGGCAGTAAAATCCTGAAACTCAAACTTTTATAGACTAGTTAACTCGGATTGAAGATCACGGTCTTCCGTAGAATATTTGTGTTTCCCTCTGACTTTGTTTTAAGAATCCTATGTTATAGGACTTGAGCCTACCCCAGTGTATTGTATAATTAACCTTCAATGTACGTCATTCAATAGTGTTATGATTTCTCTTGATTCCTCTGCATATATCAGTTAAGATTTGTGATAGCACAATTGTACCCATTCGAACCATCTATTTAGTGCCACGGTTCACAGTTGTTGGATGTTGTGCCAATTAAGAAGAACTATGTTGTGCAGACGTTTATTGGTTCTTTCGCTTTTTCTTGCCACATATTTAATGAGATACAGTCTTTACAAATTGGCACAAAACACACGATAGTTCTATTGACACACGTTTGTGAACTTTCTTTGGTACATTTAAACTTCTGCACAACAATGACGTGTTTAGTGGATGAAATTGTGAACAACTTATCAAACTCAACAGAAGGTAAATGATTTGCTTGCAAGAATAAAACGTGAGTATATTGTAACATTCGTGTCTGGGAAAACAGGACGGCCGGGTGTCCCCACAGGCAGACACAAGGAGGTTGTGCTAGCTGCAGAGAGGCGTAGACAGGATTGTCTAATAAGAGGGCAGTGGAGCTAATGTAGTTGGATCCACTGCAGTGATATTAACATCTGCACATGCCCACACAGTGCTGCTGAGTGGGCGTTTACAGATTTTGTGTGAGCCTTGCCCGCTCATGCTCTACCCTGTCTGCGCCTCTGATGCTGCATCGGTGTCCTTACTAGCCGGAATCAGGCATGCAGCTTGTTCCTATGCAAAATGGGATTAGAGCTGCAGTTTAACGGGGCTAACCAATGTGTCCTTACCTGTCAAACAAGCAGACATCCTAATGCAATATAATAAACAGCTTGGAAAAGCTTATTCTTTCGTTTTTTGCTTTCTGGAATACGGCAAATCATTGATGCCCAACTGGAGACGTTGGTTTTGGCTACGGACGTGGATGGCCTCATGGAGTATTCCTAAAGACACCGCCATTAACTCTCCTCAGGAGGGTCTCCTGCTTTACAGACGTAGCTCCCTTCCACAATCCAATTCCAGCTCATCGCTGTGTCTGCGGCAAAGACGAACCGATTGCAGCCACGCCTGAAGGTCAACTGTGGCTGAGGATAACCAGTCAATGGAGTCCAACATAAGGACCTCCCCTGACTTCAGACTTACAAGCGACAACCACACACCCCCTGCTCTCGGCAGGCGGAAAGGAGACAGTGCCCCCCATTCTAAACATGTTAAGGCCATGTGGTCTACTTGTTTAGACCCTTTAATTCTTTCACACTTGACTAATTGCTCATTCGGTTGCTTTCCATCCTCTTCCTCGCCACAGCCCCATGTCTGGCTACCCCAGGTGTGGGCAGGGTGCGTACTCCAGACACGTGTCTGTACTGGATGGCTGCTATTGTGGTAAGTGGCGTAGTATAAATGACTATTAAGTTACGTTACACTTCTTTTCTCCTGGTTTTTAAGGATGGTAAAATGTGTACAATTAACTTGGACAATAGCAAGTACCACCAGACATCCCAGCTTACTATGCACATTGCTTCGCTACTGTAGTCGTTATTCATCATAGTGCCGAAGTACCTTCAAATAATTCGGTAACGTGGCGATGATTACCTGAAAGATGACCAGAGTATATTCTGTGGATGGTACCATTAAACGTGTGGAGTGGCCAGGACTGAGGATAATGAGCTGCAGGATTTGTGCATTTTTACTTTTGGCTATTAGGTGAAGCTTATGCACCACCTATAAGCAACATTATTGACTTGGAGTAGAGCTAGGAAGGAGATGGCATGTGAGGCGTGTGGCACAGCTTGTGTGTGATGTTTGGTTATTTACCTACCCACTGAGTGACCATGACTTGTTCATGTTAATTCCTATTAGGGCTGTTCCCGCCCACTACCTGCCTTTCCCCACCCAAAACGCGTCCCTCTGTGATATGTTAGTTAGCAACATCAAACTTTGGCCTCCCATTGCAATTTCTAAGCAGTCTATTGAGAGTTAATGGCTTAATTGCAGTTGTAAATATGCTTCGGGCGCAATAAAAATATCTTAAGCAAATGTGGCTTAAACCACTTGATTTACATATGTTACTTGCACTGGAATCCTGTTAAAGCAAACACTGGCAAAGCCAGAAGTTGTGGGTTGTGTATAGGTATTAGCCTGAGAAATGCCTATCTTATGCCTACACAAAATGCAAAACGGTTGACTTTGCCAATGCTTGTTTTCCCTACCTCGTACTGAAAGAAATCTCTCGCAATAGTTTACAGCGAGTGCTTTAAGTGGGCTGGGACCAGCTGGGACCAGGCCATGGCAGACTCCAAAATGTTGGCTGAGCCGTGGCCCTGCCAGGGCCCCCCCCCCGTCCCACCAAACCACTGCGGGACACATTACCCCACCATGACAGCAGCCACGACGGGAGATGCGCCGGCCATTAAATCAGGCAAGCTGACAGAAGCGCCAGGCAGCCAGCCACAGCGCTGCTCAAATAGTTTGAGCGACGCTGTGGCTGGCTGGCACTTTGGTCAGTCACAGTAACTTCCTCTGGTGGCCCCTTGTGTGACAGACACTTGCAAGAAGGAAACTTTTCCCTGCCTTGGATTTAGTAACTGTAACAATGTCATAAACAGTCAGACCATCTGACACCCACATACAGGGAAAGAGATCCAACTACGTGACCATTGTGTCATTTACACCATAAAATGTCCATGTGGCCTGCTTTATGGGGGCCAAATGACAAGGATGGCGAGAGATGGATGAACGGAACACAAATCCAATGTCCGTACAGGCAACATGAAATCACCAGTTGCACGTCATTTTAGTGACAAATGCAACACAGTCACACAAATGTGATTTACAATAGCGGAGGTTGTTAAAACTCCAACTAGAGGAGGTGATTACAATACATGCTTACTCCATAGGGAAATGTTTTGGCTACACCTATAGGACACGGTACACCCAAAAGGCATGAATGAGGACTTCTGCCTAAATTGTTTTATTTTCATTTCTGTTTACATTGTTCGATGTACACATAGGCAAAGGGGCAACCAGTGGTCCCCTTTAATGAGACAATATAGCGTCAAAAGTGAGTCCTCCTTTATTTTGGGGTGCATCTAAAACTAACTTGATATCTGTACATTTGGGATCCTCTAGAATGTTGTTAGTTGGTTCAAAAAATTAATGTTCTCACTCTGCAGGGGAGACATTTGTAATCAACATGCCTTGTGGGCAGGTGTTTGAAGTGCTTGTAAATACCTTGCTTTTTGTTGTTAAAACCGCTATAGACCATATTTGCTATGGGATGTCAGAGGGATGAAAGTCTGCAAGAACACGTTTATCATGTATAGGTTCATGTCATGTGACCCTGAATGAGTCTTCCTTACTCTTCTACATCAAAATCAGGATAATTAGTAATTCACAAATTATTGTTTATTCTTGGGAACTGATGTACTCACCTGGTGTTTCTCTCTTGTTTTCTCTCTTTCTTTTTTACATGTTACTTAAAACAATTTTTTAGGGTGTTTTATTTACTGGTTATTTTACATTTTATTTTGAGGCTTTCATTTTTAAGAGCAAACAAGGGATTAGAACTAGGACATAGATGACTAATCTATCTGGATAACAGGTAGTCCAAGATGGCTGGTGAGATGTTTCTCTGAGTACTCAGAGAGTTGCGATTACATGAGCGCTATCACGTTATCGCTAATGCATAATGTGATCTAAGACTTTATTTTAATAGCCTGGAGTATGCTCGTGGTACCGCCAGCCAGTATCTGAGTTCTGTCAATGGTGCGCGGCTATTTTGGAAAGTCGGACGTAGAAGTTTCGTGAACTATCAAAGAGATATTTTACTGTTGGCGATCGCCTCTCCCTTAGGGGGCGGGATATTTGTCAATACGGCGTAGATGATGCTCATAGCGGCCATGTTTAATTGTTTTACAGACTGTTTAAAGAAGTTGACCTCCCCATTCTATATAGAGGGTTGCAATCTATGGACTCTTAGTTGAAGTCTTGTATCGAGTTACTATCACGCAGATTAAAGGTATGTGGATATTCTTCACTGCTACGCAGAAGCACCCTTCATGTGTTCCATGTCTCACTGGGATGCTACCTCTTTTCAGCAGCTGTAAATCAGTGCTGTGCACTTGGAATAAGAAGGCGCTCTTCATGGTCGTGCCCATTATTACTTCTGTGAATTCTTTTATCCCATTGGACATAGGTATGCCTTATTAGAACATGACTTTTTTTACTCCCTACCAGAGGGAGTATATATCACCCAGATACTCCTAGTTGGTTTTGGGTTGGTGCACTGTTTGTTTCACTTTTCACTCCAGGTTGGTTGCAGTCTATAAACACATGAGGTGTCTAATCTGTCTAATTTATTGGGTATTTTACTGTTCTTGAGCACCATCAAGGGTATTGTGAGGGTCACATGAATTTGAGGTGATTCTGGTTGATCTGGAGGGTTAGGACAACCCATTGGGCATGATATTGGTCTGTGAACCCAAGGCATGTTGGGAATGTTTTAATCTAACTATGGTGGTGTTGAAACGGATGTATTAAGACTTACTGACTAGGTATATTTTGTTCTTTCAGTGTTCTCAGTTCAGCTCCTGAAGAAGGGGAAAGGTTTCCCGAAACGTGTTGAGCTTATTTCACAACTCTAAACTGCACATTTGTTTTGTCTGAATTGCTGAAACAGATTGACGATGCATCAATAAATTCCCTTTTTGTTACATGAATTATGTACCCGTTTCTAAACAATATAGAGATATCTATTTCGTCTTCTTTAGGCTTGAATGGTGTGCAAGGGACAGGAGGCCCACAGACTGGACTTCTTTTGTTGTTCATTCGTTGACAGCTCCGTGTCAGGGCAGTCGTTCCTCCCTGGCACCCACGTCTGTCTTCATTGTTGTACTAAATCTTTTCTTTTGAAATATTTTTTGATTTATTGGAATGCACTGTGACATACTGCTTTGTGACGATTTGTGTACTTTTCAAGCCATCTTATATAAACATAGAAATATGCAACATATTTCTATGTTTATAAAAGATGGCTTGCAAAGTACACAAACCATAAGGTACGCATGCAAATATGTAAATGCTTACATCCATGTATATATTTGTGTAGCTTACACTTTTGTGTGTACTTTTCAGGCCACGCCCATCACGTAAACTGCGTCCCCAAACGAGGACCCCCCTTCAATTTCTTACCCCACTTAAAGCCCCATTAACAGCACATGGGCACTGACACTGTCTGGTCCAATGTTGCACCCCACATTCCGCTAGATCGCAGTGGCTACATTGGTACCTCCTTCCCTACTGTGCACCCTTCTAGTCACCCGAACGTCCTTAAACAGACTTCCGTGGGTATTGCAGAAACGTCCTTAAAAAATGTCCCTAGATATTGCAGGACCTCGTTTTTTTTCTACCCTGCATCGATCATCAGCCAGGCTTCAATACAATCCTTTATTTTAAAAAGTGTGCTAGCGTTTGATATGAATTGTAGCTCCAACGTGTGCACGTGAGCATGTTGTTCAACGTGTTATGTCGATGGGTGCCAGTTTAATAGTTGTGTGACAAATGATTATGTTGAGGCCTGAACTGCAAACGCTTGTTAGCACCGGGCCTCTGGAAAGATTTGATTTAATGCACTTTATTTTGTCTACTTTATATAAAGAAGCATCGAACGCCACTGCCCTGCTCCTAAATGTTCAGGAGGCAAGAATTGGAGTTCTCAGTCTGGGGTCTTTAATCCGTCGGTCGCCCCGTGCATTTGCGTGCGCGTGAGTGTGTTAGTACACATTTTACGAATGGAAAAAAGGGGGAGTGGGCAGACATAAAACTGAGCGAATATTCCGTGTATTCAAGCTGCTGTGCCGCCTGCCACGCTCGTATGTAGGAGGCAGTCATGTGCTCCACTACCCCGAGGCAGAAAGGGAAGCGTGTGCCTGTCACTCCGCAGAGCATAATATAATAAGCGTCACCGGGTAACACACGTCTATTTTTACAAGGCCCAGATGGCCTGCACTCATGTTTTGGGTCAGAGCGCGTGACAGAGGTGGCAACGTGAGTCATGTGATCGGCACTAACCTGCGGAACATGAGAGCGAGTTAGCTGTCACTTAGGGGGGAGCGATTCGAGATGAATCCAGCTGGCATGCTTGTGATCAAAACAGCCTCCCCTTCTGCTGGCCTGCTACAGCGCAGCCGCCAGTGTTTATGCCGCATCGCCTACATCTGTTGCCCCATACGGTGATTCAGTCCCTCGATCGCCTACACGCCATTCCTGCTCCTAGCTTGCAGGCCGACTGATGAAGGCGACACTTCCTACCAATGCCAACGAGAGCGCCCGTTTTTAGCGCTCCAGTGTGCAGCAACGTCACAAATTGCACAACGGCGATCGGGGTTTTCAGTTTAGTCCAGTGCCCTACACAATTCAGATGTCCACCTTAACACGGATTCCAAACACACAACCAGTCGGGGTTGTGTATGCTGGGGTGGACTGGGAACCAAAAGAGGCCCTGGAAACAATTTTCAAAGAGGCCTCATGTTACACATTTTTAGCAAGCCCAACTGTTTTCCTATGAGGACATTTGGAAATAAAATAGGTTAGTAGTGAGCACACAAAAGAGGCCCAGGGCGCAGAGGCCTACTGGGAAATTCCTATAGAGTTCCCCATAGGGCATTCCACCCCTGTGTGTACGTAGTTTACGGCACACCTGTGCAGATCCTATTCTTTGCAATTACAGGGTCCGCTTTGTGGTTCTTGGAATGCCTACAAAATGGGGTACTCTTCGCACAATTCATGAATTACAGTCAGACCAGCACAAAGGTAGCCTTGTTTCTGCAACTTCCATTCAAGAAAACAAATCTAACACGGACACAGTGCTGGTCATTGGGCCGGCTCTCGCCGGATGCGGCATCCGGTTACACATCTGGTGCCGGATCTCAAGATCCCGCCAGAGTCACCTGCCCCAAACCCCTGCTCTGCGCTGAGGAGAAGGAAAGGAAAAGAAAAAAAAGCAACCCGAGCAAACTGTAACTTCCTCTGTTGACCCCATTGCAAGAGGTCACAAGAGGAAGTTACAGTCCTCAGCCACGACCCGCTCCTCAGCCATGACCCGGTTTATTTATTTATGCAATGTTTGTCGGATACATGAAGCCACATTATTTATTCATACAATTTTTATCGGAAAACTGTATCTGACAAACATTGCATAAATAAATATACAGGCATCTGACAAACATTGCATAAATAAATACCACTATTAACGTCACACGCGATGCAGCCACCCAACTGCTTTCAGAGGGGAGCTGCAGGAGCTGTACCAAAGAAAATGTTGCTTATGGCGAACAGAAATAATAGTTTAAAACAGTGCAATTTCTTTCATGCTGATTCTTTTACAAACTATATATCAACTTTAAACCACAAAACGCAGGTGAGCAGAGCAAGGGCCTAATTCACAGAATTGTTTTATAATGGCAAAACCTTATTGGAAAATGCTCTGTGAATAAGGGCCTAAATGCGTATTGGGTGTTACAATGCCAAGGATTAGATACTTCACCAGTGCTGGTTGTTTCACACTGTATCATTTTGTATCAGCATTTTGGGGGGGGGATTAAACTTCACTATTGTGAGCATGAGCTAAAAAATAACAAAAAGAAAACAAGACTATTAGAAAATGTTATATCTTCCATCAGACAGCACACTAACTCTGGGTATGCACGTTTTGAGAATTGGTGTAAAGGAATGCAGTGAGGGGGCAAAAGTGGCCATTGGCTTGTCAAAAATAATATCCTTCAAAATGCTCTTTCTCAGAAGTTACTTTGTATGTCGACTGTTTTTATGTGGCTAGACAATCCAAGTTATTCCACTTCACTAGTCTCAATGGAATTACACCCCTCACGTTTCCAGCTAAAATATTCCCCGGGAAGTATAACCCAGTAGATCGCAGCCTGTCCTTTTTGTATTTCCTTACGAGCAAAGGAGATTGTTTCTATGACATGGCAGTGTAGTGACACGGGTGGCAGACCTTGTGCACATTAAAAAACCAGCCTACAATTAGTATTTTCTCTGGATGTCACTAATAGGCACTATGATAGCTTGACATGATAATTGCTTTATTGACCTCAAAGCATGAACCACCATGGACTTCCTACAAAGAACCCCCTCACCCCCCCACACCCCTACGGGGCTATACTGCCACCATAGTCTTGCATGTTATGGTTTATCTTGTTATATCTGTCTGAACACAATACACTAATCAGTCCCTAAATAATATGCATCTTCTTCAGATCCACCTCCCCCCTCTGATTGTAGCCCTATTTCTATCTTGCCAAGGTTCTGGAATTCCTTGTTTATTCTCGGGTCTCCTCTTTTGTCACCGAAAACTCGTTTCCTCCCATATTCGGTGCGGGTTTTATCCTCTTCACTGTACTGAAACTGCTCTTATTTCTGTTAGTGATTCATTGCTTACTGCTTGCTGTTCAAAACACTCTATTCTCAAAATATTGGATCTTTCTGCTGCTTTTGACACAGTGGATCATGCGTTGCTCTTACACTGTCTTTCTTCTTTTGGGATATCTGGGTCTGTGCTATCTTGGTTTAGCTCTTATTTCTCTAACCGCACTTAATTCTGTCTCTTGGTCTGGTGCCTGTTCCTACGCTACTCCTCCTCTTCACGGTGTTCCGCAAGGTTCTGTTCTTGGTTCTTTCCTTTTTTCTCTTTACACCTCTCCTCTTGCTGCCATTATTTCTTCTTTTGTGTTATCTCATAATTTTTATTCTGACGATACCCAGCTCTTTTTGTCTTTTTCTTCTTTCACGTCTGTTATTCATAGGAATCTTCTGTCCTGTCTTTGTGCTATCACAACTTGAATGTCATATCAATTACTCGTCCTCAATGCTTCAAAAATTGAAGTTCTTTTTTCCCCTGTTTGCACCATTCCTTCTCCTTCCCGCCATGCTTTGTCTTGTTTCCTCCTTCTCATCTTCCCGTTTCCTCTACTGCTTGTAGTCTTGGTCTCTATCTGGAAACTGACTTATCTTTTTCTTATATTTCTTTTTCCTGTCGATACCATCTTTTCAACATTCGCTTAGTTCGGCCTTTTCTTATTTTTAGTGCTACTAAACTTTTGATTTCTTTGTTTATTTTCTCATATTTATTTTACTGTTCTGTTTTACTTTTTAGTCTTCCTGTTTCTCGTCTTGCTCCTTTAAAGTTTGTTTTTAAGGCTTCAATTCGCCTTTTGTATTGGCTTTCTGCTTGGGACTCTTTTTCTACATCCTTATCCTCCCTTGGATGTTCTCTTCTCAGCTTAAATTCAACTTTCTTTGCATTGTTTTGAAATCACTCTATGGTCTTGCGCCTTCTTATCTTACATCCCTTGTTTCCTGTTATGATCATTCTCGTGTCCTTCGATGACAATCTCAATTTCTATTATCGGTTCCTCATCCTGCCTGTGCTCAATCGTGTTTTCGTTCTTTTTCGTTGCATGCAGCGCTTCATTGGAACACTTTCTCTTTCTCTTCGATCTATTATTTCTTATTCTTTATTTTGCTCTTCCTTGAAGAGCTATCTCCTTCAATCTTAATTGTGAATTTTATACGTTTTCGTTTTCTTTTTGCAATGTTAATTATTCTTTCACTTTGGTGGGTTGCATTATTTTGTATGCATAACTATTGTACTGTAAGTTGGCATATGTACAGCGCCTTGGCGTAAGGCGCTATATAAACAACAAATAAAATACAAAATACAAATGTAAACCTATTAATATTTTTACCAGGTTTGGTAGCTGAATTTGTATACTTCTATTGTAATGTGGAGACGGATTGATCCATTTTGAATCCAACTACTTTGATGGATTGCCTTGTAATCATTTTACAGATGCACATTCTCTGTTGTGCCCTCCTGCGTGTGATGATGGTCAGGTTGATTTACTATGTGGTTTGGTGAATTGCAAGTCAGCTTTATTGAGCACCTAATACTAAAGTAGCTTTCAGATGCGAGCTATGCAGAACACATTTATCGTTTATGTAAATCTAAAGATGGGATGCTAGGAGATGCTGAGGGTTGTTACGATTATGTAAACATTTCCCACGGGTTTGTGAGAGAATCCTGTGAGAATGCTCCATCATATGATATAAACAAATACTGACAAACTTGTTTAGTGTTATTGACATTCACATAAGCACTCTCCAAAGTTTGTCTGTTTACAGGTGGTGGCAACATGGTGCCAATCCCCACTCATGGAGACCAGCAGGGCCCCAATTGGAACTTGGAAGTATTACCACGGTACTTCTACCTTCTTTACTTTTCCACAGAACTCATAGTATTGCAGTGTAGAAAAACAGGCAGTAATTCTGTTACACCAGTTTATGCTGCACCAACATACTCTTAATGACCATCATAGTCGCACCATTGGATTGCAAACTATAGAACCGGGAAAGCTGGCCTAAAATTCCAGCTCCTCCACTTCACCTAAGCATGTGATCCTGACCAAAGAACTTTACATCACAGTGCCTTAGTTGCCTTATCTGGCCACATCTGGATTAGCTTTAAGTGATTCCTTCCGGTAGGCATTACAGACTCACTCATGCATGGCTTAGCACAGACGATATATATAGTAACCATTTATACAGTGCATTCCGCATGCTGATGTCACTCATAGCTAACACTCAAAGGTGGGGTCCCTTAAATGAACCACTTCAAATTATGATTCTGTAAGGCCCGCCCCTTGCTGGGGCCTGGCCGTTGTAAATAGCCTTTAAATGAATCTATTAAATGGCACACAGATGAATACAAAATAAATGATTTATTCAGTGGGCCCAAAGGTCCTACAATATAACACATGAGAAATATATGATCTGTTTTGAATTATACAGATGAAACAAACACAAAAAGAGTTTTTATATAATGAATATCAAAGCAATAAATCCCCACTTAAAACCTATGGTCCAAACCAAACATTACATATTGACAAGTTAATAATACAATCAATACAATTTTTGGATTTTTGTTAACACAAAATAAAGAGCAAAGGAAACAAATCGTATATGTTATGAACAGGTTAAAGTGAGATTGTTCAAACACGGGCTTGGCTGTAGATGTGAGTCAATCTAATTTGTACTGCTGACCCTATCTATCTACTATTCAACACACTCCCTGCATGCCAGTACCAGGTGCATGATGCAAATGAAATGCTAGAACCAGGTGCACATCCCATGTCACTCATAGCTACATCAATGTTGAACCGTGTTTCTCGCTCCTTAGAATAAGTGAAATAAATGATACTACAGTGCCAGTACTTGGGTGTAGGATGGTGAAGTGTTGGTTTGAGAGCACAAATTCGCATTTTGTGTAGTAGACGTGAAAGGATGTGATTAAGACTGAGATACAGCCTGCAAATATACAGCATTATAAAAAAAGATCGCCGACACAGTAGTCCCAGTAAAATGTAGCCTTTGGCTCCATTAAACGTACATAAGAAAGTGTGGAGCAATAGCCCTCCTTTTTAGTTGCGTACGTCCCATAGCTTGTTGGGAAAAACTCAGACCCCCTCCTTCCGGCCCCACCCTCTTTTATTGACTAAGCTGCTCCCCTTATCAGCCCGCTTTTCGGGGCCTGTGCGCAAAGCGGCATGGAGCCCACGCTACTTTTCCGCGCATCTCTGTCTGCCTTGGCTGGGAGCAGTGGTATTGCCAGGTATCAAATTTAGGAGGGGCACAGAGGGGGCCACAGGCAAAAATAGAGGGTTCTGCCTATAAAAGGGCAGTGTGTGACGTCAGAAGCAGTCCTGCAGAGAATCTTTTGTGCACACCAACTACCACACCCACTGCACCTCCCTTCCCATCAGACTGTAGGCACTAAACCATTAAGTCACCAATGAGCCATCACTAGTGGTTTTGTATGCTGCATTCTGATGGAGGGGCTGCTCTTGGCTGCAGGGGGACTTAACAGCTCTTCATGGTCCAGCAGCATTGATTGCCGCCCTGTGTGCTGTGTGACACAGCACTGCAAACAGTGCAGAGAAAGTAGCCCAGCTGAGGTGGGGGGGACTGAGAGGGGAGCAGGCTTTCAGAGCAGGGGCCCGCCCTCTCCACCTACTAGCGACGCCACTGGCTGGGAGGCTATTATCACGCGGGCTTGGGACGAGACGGCCCTGTGCGCTTTTGCTTTCTGAATCTGTCTGCATTGCAGAGTGGCGGCGCGAGCCTGTGGCAGCCTGTGCTGGTTTCACTGTTCACGTCACATCGCTCTCCTGTGGCTGCGGCGAGCAGGTGAAATGTGCCCGTCACATCTGGTTCATTCCAGCCATCGGCGTTTAGAAAAAAAACAAAAACCCACTAAGAACGCCAATAAACTGTACGTGTGCAGCTTCTTTGTAAATATTGCTCTCGGCGGGTTTTCCAGGTGAGACATACATTTGGACGGGAAACACCTGTGTATGTGCTCAAGTTGAGCTACCTAAACTGCTTTACCATATGTAACAATATGAGAAGTAGACGAACTTGGTGAAAATCATTTGTATTTTGTGTTTTTTGGAAGGCAATGACCGATCTATTAAATGACATTTCCGTGATTGCTCTCGTCCACGTGCATTCAAAATAAAACGGCCAGATTGCTCACCCCCCTGTTCCCTGATGCCATGGCTCTTCACAGGGATGGCTCGGCTTCCATGCCGGCTCTCATCTCCGTTTCCTCTCGAGTGCCTGGGAAGAGTATGCTCGTCCCGTTTGCACAGACATGCATAATAGCCCAGCAGTTAAGGAGTTAACAGGCTTGTTCCCCTTAATGATTATTCTTTTATTAGGCCCTGCATTTGAAAGAAAACAGCAATGTGGAGTTAGTTATTGGATTCCAAAAGCTGCAGGGCGGAAACACTTCAGTTAGCCTGTGATCAGAGGAGATCCAAATGGATTGCTTGATCAAATGTCGCCTTGTATTCCAGTGATCCTCCATCAAACACTAGCCCGTTCAAGGTCTGTTGGGGAGAGCAAGGGAAGGTCTCTTTTATTTCCATTATGCAATGGATCCAGTCACACCTGATTGTGCCGTTTGGTTAAAGAATAATAGAATGTAGACAATTCGTAGGCAAGAATTATGGCCAAGAGGTCGGCTAATTATATTCGCGATATTTGAATGGTTACAGCCAAAATACGTTTTGTTGTAGGCCCCAAAGAAGCAACCATTGTTCACTAAAATGTGCCCACCATGGTGTGAAACGTATCAGCCTAGTTATTTACTGTTGGGCACCACATCAAATGTGTGTTGTGAAATTTGAAAGAGGAGCACATGTTTTTAGGATAAAGTTTTATTTTTCGAGGTGTAACCCAGGAATCCAATTGGTCCGTGGGAAAATCTATCAAGAAATGAAATATGTGAATGCAATGTGTGATTGGTTACATAAATAATTTGGGAATAAACCAATAGATATGTTTTTAGCACGTTGGTTGCTTAGAAACTGTTGGGTGTTAAGGTATGCAATTTTCTGGTTAAATCTTCTTTTTAAAACTGACAGCAACACAATTACCACATTTTTAGTTCGGGCTATTATGTGTTGCTTGCAACCCCTATGATCGATCCGAAACTATGGCCTCGCAGTGCAGATAAGGGGGAATGGCATATGAAGAAGGACACACAGCTTGTAGGTGTTGTTTACCTTAACATCAAACTCTGCAGTCAAAGTGCATGCCAGTGTTTTTTCAAAGCAGTGTTTTGAGAGTTAATGAGTTAATTGAAGTTGTAAACCTGCTACTGATGTAAAAACATGTTGTACCAGGTCTGCCTTCAATCACTCGATTTATAAGGACTCTGCGTATGCTTCACTGAAGCCCCATTAAAAACAAACTTTGGCAAAGCCAACAGTTTTGGCTTTTGTGGCATTTGCCAGACACTGCTATTAGATGCCCAGGTACTCTAACCATTTTCAGCTACTCATTCACTCATACGTTTTCAATACTTTTGTCATTTGTTATAGGGTCTTTCACCATAATTATGGTCCCAAAGCGCTTTTGTCCAAAGCTTTGGGAGTATTTGGGAAGTGATATTATGCGTCTGTACATTGCGAGGATGGGCAAGACCCTGCTAGTCACCCATGACTAAAAGGAGTGTCAATGGGCAGAGGTATACTATGGACTAAAGGTGGGATTGCTGAGCTCTATGAAACTCTATGCAAATAGGATGAATATACTCGTCCTTAGCACTTAAGGGGTTAAGGAGATAGAGAGTAATGTGGAAAGCTACAGTTCACATTTTTCTTGTTAACAGTAGCTTCATTCTTATGACAGAGGTGATGTGCAGTAGTGTTTGTGTTATATGTGAGTGCAGGGTGTATGGACTGAGACTATGCCTTCCTCTAAGTTGCAAAGGTGCGGTATGCGAGAGGAGAAATGGGTTAGCTGTACAACTAACAATCTCTCCTGCCTGGGTTCCATGTATGTACAAGGAGCAGTGCTAGGTTTCACAGGCGATCTAAGTGCTAATTGAATGCGTAATACTACTATCAAAGGCCAGTTGGAACCACAACGGCTGGCAAGACCCTTTCCCATGCCTACACAAAAGAGCAACCTGGTGGCATTGCCAGTGCTTGTTTTATCAGATGTGAAGGGTTTTGCTCAGGAGCATTGTTTTGATGTTTGTGATCAGCACGTGTGAGGGCACAGTAATCTCGGGACAAGTGTCATCGCAGATTCTCAAGAATCGAGTTATCTTTTCAGGAAGAGGAAAGAGGCACGTAGACAGCACAGCACACCGGAAGGAAATCAACACATCAAGCCATGGAAGCGCTTTAGTGTCAGGACAATGATAAACAAGAAGTCGAAATATGCCAGTGGAAGAAGAGCAAAGGACAAAAGAACGCTTTTCTGCGTGACACAGCTGAGAGGGCGCCGATCGGAACTCCTAGCAGGAATTTCAAAGGCTTGGGCCAGACAGGTGCACTTACACCTCCCTCGGCCCAGGCCGTGAGCACTCATCATATCTAGCACTTCGTCCATGGCTCACCCAAAAGCTCTGACTTCCCAGCACTTACCGCTCTTCCCTCTTCCTTTCTGCACTTACACGTTCTGAATACTCACAAGGCATAGTAGGTTAATCCGTCTCCCTCCTCCCCCTCTGCTCTTAATATTGCGTTGTACTTCTTGTCCCTTCCTCCCTGCCCTGTGGGTGCTTTGAAACAGTATAATCTCATTGTATAAGCACCTAACAAGCACACAATAAATAAATAAATAAATAAATAGATAGATAGATAGTAAAGTGAAGCAGAGGAGAAAGGATACCAAGCAGGGCAGGCAATCCTACAGTATTTAGGGAAACTGGCCTTTTGTTATGGCTCCAGTGAGCCTTTTTTTAGCTTTAGATCCCCAGTTTGTTTCTCCAGAATTCACATTTTTATTGATCCACCAAATGGCTTAAAGAGTTTTTAGTCTTCTTTGCCCCTCAACTGTGCCTACATTTTGATGACATGTGATTTTTCCATTTTTGCCCCCATCCTGTAGGCCGTTAAAAGACTTAACTCTCAGAGAATTCACCCACTTTTGGCTTTAGGTTCATCAAGTGCGGTCTGTGCAAATACTTTTTCTCTCTGCCTCCAGAGTTCGAAGTGGGCGGGAGTGGTGCTCCTATACTTTTTATTTTTAAGTTTCACCGTTCCTATACTTTTATTTTAAAAATAAACTGTTCTGCAATGGATTAGTTTTAAAATGAAAGTGTCGGAAGAAGCTGAAGTTTGCACTTCAGTGCAGTGCACTGCACATTCCCATGAATAGCAGCTGTGTTTGTTTGTGGGTTTGGACTGTGTGTGGGAGGGGCGCAGCAATGGGGTTTTTGGGGAGCGGGGCAGACCAGCAGAAACATAGTTCCACTACTTCTTTTCATACACTTCGAGCACTGTCTGCCTCCAACATTATCCGATTACAATATCCTGAGGCCGACAGTTAACTAACACCAACCATTCAGCACTTTACTGCACTCCTTCTAAGTGGGCTGCACTGACTTTTGATTTCTTTGAGGATCCAATTAAAATAAACCCCATTCCCTTATACAGAACTTGTAACTTCACAGATCTACTCGCTCTTTGCAGTTTTCTTAATCACTATTGAAGCAGAAGGCCGGTTTTAGTCTGAGGCCACGGGTTTCAATATTAGCCTCACAAACGCGCCTCAATTTGCACTCATCACTAACCGTGAGCAAGTGATAATTGACTCTGGGCCGGTAAGAAGTGGTGTGCTTTGTGCACGTGGAGAACTGAGGGGGGAGCGAGAGAACTGTTTATGCTTGGCTTACAACTTGAGCTTTTTACCCGTCCTCACAAATCACAGCGCTATTCAGCTTTATAGTTTGGAGATTTGTGACCCCCTTCCTTCCATAAAGAAACCTCTCAGCTATCTATGTGCCTGTTAGTACTGTTCATTTCGCCACATGGCCCTAATTGGCTACTGGAACTGGTCACACCCATGGTGTACGCTGCACTTTAGAAATTGACAGGACCAGATATGACATGAGTCACTACATAGGTGGGAGTTCCTTTTTAGCTTCAATGAAGCAACTTTATTAGGATGGTCAGTGATATGTTCTCTGGGTGATGAAGAACGCCTCTCGGGAAGTGGCACTCAGGGCACCGTTTGGCAATATCTGGGCAATCCGTGAAACACACAGACGTGAGTTCGGTGATCACCAGACTGCTGTGCGCTTGTGGGCGTGCTTTCGTTATTTATCTCCTAGCCTTTTTACGCTGTGACGAAGGACGTCCTATGTAAGGACATCCCGCCTCCCAGCAGTCCGGTCATTTTGAATAATCAACTTGCCATTATGTGAATTTGGTAGTGAAAAGAAAAGTAACCTAGTGCGGACGACTTGCAGATCCACCAAGTTACCCGACTTTGATGGGTACTCTAAGAGCGCCTGAGGACCAATTCCGTTGGTGACGGTGCGCGGTACAAATACCTGTAAGATTAACTGTAAAAGGAAACCTACACCTCAATACATTTAGTTGAAGCCTACCTGTCTACTGTGAGGGACTGCAACTAAACGTTCTTGGTGCTTCGTGTCCTCGCGCGAGCAGGTATTAACATAGCAACCCGGTGGGACTTTAAGGGGTGACAATGGCAAGTGGTTTGTGAGACAATCCTGCCATCCCTCAATACCCAGTCAGTTGATATGGCACCTTTTAAAGTATCTCCCATAAAAGGTCGAAGGGAGCTCGCAACGGTAGTGAACTCACCTAAAATCAAGAGATTGTGCAAGAATGTCAGTCGTATATCTTTCATTGGAGCGGAATGCTTGTAGAGTTCAAAGTTAAATGGCGGGAACTCACAGGGAAGCAGAAGCTCCCTCAATCTAGGAGGGAGACTGGTGGGTGATCTGCCCTGCGAGGGTAACACAGTGGAAAAACCTTAAAAACAAACAGATCTTTCCATCAAAATAAACAACAAAACCAGGTGCCCTGTGTTATGATGCTGTCTTTAATGTTATGATGTAATCCTTTGTAAATAATTATTTCCTGCTTATGTACATAGTTACATCGCCGTGTCCTGTGATGTCAAGAGCTTTGTGAAATGGAATTGTTGTGGCTCAAACTTCCTGCAGTTGCAGGACAGTTATAAGTGATCTTGGAAGGGAGGGCCACAGCCAGACTGGTACTCCAACTGAACTTCTTGTGAAGTCATCGCTGGGGTCCTGTCTACTTCTTAATAACTTGCTTTTAAAACACTCTCTTCATTAGCATTGCAAATGGCAGTTGTATTTTGTAGCATCACACAAAAGCAGTATGTGCTGTTGGTGCAGGTAATCAATGCTGTGATTGATTACTTGTCTTAATAAATGTTCATCATGTGACAGCCGCGGTGCCTCAATCCAGGCTTGCCATCGAATAGCTCCAGGTAATTTAGCAGGCGGCGAAGCTCCAGTGATTGACAGGCCATGATTTACAGTAGGCATCCCTGCAAAATAAAGCTGCAGCACAACACTGAGCACATTCTATCCCACCGCCTAGAACATTCGCTACAGCCCTGGCAAAATGACAGGTACAAGGACGTGAGTCTTTCTGTGTGCCTGGCAAAAGCCACAGGAGAAGCCAGAAGGTCTGGCACAGGCAATTTCAGTAACCTTAAAGGGTAATTATATGAACAAGGCATTCATTTACTACAAGGACTGTGAGAGAATCTAAGCTGTTAAAAGGCATACTCATTATCCTGTGAAGGCACATTTTTACAACTTTGTGATTCTTAGAATTGTAGACTCGAATCTTCATTCTGAATGCTGACGGCACACCCCCACGCTTCAACAATACTCATCCACTTACAACAACAGGCCTCATATTCCTGTCTCCTGGCTCTACGTTCACATCTCATGATCACCACTCTACCCACCTGACATCTCACACTTCTGGTCTCATGCTCCTGTCTCCTTGCTCAGATCTCATGATCATGCACTCTACCCACCTGGCATCTCACACTTCAGGCCTCATGCTCCTGTTTCCTGACTCTATGCTCAAATCTCATGATCATGCACTCTACCCACCTGGCATCTCACACTTCAGGCCTCATGCTCCTGTCTCCTGACTCAGATCTTATGATCATGCACTCTACCCACCTGGCATCTCACACTTCAGGTCTCAAGCTCCTGTCTCCTGACTCTATGCTCAAATCTCATGATCATGCACTTTACCCACCTGACATCTCACACTTCAGGTCTCAAGCTCCTGTCTCCTGACTCTATGCTCAAATCTCATGATCATGCACTCTACTCACCTGACATCTCACACTTCAGGTCTCATGCTCCTGTCTCCTGACTCTATGCTCAAATCTCATGATCATGCACTCTACCCACCTGACATCTCACACTTCAGGTCTCATGCTCCTGTCTCCTGACTCTATGCTCAAATCTCATGATCATGCACTCTACCCACCTGACATCTCACACTTCTGGTCTCGTGCTCATGACTCTATTCTCAGATCTCATGATCATGCACTCTACCCACCTGGCATCTCACACTTCAGGTCTCAAGCTCCTGTCTCCTGACTCTATGCTCAGATCTCATGATCATGCACTCTACCCACCTAGAATCTCACACTTCAGGCTTCACATTCCTGTCTCCTGGCTCTACATTCAGATCTCATGATCATGCACTATACCCACCTTGCATCTCACACTTCAGGCCTCATGCTCCTGTCTCCTGACTCTATTCTCAGATCTCATGATCATGCACTCTACCCACCTGGCATCTCACACTTCAGGTCTCATGCTCATGACTCTATGCTCAGATCTCATGAGGTCTCATGCTCCTGTCTCCTGACTCTGCACCCACCTTGCATCTCACACTTCAGGTCTCATGCTTTTGACTCTATGCTCAGATCTCATGATCATGCACTCTACCCACCTGGCATCTCACACTTCAGGTCTCATGCTCCTGCCTCCTGACTCTTTGCTCAGATGGCATGATCATGCACTCTACCCACCTGGCAGCTCACACTTCAGGTCTCATGCTCATGACTCTATGCTCAGATCTCATGATCATGCACTCTACCCACCTGGCATCTCACACTTCAGGTCTCATGCTCCTGCCTCTTGACTCTTTGCTCAGATGGCATGATCATGCACTCTACCCACCTGGCAGCTCACACTTCAGGTTTCATGCTCATGACTCTATGCTCAGATCTCATGATCATGCACTCTACCCACCTGGCATCTCACACTTCAGGTCTCATGCTCCTGTCTCCTGACTCTGCACACAGATCTCATGATCCTACACACCAGTCTCCTGGTATCAGTGTTCTGTCTCCATTAAATTATAATCAGATTACAACAGTGATCATTGCTGTTGTAATTTGAATATCATTTTTTATGGATTAAATACACCATTCACTTTATCTCTGTGAATTTACAAGTACAACATATATATTTACTCAAACATATATCTTTTAATAATGCACACTTAAGAGGTACATTTCTACCTTAAAGGTACTGTTCAGGCTCTAGTAATATAACCCTGCTCTGCTGTACTGCCTATATGCACACCTTCATGGCACTGTGTGGGAGGAAGCTGGTGGCAGTCTTCTATGCGTCTGTTGTTTCCTATTTATTGTTAATAGTATGCATTCTTCTTATTTATTTGTGTTGGAAGTATTGAACTGTTTTTAATTATTTAAAGTACCGGGTGTGCTGCCTTTGAGTAGGTCTGTGTACACACCCACCAAGTAAGTTAAGGAGTAGATTCGAGTTTGGAACAGTTGCTATGATTCCTGCCCCATTGCTTCCCTCTTGACGTCTCAAAGGGTTTGTCAGGAATGATGATTAAACCTTTGAAACACATTGTGTATAGGTGCTATATAAATAAACTATCATATCATGCACAGAGAAACTGCAGTCTGGAGTAGAGCTCGACACAGGTTTACTTGCTCAGAAGAATCGTGACTCCAGGTGACAACTTGGTCGGCCTTACCATCAATCAGGGTATAGGCCTCAAGGCCTTCGCCCAGCGAACCCCTGTTTCTTGGTCCAACTAGTGGCCTGCTCTCCTCGGATCCTGCATCACAAACATAAAGTCTCACCAAGTTTGGTAACCCGTCCTGTAACAAGGTCCACATTTCCTCCAGGATATGGTTCCTGTAGTGGTGGTCATCTTCGGCCTGCAGCCGACGGGGCAAGTTCTCAGTCCGGGCCATACCACTTGGAGGGGTCACATTCAAGGGTACCCTGACTGAGACTGTTTGGACTCCTTTGCCTGCAATGAGCTCCTCATTCCACCTCCTGGGCCTGATCTGGACCAGGCTGGCAGAATGAGGCATGCAGTGTTTTGCCTGCACTGCATTGTTCTTTATTGGCTCTGTGTGATGAAAGCAATCATGTCTGCTATCTGTGGTGCGGTACTTGTTTTATATGCGGGTGCCGTTTTCAACACTGCTGCCTGTACTGCACTTGTTGTTTGCGTGTGTCTGCACCACTGCTGCCTGTACTGCACCTGTTGTGTGTGTGTGTGTGTGTGTGTGTGTGTGTGTGTGTGGTGTGTGTTTGTGTGTGTGTGTGAAAGAAGCTTGAACTTCTGACAACCATGCAATGTAATGTTACTGGGATTTATACCGCGCACTGCTGCCATTTGCATGGTTCCCAGGTGCTCCAGTAAATCTGAAAGAGGGGGGCAATGAGTTAGGTTAGTGGGGAGAAAGGGAAAATGCAAGATAGCTTTGCTGTTGTGTTGATGCATTCAGGCTAGAATGTCCCTGAGCTCTGCATGAGGATCTGTTTCTAGGTGCCCTGTGTCTAGATCATAGAGGCATTTGAGTCCATAGGGGAGCTGTCTGTGCTCGTGGTGCTAGGTTGCATTGGCCGGGAATGTGATGTTTATGTTGATTGTAGAGGTGTAGCGTACTGTTATTGAATCGCTGAGGTCCAGTGGCTTAGTTGTTATGTGCATACTGTATTTGAGTGTTAGAAGTTAATATGGTTAGTGCAGGGCCTGCTGCTGGGCAACTTGGAGCATCCATCCGGTGTTACAGTTATTAATGTTATTCTCTGTTTTCTATTCGTTACAATTACTGGATACCGGATACTTGTGAGGAGCTGTCATGAGGAGCCCTGGATGGCCTGGTATCTTTGGCAGTCGATAGTCTGCAGTGGTTGGTGCTTTGGGAGTGGGGAAGGACAGGAAAGTAGAAGGTATAGGGAGCATGCAACAGTGGGTACTGAGTAGATAGTGGGTGAGAATAGTTCCCAAGGGGAGTTCAAAGTAGGAATTCCAGATAGGGCAGGCCATATGCGATGCACACTCTGCTGCCGCTCACACTGTATCTGAGGGAGCTTGTACCATCTCCTCCAGTTTTTCACCTGACCGACGTGCTCCTCGGTGGGGGGGAACCCACCTACGTTTTTGAGACTTTCACTTGTACAATACCCTTGCATCTATTTTCTTTGGGGTTTGGTAAACGAATCATGCCCGGCAATTTATGGTGTAGGAATTAAAGGCTATATGGGAGATATCCGGATTGTCATGTGCTCGGTCCCCTGTATGTCTACACCCTCTAATCCGTGCAAGATATTTCAAAGAGGCCGGTGAGGCTCAGGCCCTGTGAGTCACATGTTTGGACATTGAAGACATCATTAAAATGCTAAGTGTGCGCCATAGCAATGTCAGTCAACCTTGCTCAGGAATGCACAAGGTCAGTTCAAACTAAAGGCCCATTCACACCTTTGATTTTTTGCTAAGACTTCCAGCAAGTGGCAGCACTTAAGTATTACAATTATAGGGCCTTGTCCTAGATGTTCTAGAGTTGTCATATCAAAAGTAAAGCATCCCTACAAAGAAGTGTGGAGAATGTCCTAATCTACCTTTGGCGGCCCTGCTCTGCTACTGTGCTAATAAGGAAGCACCTCTGCTGGGACATGTGGTATGATCCCACTAAAGGTATTGCAGCTCTGTTGATGAGTGCTAGTACTGTCATATTAAAAGTAAAGCATCCCCGCAGAGATGTGTGGAGAATGTCCTAATCTACCTTTGGCGGCCCTGCTCTGCTACTATGCTAATAAGGAAGCATCTCTGCTGGGACATATGGTATGATCCCACTAAAGGTATTGCAGCTCTGTTGATGAGTGCTAGTCCTGTCATATTAAAAGTAAAGCATCCCTACAGAGAAGTGTGGAGAATTTCCTAATCGACCTTTGGCGGCCCTGCTCTGCTACTGTGCTAATAAGGAAGCATCTCTGCTGGGACATGTGGCATGATCCCACTAAAGGTATTGCAGCTCTCTTGATGGGTGCTAGTACTGTCATATTAAAAGTAAAGCATCCCCGCATAGATGTGTGGAGAATGTCCTAATCTTCCTTTGGCTGCCCTGCTCTGCTACTGTGCTAATAAGGAAGCATCTCTGCTGGGACATGTGGTATGATCCCACTAAAGGTATTGCAGCTCTCTTGATGAGTGCTAGTACTGTCATATTAAAAGTAAAGCATCCCCGCATAGATGTGTGGAGAATGTCCTAATCTTCCTTTGGCTGCCCTGCTCTGCTACTGTGCTAATAAGGAAGCATCTCTGCTGGGACATGTGGTATGATCCCACTAAAGGTATTGCAGCTCTCTTGATGAGTGCTAGTACTGTCATATTAAAAGTAAAGCATCCCTGCAGAAATGTGTGGAGAATGTCCTAATCTACCTTTGGTGGCCCTGCTCTGCTACTGTGCTAATAAGGAAGCACCTCTGCTGGGACATGTGGTATGATGCCACTAAAGGTATTGCAGCTCTGTTGATGAGTGCCAGTACTGTCATATTAAAATATAGCAGTCCTTGTAAACAGTGCAGGTACTGTCCCATCTCAGTATTAGCTGACAGGTTGGGAAGTCCTAGTGTTGTGTCGCTAAAGTACCATTGCTTCTCGCACCCTCCCACCTGAGTGCATTCTAATAGTTTAGGAGGGAAAATGGGAGGAGCTGAATGCCATGACCTTCCAATCCTTCCCCTCCCCACCCAGACTACAAGCAGGTGCCATGCACACAATATTACACAACCTTACACACAAACATCCTTCACATTCAACAAACACGACTTTTCACTAGAATCGATCACGGCGTACTGACTTTGCCAATACTGTATTTTGAAGAACTGAACAGGGTCTCAAGAAGAGATGTATTAGGGTTTGGTTAGTAGCAAACAAAGAACATATATAATTTGATGCAGAAAATGCCATTATATTTGCCAACGTCAAGGAGTGGTTATTTACTATACTTTTGTTCCTGTGCCACAAGCGTTCAATGTGGGGCAATGAAGGGACTGTTTACGGGAGACCCCACAGATAAGATTCCGGACTTACTTTCATGTTGTGTCTATTAATATTTGTGTAGCACACATCTGCCAGCAGTGTTGTCTCTTAGCGTTGTTGGCATTTTCAGAGGGTTGTTTCCAGTGCCCGGGTGTATGGGTGGGGTGTGTCCTGTGTGTACTCATGTGAGTGTCATGTGTGCTCTGATCACACGTGCTATGCTCCTGTCATAATGCAGAGCATTTCTTAAGCTACTAGAAAAATCTGCCCACACTCTGTCCACGTGTGCCACACGTTGGGGCTAGTATCTGTGGCACTTTGTCCCCAGGGACTCATCGGGGTCAAAAGTATTAACATTCTGCTACTAATCTGTCTGCTGCACATACTGGTTACCTGGCCACCCACTGATCCTACGGGACCAGGCTCCTGCACAACCAGTTGCCCTTGCACTGCCGCCCGGCCTCCTAACCACTTAGGGACTGTATCTGCAACCCTACCGACCCCTGGCCCTCTGCGCCTATGAGCCACCTCCCTGGCAGCACTTATGTATTCCTTTGCACTCTCCCCCTCCGCTCCCACTGCACTTCTCCCCCTCCCCCACCTCTGCACTTGTGCGATCTGAATGACACAAGTCCTAGTAAGATCGTTCTTTTGTCCTCTTTTTGTCTTCCCTTTCTTGTCGCACCTAGAAACACTTGTGTACAGGCGAGTTATAGTTTACTTATCATATCATATCATAATCCTCTTTGATGCAGTGGACCTTCTAAAAGCAAATATATAGGTTTTTATTGTTTGGGTGAGAACTTCATTGGACTTTGGGAAAGGATGGCATCTGCAAACTGAAGCAGTACGGTAAGATCAGTTGTTTTATGTAGCCCCCATTTGTCAATAATGTTGGCCTTGCTGTGCATGGCTCTGTGAGAATGGTGGGCAATGGGGGTTGGGCGGATAGCGGAAAGGCTGGTGTTGATGAGTGCCCATGAGAACTCTGCGTTCTTTGTAGAGGGTCAGATGAGTGCAGGTTATCCAGAAGAGCAGGCTCTGAATCTGAAGACCTCGAAGACTTTCAAGACCTATTTCCCACAGAGTGCATGGACTGAGGAAATGCCAGAGATCGGTGCTATGGAAGTGGTAGAACTTTGTGAGGACCTGCAAACCTACTCTCGCCTACATGTATGAGCATTCACAGCAGGACCTGATGCATGTCAAAACAAGAAGCGGGAAAGAACGATGGTCTTAGCAAGAGTGAGCCAGGTAGAGTGCTTCCTTTTAATATATTGTGACCTGTATAATTTGCAATTGAGAAGTTTACCCGTTATGGGAAAGAAACAGAAATTAGGGAACGGATTTACAGCATTCAATGGAGCCGACCCTGGCAGAGGCACAAGAGGAAGCTGCGGAAGTACTTCCTGACAGACCCCTTGGAATGTGCAAGCTCCTAAGGAATGCATTTGCATGAAGCCCCGATGAGGAAATCGCCCCAAATGGTCGTGCATCATCTGAGGGACTGAGAGGGGGGGAAGGTGGCTGCGTCAGTGGTCAGCGAGAGGGCCATTTGTACACTGAAGTTATTAGGTCATTAGAAAACCTGGCCTCTACAGGATCCGCGGGGCGCAGAGGTTTATGTAGAGGCTACCCGTTTCCTGTTATGCCTCATTCTTTCATTGATCCAATTGCTATTTTTGTGAATGGATGCATTGTTTGATCTGTTTTCTTTCCAATAAAGTTTCATATTCTGAAAACGAGCCCCTTAAATTGCTGCAAATACAGAGCAGATGCGAGAACTCTGACGAGGGGAACCTTGTCGGATTGGTGAGATTTTGAAACGCTGTACTCTAGATGAACTTGCGTTTAAATTCTCCTATCCGGAATCCGGAATCCGAGATCGGCTCCGCTCCCTGTGGCTTTTCCCTCAAAGATCAGTTTCACAATGTTTTCCACAGAGTCCCAAATCATGAAATGCATTGGATACGCGGGTCTGTACCCTTTGCTTCTGGATTGTGGTGTCAGTGGGCTGTTCTGATGCCTGTGTGCCCAAGAGCGGATAGACAAGTCGCCACCAGTCTCCATGGTCAGTGTGAGCTCACCCTGGAAGAAAAGAGCCACATGCTGGAGAAATCACGTGACCGCGGGGCAACTTGGATTTCATTGCAGGTCCCCGGAGCGCCAATAAGATGGAGCGACATATTTCTAGTGGTTCGGGGGAATGATTGCGCTCGCTTTCCAGCCAAACTGACCTCCCGCTGTGTGTGTATCCTGCTCGCTTAACTCAGTGATTGGTTACTTACGCCTATTAATTAATTTGATCTTTTTCCTTTTTTATGGCTCCCGGTTTTTACTTGTAGGTCATATTACTTATCAGATCTTACAAGATACATTTTTTAATTCTCTCTAATAAAAATAGCTTTCAAATCTGTGCATCCATGTTTTGTTTCTTAACTCTGTAACTGCTACCAGTGTGTGTTTGCATCCTAAATTACCTCTGACATCATTTTAATGCACATTCAGTTGCTTAATATTTAGGAAAACAGTCCTGAGTGAGGCCAAGTCTCTCGTTAGAAAGACCATATCCTTCTCGAAATGTTATCCCGGTGCACTGGACAAACCCTGGAACTAGCACACTGTGTTTCCAACTCCGCTTTAAAAAAGTTCTGGAACTAGTCCAGTCCAGAACTAGTCCAGTGCGGGATGGTGGAGTTGGATCTGATTTGAGCTGAAACTGCTGTCGACTCCTATAAAGAATGTGAAGTCATTGTAGATTGAGCGCTGCAGCACATTTTGTTTTCTACCAGGCAGCACCTTTAAGTGCACTCTTGTGTCCGACTCAGGCCAGACCACTCACTCTGCTCTACTTTAGAGTCCCGTTAATCCCCTTCTACATTTCAGCAGATTTCAAACGGGATCACAATGGAAGTTTGTTTGAAGGTGTGCGTTTGCCTACATAGTTGAACTGTGGTAACCCTACGCATTCCGGCCAGATCACTTTTTCAGAGGTTTTTGTAAGCCTGAATCCAATTTTTGAATATAGCTCCACAGATAGTTTGCGGGACACCGTGCAGAGAAGATAAGTGAACAGTTGTGTGCTAAAATTCGTGATTTGTGGCCCTTTGTGCCTAACTGCTATATATGTAGTTTGTATGCATCATTGGTAATTATATAGTGCATACCTATGTATATGTGTTTGCAGGAGCGTCAACTTGCCGTGGCAGGGAGGCATGTGCAGGATCAGGCGCTTTATGGTCCCTGGCCCTCCGACAGGAAGTCCCTGAACGCACTCTTTCCGGAAGCTTCTTAATCCTGGTTTACTCAATTGAAAACTCATTGCCCTACCGGTGTTGTTGTCGTGAACTGAGGGAGAATGAAAGACCTGACCCTGGTTGGCTGTCTTCACTCTCAAACGGTTGAACAGTAGCAATGTAGACCGTGGACAGAAACCCCCCCTACCCCCTCCCCCAAGAGCACGGCTTGCAGGAGATAAAAATACACCTGCCAGGCCAGGGGCTTGGGTGAAAAGTCAGGAGCAGCAACAGAGCTAAGGGAAAAAAGGTAAGTTCACAAGATCAATATCATAAACATTAGATATTGGAAGTTAACCTCAACCCCCCTTGTACAACCCAACTCTTACCTGCAATGGAGGTGAGAAAAGGGGTGAAGCTACTTGACTGTGAAGGTACTGGTGATAGATAGAAGAGGCTGGTGCAAGAGAAGTAATCCAAGTGGTAAATTTCCAATGACCTAACGCGAATGGCACGAGGACGTAACTATTAGTGTCCACATAAATCCAAAGGAAACAGCAGTGCGTCCATATAGATTCCCAATGAGCAGCAGAGCGTCCATAAAAGTTCACCAATAAGTGTTTGTTTTTAAAGTGACACAAAGGTATACCAGCAGAGCATCTAGGTGTTACTTAAAATAAAGAAAACAAAAAGTTCCAAGGTGCACACTGAACTGAGGCAGCAGACTGTCCAAAGAGGAGATGTGATAGTGCACACAAGAGGTGTGGCTACAGGTCACAGGTGAGTGCTGAAGTGATAAAGAAAGTAGCAGGTCCATGGTGTTAAGTGACTCCAATCAAGCACTCCCACTAAGTGAGTGCCTTGTCTGGGATTGCTCAAGGGAAGCCCTTATTTATATATTTTTATAACAAGTTATACTCTGGATGATAAACCCTTACATAACGCCCCTCTCTTTGAATCCCCCAGACCTCACTGAGCCAAGAAGTAGGTTTGTTTTGCAATTTAAAAGATTTATTGGAAAAGTAAACAAGATGTATATATCACACTTTTATGAATAAATTAATAATTGATAGCACACTTATGAATATAATGTTGATCAACAATAGATAATCTGACACTAGCACACTTCTTTACAATCAATGAGGAGTTAGTATAGGAAGGAAAAGGTAGCAGAAAATACTTTTATGGTATCAAGGAAAAGCAATGAGGGAAAAATGCAGCACAGAAATAAACTTGATATGATTTCAACAAAAGATAATATGATCACTTTTTCTTTGACAATTCCCTCCCCCCCCTATGCAAGATAAGGAGATGGAAGGAGAGCACACAATTCTCAGGAATGCAAAATGCGATACAAATTTCCAGTTCCCGCCAGCGAGCTTAGAGGAAAACAGGTATGATTTTAAAGCAGGCAAGATCCTTTTAAATGTGGTGGCAATGAAGTGAAAAATATGCTGAAAATGCTTTTAATTCCCTTTAGAGGTTCAGGGTGAGTGAGAGATACTTTAAATCAGTTCAGGTCAGCCCTACCAATGATTCAGGGATGGTTATCGGGTTGAAAACGGGATTCAGTAATGGAAGCAAAAGACAAATATTTTTACACGTGGTTGAAATTAAGCAAACTGTCAATTCGCGGCACTTTTTTCCAAGTGCGTCGATCGCGATTACGGAGGAACTATAAGGAGTAGCAAGTCGGTTTTAGGCTTGTTGGAAATCATAGAATCTTAGCTTTAAGATGAAAGTTAAACCTTGTTCCTAGCACACGCGGTTCAAAAGATACGGACGGTTTAATGGAGGTAGATTCTCAAAATAAAAGTAAAGCTCAGAATGACAGATGACAGTTTTGCAGAATGGACACACGATTTCTTATGATGCAGTTCTAAATAGGTTAAAATAGTTTGAATTAGATTATTTTAAACTAAGAGATTGGTTTGCACAGTTCTGGCTGAGTACTCACACTATGAATTTGAAATAGGCAGTCAGGGTCTGGTCAGCAGGTTTGGACTGGACTCCGGGCGGTTTCTGGTACTGGTTCTCTGGTTCTGGTCTGGTTTGTGGTTCTGCTGTCGGCTATTCACAGCGGTCTGGTCAGTGGTTCTGCTGGTCTGGATCAAGTGGATTCTGGATACAGCACTGCTTTCTGGGTCTGCTACCGGTTCTGGCAAAAGTTCTTGGCAAAGAATCCAACAGCTTGCCCGGCTGTAGAATAGTTTGGTTGGATTGCTGGATTCTGAAGGCCTGCTGAGAAGAGTTCTCAGCTTGTGGGTTAGGCCTTTGCTTTAAGTTCTGTAGTCTATCTGGAGTCTAAGTTCTGGATGTTCCTTCTAGATGTTGTGTGGTCCGGCAAAATGCTCTGCAAGAAAATGAAAAGTGAATCTCTTGCCTGTCCAAGCAGTCTCTTTTTATGTGTTTTGAAAGTGGGTGGGTCGGCTCATTCTGCATGCCCAACCCTCTCATGATTTGATAGGTCAAGGATTCTCTGTGAACTGATTTGAGAAGGGATAGTGTGTCAGAATGAGTCAGAGTCTTGCAGTCTATTGAAGAAACGCCCCTTTGCTTTTACTTAGAAAATGAATTTTTCATAACTAACAAGTTTCCCAGATACACAAGTCATTGAAATTACATACACATTTCACAGATTAATTTAAGATACACTCTCGCCCAACTCTGATCCCCCTCAGAGCCTGGGTTCACAAATGGCAACATTTTGTGCTTTTTAGTGACTTTCGTCATATTGGTTTTTCCTCAAAATTTACACAGACCTGCACCCCTTCCCTGAGCATATTACTGGAAATTACTATGTCTCTATCCTAAACACAGTGTCTGCAATATTAATAAATAGCGGGGTTCGGTCCCAGAACACCGTACAAAGTGGAATTTGGGCTCAAATCGTGAGGGCATTTTTCTTTTTCAGGATCCCCAAATTGTACATTTCTGTGAGCTTAATACAAGATTTTAGAAGCATTTAACTTAAACATATATTTGCTGCAATATGAATCCACAGTCCTGTCTGGCCCGCCCCTAGGAACTGGGTGAGTCAGGGATCACATGTCTCTCCTTCCAGGTAGAGCTCTGTTTACAGTCCACACCCAAAATCAGCATACCCCATTCAATTGAAAGGGTCTACTGTGTTGGGTCCAGCAGGCTGCAGGGAAGTCCCCTCCCTTTCAATCAACTGGGCCATGTGATATCCTGCCTACTGGTGTGGGTCTCTGGGGTGTTAAGAGTTCTCAGGAAAGGCAAGTCTTTTGAACTTTTAATTACATAAGACCCCCTTCCGTTCACTGCACAGTTCTGCAAGACAGCTCTCCTGTCAGGATTTATAGAGCGCCAGCGCCGGTCAGTGTCCAATGCCGGTACTGCACCTATTTTTGACAGCTGTCTTGAATTAATACATTTCAAAAAGAAAGGATTTAACTTGATAGCATATGATCCTTGCTTGACATGGCATTGATGTGGATCTGTAGTAGAGTAAAGTAAAACACTCAACCATAGTTGGATTTTTGTTTGGTGGTTCCGGGCCCATGATCTTAGGAATTTTTCACATTAATAAAAACGGATTTTGAACAGAACCATCTTTCTTTGCACTGGTGGGTGGCAGCTCAGAGGACCATTTTGGTGTGCGCAAAACTGCACGGTTCTCCTGGATTCTGGCGCAAATGTGGGCTTTTCCGCCATCTTGGATTTCCTAAGCCCACAGCACCAAATGTTGCAGCATAATAGTCCAAACGTGGGTCAGGACACCCAACAGTGGTCAAAAAAGCGGATACAGACTCCCGCGAAAATAATGCCCCTTCAAGCAATGGAGTAGGGTAGCAACAGACCTGAACCGTTTCCACCAAGTGAAAGTTCCATTTAGGGCTAGCACAGGAAGCAAGGTCGCAGGCAGGCAAAGATTCGGTAACCAGGTAAGCAAGTTGGGAGAAGGAACCCAGCGTCAGAAATCAGGAACGAAACAGATGCAGAGTAATCTGAAAAGCAGTCCAAGGTCAGGATAACGGAGCTAAGGTAAATAAACAAAGCGCAACTTAACAGGAGCAAACTCACAGTTAAGGAGCACTCGAGAAGTGTTCTCTTGCCATACTTATGGTTTACCTATGGAGGATGATGGGAGGCATGTCGCATATGGATCACGTGACTCTCCTTGGATCGGGGACACTGGGAGATGTAGTTTCCTGGATACCGCCGTAATGAAAGACGCCAAGGTAATTTCCAGGTGTTTGTGGCAGATTGCTTAGAGAATGTGGTTGGACGCCGGGTTATGACAGTTGTTTAATCCTGCTCTGCTGTGGCCCAAACGTGCCTGTCTTTTAAACCACAGGGTCCCATAACAAATGTATGGGAAATTATTACATAGCGATATTTTGTGTAGATTAGTAAGTGTGCCATTAGTTGGGCTACTTATGTGCATATCAACTAAGGTAGAACTTGTGCCCTGATCATGCGGCCTATCCCAAAGACTACTGATAACACGTGTTTGCTTTAGTTTGTGAGATCACGGGAGTGGCTTTATAGCTCGTGGGAGGATCGGAAACCAGGCACAGTAGCAAATGGCGTAATGGTTGTTTTTTTTAATTTTATTCATATCACACTTTAACCAAAGTGTTGCACATACAGAGGCAGTACAATTGATGAACGAATCCAGAGTTACATCATCAAATTATAGTGGTGAAGGGAAGGACAGTGGGAGAGATTTATTTTTGGTTCTGGTGAGAATCCTGACTAAGTGTCCTGTTTCTTTGTATTGTCCTTGCCGTCCTGTCTTTATGTTGGCGCCCTGATGCCCGCAGGCTTTGGGCACCCTAAAAATAAATAAATAAAATAAAAATATCCTTGAAACAACCACTCCCATTCCTAATTTAGTCCTCAGAATAGACGCATGGTTCTGTAACCTTTAGCTCTCCAGATGTTTTGGACTACGGCTCCCATCAGCCGCAGCCAGCATAATGAATGGTGGAGGGACATGGGAGTTGCAGTCTAAACATCTGGAGAGCCACAGGTTGCAGACCCCTGGAAGAGAAGGATTAGGACATATCAGGAGATGCTAAAGAAATGGCATCAAACCATTGATTTAAAACACTGAGTTCCACAGATCCCCCGGGTGCAAGAGGGCTTATGAAGTAGAACTTTCCAGCATGGTGGCTGGCTGCCTACATGCACCCTTTGCTTTTGGTTGGCAACCTTTGGGTTGGAATCTTGGCATTATCATTGCCAGGGTGTTTGTGCACAACCCGTGTCACTTTTCTTTGCAGGCGGTTTTCCAAAATTGTGGAAGTGTATGGTAACTCTATAGTGCCAACGTAGCTGCAAAGCTGCAGGGCACTGGAGCGGCGACTCGCCGCCGCAGGGAGGCATGTACAGAAGTAGGCCCATTATGGTTCCTGGCACTGCGAGAGGAACTCCCTAAGCAGCAGGGTCACCTGCTCTTTCCTGAACCTTAGCCATGACTCATTAAAATGTTTGCCACACTGAAGTTTTATCTTGCTCTGTTGTACCTGCTTCAAATGGTCAAATGGTCAGTTGTCCAATGTGCCTATTTTTTTAACCCTGCAAATTCCATAACAAATCTAGCATTTTTGGGAAATGAGTACACAGCGGCATTTGGTGTAGATTTTTCAATTGCTGTCGTGTACACACACCTGATGATCATCATCAACCACTTCAACTTTGCATGATTATATTAGGAGAACATTGCTTATTTGGATTTGCCCTCTAACCTGCTGACGATTTAGGGGCGTGACCCCAATCGAGATGAGCCCATGTCAGCAGCTATTGAATTTCGTCACCGGTAATCAGTGTCAGGTGGTCGCTGTGCTTGGTCCACCAAGCCTTCTATTGGAAAGGCCCTCCTTTTCTGATTCACCAGTTAAGTCGTTGCATACTCTCAGGTCTGCTACTGTGTGCATACCTAGCTTGATTCTATATCATCAAGACACTGATGAGGGGGATATGCCTTCTAATTCCAACTTGCAATCTTGTGGGACTCTTATCACACTGCACTATGTTCTGAATCGAACTTGTTAATAATTCCACCATGGGATACAAAAGTGGCCTGTTCTCTTGTGATAATGCTGAGTTAGTATAGCATTCCAACGCCCCTGCCTTTTTGTCTGCACTGGGATGTCTTTTATTTCAAAATAATTTGTCATAGCATAAATGCCTGATGTAGCCCCCTGTAACATGTGGTGAGGCATGTTAAGAGCATGCAACCTTCAACCACCACTGTGCTGTAATCCTATTGCGTGTTCTTGCACCTATGAACGGAACAAGAGCTTACTGTAACTAGCGCCTAGATGCTTAGGGCTTTGGGCGCTGAAATAAATGCAAAATAAAATAAAATAACTGACCGCAAGGAATGTCCAATAAAAAGGGATCGTGATATAATGCAGGTATTAAGAATCACACTTAATGTTCGCTTTAGAGTGGGGTACAGGACATTACCCTAAAATACAGTGACTCAAGAATGAGGTTTGTTCTTAGCATTCAATGTAGGCACATCTAACCTAACCAGAAACACACAGCCGGAGAGGAACCAGGACCTCAACATTCTCATGTATCTGTAGGCTGGTTTGCTGTGTACATTCTCCCTATGGAAGTGAAAGAGGCAACGTGGCCACTGCATTCACAATTGCACACCAGCATGGGATCACAGCAGTTTGTGTCTTTTCACTCATAAGTACTTTCCTGTTAATAGCATACACCACTTCCTCACTGTTGCCCCACAAATTCAACCCGTTGCTATGGCTACTGCAGCACAGAGCTATAGCATATGCAGTATTGATAGTAGTAGGAGCCATCCTAGTAATAGTACTACCAACGCTTCTAATAGTAGTAGTGGAATCATAAGTGCTAGCGATATATTAGAACTACTAGTAGTCGAAATAGTACACCAGTCAGAATCCACGTTCAGTGACTTCCAGGTTCAGGTAGCAGACACACTGCTGATACTTCTAGTATTATCGGTAGTTTGGCGGGTTTGCCTACACTAGTAGCCTCGCCCGTACTAATACTAACACTAATTGTACATCCCATTGCTTCATGTTTTGCATTGGTTGCATTGCTGACCTTAAATGCTCTGTATTCAGGGAATTCGTCCCTTTTCCCCAACGGGAAGCCACCCCCTTGGAGACTAGGGAGATGAGCCTGCTAAGCAAAACACTCCCTTGGGGACAGGGCAAGCACATCTCACTGAGGCTGACTCCCCTTCCGCTTAGGGGACAAGGAATCCCCAGTAGCCACATCTAGGACATCCAGAACACATATTGTTTGTTGGATACTTGGGGGCTGATCACAAGGTTACTGTAAAAGGGCCTTTGGATATGCTTCATCCGGGAGCCAAAATGCTGAAAACACGCACCAAGTGCCAAAGAAGACCAATGGGCCCATAAACCAACATAGCCTAAGAAAGCTACCCAAAGGGTGTGACGTTGAAAGCCTTAACCCGCAAGGGGTTATTAGAAACAAGAGAGCAAGAGAAATACCGAAAACAGGCGATCTTGAGAACCACAACCCGCAAAGCCTTATTAGAGACCAGAAAACAAACCAAATACCCAAAGGGGATGAAGGTGAGAGCCATAACCCACAAAGGGTTAGCAGAAAGCAATTGGTTTCCAAGTGTACACAATGGTCAGATCCGCATTTGTCTTGCCTGTAAGTTGGAGCACATTCACTTTGGTTACAAACCCACTGTTTCCACGTTGGCTGTCGGGCTGAGGGGCCCTTCAGGGCTGATCTTTGTGTGCACTGGTGTTCATGTTTGTTGGATTGGGCCCCGAAAGCTCCCCCCTTTGCTCCTCTGTCCTGTGAGATGGCCTTCTGTGGCATCAAGCTTTGTACAAGCAACAAAGCCGGACACAGCCTTATTTTAACAGTCTAAGCATAGTAACATAAAATAACAGAACAGAAGGCTGCCAGACTGTCCCTGCATACAGGAGGACACTTCTTTCCCTAGTTACCAGGGGTGTTGCAGATCCACCTCTGCCTTTCACAGTATAATGTGCACAGCCTGCATAGGGTGATCAGGCTATATATTCCCACTAGAGATGGCAAGGTATTAGTACAATTTGTTAGCCTACTTCCAAGTAAAGCTCCACCCCGCCTATGAACTAACATAAAGCCGAGCATCAAACAAAAATGAGTCTTTTAACATCAAGGTGCCAGGATTGTTCTTTTCTACTGTCCCCGTTCACTACTCCATTCTGTTACCCTCTGCTATCAGCATCAGTTGTCTTCATATGCATTTCTATTCTTCAGAATGACACTCTTGGCTCAGGCTTGGCAGACACATAATTACCATTATAGGGTTTGACCTGGGGATGAAGCATAGAGATGCCCAGGCAAATACGCCCCCAATCTTGCAGGATTGCCCAAGCACACTCCCAAGCCTCTCATGCATCCACCATTACACTGTGCACTAATGTGCAATTCTCCAAATCTGCCTTGGAATCACAAAACATTAGGACATGGCTGGCTCCTGTGTTTTGCAAAATGATGGCCCACCTAACAGGACCGGCGTGCACCCGTCCTATCGCAAAGCATTCTTCTCCGGCTGCAACCCTCTCCCTCTCTATGGTTCTAGCATATGTTTCCCGCTTTCCCAGCCTATCTTCCCCCTGCCTTTGTTTCTATTCAGCAGACTAGGGTCTGGATCAGGGCCATCTTAAGCATTTTTGGGGCCATGGGCATGGACGTCTTTGGGGCCCCCCTCCACCAAACCAAAGGAATGAAGTGATCAAGAGTATCTGGTGGCACTCCCCAACCCCCACCGTGATCATAACGTGTAGGTTGAGATGCCGCCTCACAACATTCAAAATAAGAATGTTTACTCTCTTTAAGTCCCCTTACCCTCTCCATACTTGCTCTAACCAGAATTATAAACAAGGAGCATTTGAAGGCCAACATTAGCAATCTCTGAAGAGGTTACTTCTCTTCTAGTATAGAAACAGGATACTTTTATCAATAGCATCCGGGAAGGTATGCAGCCTCTGGTATTAATGCGGGACTGTATGTAAAAGGTACATGTAACCCAGAATAGGCAGAGAACTCACATCAGCTGCCTCAGAGAATGCAAAAGTGCTCAAGCATGGATAGAGTAGACCCATTGTAAGGAAGGAGAAATCTACACATAGCATAGCATGGATAGTGAATTCAGATTAGAAGCTATCAAGAAGGTGTCTGTATGCAGACAGACCGAGATTAGAAGTGGGACGTAGTTTTCAAATAGTGTTGCCATTAGAGATCAAGGGAACAAGTGCTTGTGGTGTGCAGTATATCAATGCTCACTATTATAGTGCAAGCAACCCTACAGCCAGTGAAACCATGAGTGAGGCTTTTATGAAGATCATAACCTGAGAAGGAAATCACTCTGAATGGCTGACAATTTTGAAAGGTTTAGGGACTGGCAATTCTGAGAGGTTAGGCAATAAAAGATTAAATGAGATGCCGAGGATCACACATTGCTTAAGGGGTGAAGCTGGGATGTGTGCTAACTATCTCATATTATACAACTGACTTGCAAAGTACACAAATCACATTTCCAAATCTGACCATTTTTAAAACTAAAATATTACAGAAGGGTGTTACGCAAAATGGGAATGATTCTAGCTTCATTCGCTCCATCATCAATGGAAGTATATAAGTACCAGCATACCAATTGATGTGATTTAACAGATTTAATGTAGGTATGTCTTTTTTACTTTTAAGCTTGAAATACTTCCCAAAAATGGCTTGTGAAATTGTCATTCATAAACGTGCAGAAAAACTTTTGACTTTTATACAAAAAGTAAAACGTTTTTTGTGTCAAATTAGCAGACCTTAAAATATGCTTGCATAAGGCCTACAACATCTGGTCTGCTCTCTCCTGTTTACCACCCCTTCCGCTCAAATGGCCTACATAAGAAGAAATATGAAGTAATGAGCTAAATGATGCCACCAGCATGCCAGACAACAGCACAGTAATGCAAGAGAGATTATATGATTTGACCAGGATCACTGTATCGTCTGCTGGCAAAGCCAGGATACAAGCATGAACACTTTGATTCCATAGTCTTGAATTTGGCTACTTATTCACTTCTTGGACTAATAGTTTATGCTCATCTTTGGTGGGGATTGCCTAGGTTTTAGAACACCCCATCTGAACAAACCAACTTGTAGATCTTCACCATATGAATGACATGTTAGTTTTTATAGCAACCCCTATCTGGCGCAGGAACATTGCTGATAATAGCACCTCTTATGCTGCAAAACCAAGTACGTATGCAGGCAGGTTTATAAACTTCAGACATAGGAAAGGTTCAGTCAGTCTTGCTGGAATGTGCTCTTCTAATCTTTCATATTAACACATATCTCTGCAATGAGTGCTTAACACACTGAGCTGAGTTATGAACCATTGTGGCACTCAATGTATCAATATGGATTTCAACTTTGGCTATTGCACATGATCAACATAATTCACACAGGAAGGAAAAAATGCTACAGACGTTGTGCCGTACAGAACACACAAACTATGTATTCCACAACGAGCACAGAAAGCACTACATCATTAATTGATCACAGCAGAATGAAAAGAGGTTTAGCGCCTCAGCAGTATGTCATGAAATCTTATGGCGTGTGCCATTTAAGTCTGGTGTACAATGGAATCTTACTTCATCAGATCAGGCAGTCTTGAGGGGTATGATATGATATGATAGGTTATTTATAATGCACTTAATACCCAGAGGTTTCTAAGCTCAGACCCGGGGATCGAACCTGCGGTGCTCTGTGTCGTTTTGATTCCAAGAGGAGCATGTTGCCCCTGAACTATCCTCCTGAGAGTGATGTGGTGCAGTATACATGAAAACTAACATACTAGCACATGCATTGCGCTGTTTCTAAATACCGTCTGCTGTGTAACAACAGAAGACACCACAAACTCAACCCTTGGGTTAAAATGTTGTATGCGTGGGCATTCGTAAACTGGAGGTTTCGCCTTGGTGTTTTTGAGTTGTATCATTGGTAATGTAAGGTGTGGTGCCGTACCTTGGCATCGCCCAGAAGACCCACTTTGTGGAAAAATAAAAACCCTTTGACAAACACCCACAGACAATTCTATACAGCTAATGTGTTCACTTTACATGGCAGCAAGCTTGACTTGTACAGCACCTTGGGCTGCATAAAGAGATGAGAGATGAACGGGTATTTGCATCAAGGGAAGGAGTTTTGTCAGGGCCGGCCTTAGCCTTGGCAGCGCCCGGGACGAAACTGAATTTGGCGACCCCCCCTTCTCCTGTCAAGGGGCGGAGGGAGGGGGGGAGGCCCTCTGCTAAATGGAAAGCGCCCGCTCCCAGGCTGTTGAGGGGCGCTTATCACTTTCACTTAGCAAGTGCTTGAGTTTGGCCAAGAGGTTTGGAAGTGAAATGCTCGATTTAAAGGCACACATAATTCAAGTTCTGAAACCTTTTAGAGGACGAGCAAATATTATGCAGAGGTGGTAAAATGCTATTGAAGTCCCATCAAATTATCTTCGTTTCTTGCCCGTCTTATCATAGCTTATGTCACGATATTCTTCTATTCAAGATACTGAAAAGGTTCCCATTAATGATCAAATGTATGCTTGTTTAAAATGTGGGATTTCTAAAGGCCTTGCACAGCAATCTGGATGGATTTGACTATAACATGGCATTGAAATGACCGAGGTTGCCGCTGCTGCATTGCACACTCCACAATGGCACGAGATGGGAGCCCCACGCGTGTCGCCACGAGACATCGGCAATTGCTAAGCCCCACTGATGCAATTGCAAATCAGTTGCATGAGGTGCAGTGACATGTCTTCGGTTTCTCGGGAGCCATCCCTTGCAAGCCTTTCCCAGCGTCAGCCCCGAGTAGGCGTTGAGCAGCTACGTTGCTGATGTGCTCCATTTTGGCAAAACCTCTCGTACACAAGTAGCTTCAAGCCTAATTTGTTAATGACTTTGCCCATAATAAGACGAGGATGTTAACGAGTTGTTCTTAGCACAGCACTTCCTATCGCATTGTTTGTGGCTTGGTAGCTCTGTAAATTCTCCATGTGATGTACTACACAGCCTAGAACTGGTTAGGTCATCGAGTGTGGTTTCCAGAATCCTACTCAATAAATGGAGCCCGGATAGATGCACTCTATTAGGGCTTACACATTTAGAACAGTGACAATTTTATAAAAGAAAATAAATAATATATATATATATATATGTATATATATATATATATATGTATTGTTTTTTTTATTTCAGGTATTCTAACTCCTCTCACATGGTGGTTTGCCTCCCAGTATCGCTCAGCGCCAAGATGCCTTCTGACGTACATTGCACTTTATAAGTACGATAAACAAATAAATAAATAGTTATAGAGTGCCAACCTCGTTTTGTAAAGCAAACGAGCGCTATATATTGGTCCTTCATTAGATAGTGATGCGAGGGAGGGGAGGCAATCCATAGCGCATAGTGCTACGTCTTATGCAAGGTTACCAGCACTCGGACCAACAAAGATGCAGTGGATCTTAATATGCAGGTGCTGCCCCCCCCTCTCCTATCAGCATCCTATCAGGATCTGATACACTATCTGACATACATGCCCACCCTCTCGATTTAGGCGGGAAACACCTGATTTTTCGATATCTGCTATCAACTTTGTAGCATCCGTAGGATTCCTCCCTTACTTATTTTGTCGGTAACTAAGGTTCTCATTCTTACTTTAATCTTTTTTCAGCGTTTGTACTTCCCTTTCTGAACTTAGATGTTTAATTCTGCCATTTTCTGATTTTCCGGTCCCTCACTGTTCTGCTCTTTCTTCTCGCGAGGCTTCCTTGGTGCTCGGCTGGCTTTCTTTATCTGCCCGTCTTCTGTTTCACTGGCTCTTCCTTGCATGTAAATGTATTCTTGTTCTGGCTCCTTCACATATTTCTTCTATTGTGTCTCGTCATGGGCCCGTTCTTTGCGTAGCTCTTCCCTTTTTCCTTTAACCGTTCCTTGCTCGCCTTGTGTCCAGGCGCGTTTCACGAGTTCGTCTTCTAAAATGTATCTTCTTTCTTCCGCAACTGTTTAAGAATGCAGATTGCACCTTATCTGATCATTTAGTTTGTTCTGTTTTATAATCTGTGTACATCGCTCAGGCGTACACGCTTTGGAAACACACATAACTAAATACGGTTTTATTTATTTATTTATTGAGCATTTGTTAGGCGCCTATACAACATAAGGCCCCACAAGGCTAAGTGGGGAGGGAACAAGGGGAATTAATAACATTGGCAAAACAGTAACTATACATTCATGGTCCTACCAGGCCTTGTGGCATTCGGACGTGCAAGTTCAGTGAAGAGGCAAAAGCGGCAACTGACACTGGCTTTATCGGTCGGATGGCAGAGAAGGAGGCTGGCCGTTCTGGGGGTGGCTCAGATATAGGACCATGGGGCCCCCAAGTGGGAGGAGAGAGTGATCAGGCCAGGAGGGGGGAAGGGTGACCGGGTTGGAGATAGGGATGTTACCGCAGATGAGGGTATCCAGAGTGTGTCCGGCTGAGTGCCTTTCTTTCTCTTTCCTGTCCCCTCCACATCCTCTGGAGCAAATAACCTTCGGTGTGACATCATAAGGTCAAAGTCCACACATTTTACGAGCTGGGATTAGACCCTTAAACAGGCCAGTTTGTGTTCAGTCCCCTGGAGACCTTTACCTATAAAATAAGGGGTCTCCCACCAATTCTTTAAATCATCTTGAAGCATCTTTGGATCATCACTTGAGAAGATTTCACTGCACCCTGCTGAGAGAGCAGTCTTTTCTAAAGTCCTGCAGTTGTGGGGTGAAATCATGGTTCCCAGGCTCTCTCCCCAAACCATCTCCAGGGACCATTGGGGTTGAACACTGCTGCTGCACCATAATCCTGCCCCTGTGCCAGCTACCCTATTGCTTAGGACCTCACCATTTTGCAGGTTCCTTGAAGGCATGTGCCATCCTCCCCTGTGTTTGGGAGCCCAAGAAAAGGACTGACATAGGCCCTTGAGGCCCTGGAGTGGGACGCATAGCACCTAGAAGCCAGAACAGCCAAGGCCCCAGTTTTCGACGATGACCCGCTCTGAGCTGTGCCTCAAGTGTGCTCGATATCGAGCATTCTAGCAGGACCCTTCGATGCTCCCCTTTGGTGTCCATTGCTCTCTGAACCGTTGTTCGCTGTTTGACTCCGTTCACCACCATAGCGTGTCAGCAAAAGCGCATTGATGCTGCTGTCGAAACACCAGCTTCTTCATTGCTGCTCCTGTAAATCGATCGACCTGACCCTGGTGTTCACTGAACAGCGACCTCCAAGCCTCAGCATAGAATCCACTCACCTGGGCATCCTGGTACAAGCTCCACGCAGTCGTACTGCGTACACTGACTGAACCTATAGAGAGCCCGATCCGCACAGCACAAGTAGACGAATCTAGACTGCAGCCCTCTTCTATTCGACCGTGACTCGACTCCAGCTTGCCGTTGCTGCATCGTGACTGCCGGATCCTCGACCCAAGCTGACACTGCGTTTAGAGCAGAGACACCTGGTACGATGACGTTGAACCACCAAGACATTTGCAAAAGTACTCTTAACTGATATCTGCCTCCATGGTCCATCTTTGGGTACTAAAGGCTGGATAGGGCATTTTAATCCCTCTTTGAAACTCAAATATCCCTTTGAACATTGCAGTCTTTTGATTGCCTTTCTCCCCTTGTCTCATCAACCAGAGTGTCGCATCCATTCCATCTGCGCATATTCTGTGTTTCTTCTACAGGGATGGGTTTTTACAGTGTTTTCTAGTTAGGTAGTATTGTACATGGCGTGCCTGGTTAAAGTACCTATTCTTATAGAACCTTGATTGCACACTCCCTTATTTTGGACTGTTATATTTCGCTGTTTGGGTGTGCTACATTCACACCACTCTTAGTCTTCCCCCAGCCCATGTTACCACAAAAGGTGAAGGAGGTGTATCTCTTGACTGTGCCTGTTTTACCTTTATGATTGTGTTGGCTCTTGGTTTGAAGAAGCTTGAGGGCTGAGTGGGCATTTTAGCCGCTACTCATCCTTGTGCTCCTGCAGTGCAGAGGTCAATTCGTCACAGTAACCTTACCCCAAGAACACAACACATGGACAGTACCAGCCGTAGCTGGGCACCTTTCCAGCACCCACACTAAACATGTATAGCAAATGAAGAGGCAGTACCAATTGCAGAGGCACCAATAAAGCAAGCTTCCCTCAAACTGGACCAACAGTAACAATAAAATCAACAGCAGGGTAGGCTTCCGTGACGCACACACAAAATGTACAGCAGAGGCTTCCCTGACATACACACCGTAGTTACAGCACAGGTGAAAGAGATGCAGGCTTCTATGACATACATACTAAATGTATAGCACAGGGAAGAAACAGGACAGGCTTCCCTGACATTCACATAATATATGCATCATAGGTAACTTTATGCAGCAGAGGTAGCAGCAGTGCAGGCTTCCCTGACATACGCACACTATGTGCAGCACAGGTAGCAAGGGTGCAGGCTTCTATGACATACAATCAATAAGTGCAGCACAGGTAGCAGCAGCACAGGCTTTTCCAAAATACTCAATATGGCAGGCACAGGCAGCAGCAGTGCATGCTTCCGTGACATACACACACTATGTGCAGCACAGGTAGCAGTGGTGCAGGCTTCTATGACATACAATTATTGCAGCACAGGTAGCCGCAGGACAGGCTTTCCCAAAATACATTCAATATGGCAGGCACAGGCAGCAGCAGTGCAGGCTTCCGTGACATGCACACAATAAGTGCAGCACAGGTAGCAGTGGTGCAGGCTTCCGTCACATAGAATATGTGCAGCACAGCTAGCAGCAGTGCAGGCTTCCGTGACATAGAATATGTGCAGCATAGTTAGCAGCAGTGCAGGCTTCTGTGACATACAATATGTGCAGCATAGTTAGCAGCAGTGCAGGCTTCTGTGACATACAATATGTGCAGCACAGGAAGCAGCGGTGCAAGCTTCTGTGACATAGAAGATGTGCAGCACAGGTAGCAGCAGTGCAGGCTTCTGTGACATACACTCAATATGTGCAGCACAGGTAGCAGTGGTGCAGGCTTCCATGACATAGAATATGTGCAGCACAGGTAGCAGCAGTGCAGGCTTCTGTGACATACAATATGTGCAGCATAGTTAGCAGTGCAGGCTTCTGTGACATACAATATGTGCAGCACAGGTAGCAGCGGTGCAAGCTTCCGTGACATAGAAGATGTGCAGCACAGGTAGCAGCAGTGCAGGCTTCTGTGACATACACTCAATATGTGCAGCACAGGTAGCAGCAGTGCAGGCTTCTGTGGCATACAATATATGCAGCGTAGTTAGCAGTGCAGGCTTCTGTGACATACAATATGTGCAGCATAGTTAGCAGCAGTGCAGGCTTCTGTGACATACAATATGTGCAGCACAGGTAGCAGCGGTGCAAGCTTCCGTGACATAGAAGATGTGCAGCACAGGTAGCAGCAGTGCAGGCTTCTGTGACATATACTCAATATGTGCAGCACAGGTAGCAGTGGTGCAGGCTTCCATGACATAGAATATGTGCAGCACAGGTAGCAGCAGTGCAGGCTTCTGTGACATACAATATGTGCAGCATAGTTAGCAGTGCAGGCTTCTGTGACATACACTATGTGCATCATAGTTAGCAGCAGTGCAGGCTTCCGTGACATAGAATATGTGCAGCACATGTAGCAGTGGTGCAGGCTTCTCTCGCGTAACTGAATGAATCTGCTAGAACCACAGTGGCTTCCTAAAGTGTATTTTAACGAGAAAACCCTGCAGCTGCCTATCTATCCCAAACGCCCCCTTCACCTCCCCAAGGCCCCTCTATGGCACCCACCCCATACCCTCAATATCGTGGCCACCACCAGGTATTAATGTCAATGCCCAGCATCAGGGGCGCCGAGTCCGGGGGGGCTGTGGGGCCCGGGCCCCCCCCCCGGCAGAATGAAGCAGGACAGGCTTTCCCAAAATACACTCAATATGGCAGGCACAGGCAGCAGCAGTGCATGCTTCAGTGACATACACACACTATGTGCAGCACAGGTAGCAGTGGTGCAGGCTTCTATGACATACAATTATTGCAGCACAGGTAGCAGCAGGACAGGCTTTCCCAAAATACATTCAATATGGCAGGCACAGGCAGCAGCAGTGCAGGCTTCCATGACATGCACACAATAAGTGCAGCACAGGTAGCAGTGGTGCAGGCTTCCGTGACATAGAATATGTGCAGCACAGCTAGCAGTGGTGCAGGCATCCGTGACATAGAATATGTGCAGCATAGTTAGCAGCAGTGCAGGCTTCTGTGACATACAATATGTGCAGCACAGGTAGCGGTGGAAGCTTCCGTGACATAGAAGATGTGCAGCACAGGTAGCAGCAGTGCAGGCTTCTGTGACATACACTCAATATGTGCAGCACAGGTAGCAGTGGTGCAGGCTTCCATGACATAGAATATGTGCAGCATAGGTAGCAGCAGTGCAGGCTTCTGTGACATACAATATGTGCAGCATAGTTAGCAGTGCAGGCTTCTGTGACATACAATATGTGCAGCATAGTTAGCAGCAGTGCAGGCTTCTGTGACATACAATATGTGCAGCGCAGGTAGCAGCGGTGCAAGCTTCCGTGACATAGAAGATGTGCAGCACAGGTAGCAGCAGTGCAGGCTTCTGTGACATACACTCAATATGTGCAGCACAGGTACCAGTGGTGCAGGCTTCCATGACATAGAATATGTGCAGCACAGGTAGCAGCAGTGCAGGCTTCTGTGACATACAATATGTGCAGCATAGTTAGCAGTGCAGGCTTCTGTGACATACAATATGTGCAGCATAGTTAGCAGCAGTGCAGGCTTCCGTGACATAGACTATGTGCAGCACATGTAGCAGCGGTGCAGGCTTCTCTCGCGTAACTGAATGAATCTGCTAGGACCACAGTGGCTTCCTAAAGTGTATTTTAACGAGAAAACCCTGCAGCTGCCTATCTATCCCAAACGCCCCCTTCACCTCCCCAACGCCCCTCTATGGCACCCACCCCAGACCCTCAATATCGTGGCCACCACCAGGTATTAATGTCAATGCCCAGCATCAGGGGCGCCGAGTCCGGGGGGGCTGCGGGGCCCGGCCCCCCCCCCCGGCAGAATGATGTCGGGGCTGAGCCCCTCCCCCCCCGGCCGGAGAGAAGAGACGCAGTATGGATGGCCCTTTGTTCCATCCATACTGTGTCTCTCTCTGGCAGCCTGGGTAAAAGCCGGGGAAAAACGATGTTTAGAAATTGTGGGACAGATGCAAAGCAAGAGGCTCTTGCTTTGCATCTGTGCAAAACAAGTCTGTCCCTCAATTTATAAAAATCGTTTTGGGTTTGGTGTATTTGTACATCTGTGCACCCCTGTTGGCAAGAGGGGTGGACAGATGTAGAGGTACACCCAACCCAAAACGATTTTTAGAAATGGAGGCACAGATGCAAAACAAGTCTGTCCCTCAATTTCTAAAAATCGTTTTGGGTTGGGTGTATTTGTACATCTGTGCACCCCTGTTGGCAAGAGGGGTGCACAGATGCAGAGGTACACCCAACCCAAAACGATTTTTAGAAATGGAGCCACAGATGCAAAACAAGTCTGTCTCTCAATTTCTAAAAATCGTTTTGGGTTGGGTGTATTTGTACATCTGTGAACCCCTGTTGGCAAGAGGGGTGCACAGATGCAGAGGTACACCCAACCCAAAATGATTTTTAGAAATGGAGGCACAGCAGGGAGAGGGCAAATGAGACTGTTTGCATGTCTGAGTGTGCACGTGGTGAGGGTGAATGCTATGGGCGGGGAGCGGAGGCGTATGAGCCAGCACCTTCTAGTAGAGCTGCCATATTTGAAATGGGGCAATGCTGGTACTCCTCTGTTAGCTCGCTATACTCTTGATGGGATAGTACTGCTGTAACAAGGCTTCTATAATTGTTGAATCTTCTCAGCGATACTATGCTTTTGTTGGGGCAATGCTAGTTCATCTTAGTGGGGCTGCTATACTTTTGATGGGACAACATCAGCACTTCTCAGTTGAGCTGCTACACTCTTATTAGCAAGGCCCCAGCACTTCTCAACAGATGTATTTCTTTTTATTTTAATTGGTTATTTATAATGCGTGTTCTACCCAAAGTTCTTAAGCATAGTTAATGTGAAAATACTACACTTCTCACCGTTGGGACAGTACTGCTACTTCTCACAGAGGCTTCTATGCCTTTTATGGGGCAGCCTAATGCTCACATGCTCAGAATTGTCATTTCTCAGCAGGACTGCAACACTATACCATTGTGTTCTGTATGTTGAGTGCTTTTTCACCACCAATGTGGATTCATGGCTCTCTCCCAGTGTCTAAATAGTAGATCTGTCTACATTCAATTGGCAACAGGCATGTCCGGAGCTGCCTGCTCTCCATAAGCTGCCGCTCAGGATGTTGGGAGCCGTGATGGGGCAAGGGATAGAAGGCTCAAGCCTGTCGCATAGCAGAATCTGCAGGGTCTTAACACCTGCTCACTCCTTCTGGAGGGGCCTTGGGGCAAAATTAGCCTGATCCCACATACAGGGGGTTGTTACCCCTTTATCTCTCCTGAATGAAAGAATGAGCTCTCTCAGCCACAAGTTATCATCCCTGCACACACATTGAATGCATATGGCATGGATCTATAGATTTGAGAAAACTGGAGTGACAATTCAGAGTGTTTTAACAGAAATATAATTGTCTTCCCAGATGGGAGACTGGCTCCATTAATATACATGGGGTCACTGAGATGACCAAGAGTGAACCTGTACATTCAGTTGTGAGATTACCAGCAACGATTGATACTATGCTCCAAGGAGTGAGGTGCCCACTCAATATATCACACTGTTTATAGGTGTGAGACCCATCCTGAATGCTTGCCCAAAGAGCCTTGGCCAGAATTTCACACTGAAGAAGTGAGCATGTGATCCGGGGTCTGCAGCCCACACACACGCAGGGGATTCCCATGCTCCAACTACTGAGATTTGCACCAAATTTGTGAGATTGTGCTCCAAGGTAGGAGGCACACGCACAGTCTTTGCTCTGATGTTTGACACACTCACAGGATGAGACTGCATTTCGTTCTCCCATCCTAGTGTGTTGCTCTGCCTTTTGAGGGCTACTACAACCTGGATGATTATAGAGGGGTGGAGTAGGGGCAGTGATGGCCTACTGGAATGCAACTCGAAGGCTTAAATCTCCTTCTTACTTTAGTATATGCAGTACATGCTAGCCAATGTTTCCACTGTTCTGCGCACGGCTCCACCCCCCCCCCCGCGCGCCGTTGCACCAAGTTGGCGACTACATGTAAATTTGCGGTCCTATAACTGCCAGTGATGTCACTTCCTCTGTTTGGGCCCCCCCCCCCCCCCGGGAAATTCATAAGTCGGCTCCCCTGCTCAGCATTGCCCTCAAGGCTTCGAAAGGCAATGGCAGCACATGAGTACCACTCGACCAGGATGGAGGTGCGGCTTTCTTAAAATCTGCTGCGATTAAAGAGTTCCAGGCCCCTTTCAGGAGAAAGCTCGCGCTTCTTACTAAAGGTAATAACCAAGGCTCTGTTTAGGCAGGACAAGCCTGGCCCTTCAATGCCGCCTCCTCGAGTGTCACTTGAGTACATGTGACCCGGTGCTCGATAAGTAGGGAGTCACTCCAGCAGTTCTACCTCTATATAAATAGCGCACCAGAGGTGAGCGCATTGTAAGCCGTTGAGAACGTCACACGTTTGGCGGGAACTCACATCGCGCCTTGAGCCTTGGGGTTCAAGGCTACGTGAATCCATTGCTCTCAGGCTGAACGTCTTAATAGTGCACGGTTAGATTAAGGACATTCAGTAATGCTTTCCACAGTAAACAGGCAGTAAGTCGCTAAAGTGCTGTGCGGCGAATCCCCCCCACCCCTTCATCTTCTAAATGCAATTTCAAGTTTCTTTAGGGAAAGCAGTATTTCACAGTGTTCATGATACCCTACTATATTTTAGCCGCATTAAAAATAAATTCAAATTATGGCAATGCAGTGACCAAATGTCACATATTTAATACACAAATCATGAATCTATGATATTACGCTGGCTCTGCAGAGGGCACAAGCCATTCTAGTTTGTATCTTTTTATGCTTCTTTTTGACTGACTAGCATTGATAACTTAAAGTATTTCTGTCCAACGATTATTTTGGACATCAAATGATTTATTTCCACTGTGGTGGGGCAGTGTGGGAAACTTTGCTGAGAGGAGTTGGTTTCTTATAAACAGTATTGACATATTTGGCAAATTGCTTTTCAGCTTCATATAATCAAACTCGTACCGCCTTTGCGCTTGGGGGCGATATTACATTTGCAAATGCTAACATTTTTAAACGTGCTTTCGGATATAAAAGACATGACTTTCTATGAAACTCTTGAGCTTCCTTCCGGTAGCTCCTGGCCATTCCAAGAGGGCTTCTCAGAGCTACGCCTGTGTATGTGCTGGCTGCTTTCAGTGTGGGTTCCAGGCTAACTCAAGCATTCTGCCCTCAGTCAGATCAGAAAGTGAAGCAGAACTATATCAGGAGCCCTCACACCTGCAACACGAAGACATTGTCCATTTGGTGGAGTTGGAACTCGTCAGATCTCTTCCCTGCGGGAGAAATCATGTTTGCAGTATTGCTTGCGCTTGAGTAGATTGGCTCTTGGTTTGTATGCACTTAATGTGGGTGCCGTATGTGATGATATGAAGATAATTAACTTAAGTGTTCTTTTTTGTCCACGTATGTAATTAGTTTACGTTAAACATATGAGTGTTCCAACAACTGCTTGCTTGTAGAACAGGTGTTGTAACTATTGCCTGGGCATTAGATCATGGAAATTGACCAGTCACAAGAGGGTGCTCTCTCTTGTCTCACTATTTGATCATTGATCATGGTGGAAGGTAGCAACCCTGTGCCTCCGGCCTTTCTGCATCGTTTGCATCTACCGTTAACTGTTGCATCCTCTAACATTAGGTGTGCCAGTAAATCATACCAATTTACAGTGATCTGTTGCTTCTGGAAAATAGGCCTTGCCTCAATAAATATTCTGACTGGCGGCACCCATTTTCATTCTTAAACATTCAGTGACACTGATATGTATCTCTATCATGGCCCACACCGACACTCGAAGCAACGTCGGCTCTTACAGGTAAGGAGAGGTTCCCTTTATGGAGAACTGCAGATTTGCTGCCATGCTGGTTCTGTGCATGGTTCAAACACTAGGCTTTGGGTCTAGGTTTGGCAGGCTTGTGGAGTCGCACCTGGAGCGTTCCAAGTGCCAGATGGAAGTACCAATAAACGATCTCTGACCCAAATAACCAGACAGACTCAAATAATATGGCAAAATACTACTTAATTATCAGCTCAAATAAAGTAGGGAAACCTGGTGAACAGATTGCAGCTCACTCACTCTCATCTACATTTCGATTACACAAAGGATTTATACCTCGATGTATATCAGCAAGACATCATCCTACGTGGCAATCAGTAAAAACCTATCGAAAGGAGGGATTGATTAACTGAACATATATGCCTATACTTTGTTTAGGTGTTAATAACATAATTGGCTGCTCTCTATCTATTAAGCACACTTTCAACTACCTCCTACTACATAGAATACAGATTAATAGCAGAATAACAGCAATGGACTGCTACATAGGCCCTCATGATTGGTTGGCATTCTCTCCTAACCTTGGACATTCGGCTCGTTAGCAGCATGTAAGCGAAACAAAACAAAGGTGTGAGGAACAATGTCAGACCACTGCCCACTTGGTCAATTAGCCTACCATCTCTTATCAGTTAGGCCCTAAACCAAGGCTTATTCTCTGTAGTTGACCTTTTAAGGGAGTTTAGGTTTGAGGGATTGAAACATCCGCACGGGAAGAGTGCGCTCGCCTGGGATTTTTTTATTTGTTTAAAAGAATGAATGATGGGAGATCAACCTCCAGAAATATGTGGGGCCATTCAAGCACAGATATTCCATGCTCACTGCACAGAAGAAAAATAGTCATGTAATCTGGGAGGACACAGCTTACCAGTGCCGCACTCCCCTGTTATGTGTAGCTGACACCTGACAGCCGTGGGTACATCAGAAGCCTTTGGCCGTGGGCAGCCTGATTAGAATTTCAAGGCCCCATGGATTTGAATCTCCATTGTCAAACCTTGCTGGTGGCGGCAAATACTGAAGAATGTTAATTAGCAGGCCTCAGGGAAGGCCTGGGTGCAGGAAGTGACAATGGAGACCAGACACCTAAACCTCTTTGTTATGCAATGTGTCAAGTTTGTACTAATAGCACTCCTTTGTATGAAAGGGCAGTGAATGTCCTGTCTGGAACGACTCATTTCAGAGCACGGAAGTATGTGAACTGTAGGAGACGAAAGTCTGCCTACAACCCCCTACTTCAAAGGAGGCCCATGTTGTGATCAAGCACTTCATAGGGCTCAGTTAATTAGGGAGACACTTTGATGTACAGCAGACAGAAAAATGGGTGGAATTTAGAAGTATATATTGTCATCCTTCCCCTGTCTGTTGCCAAGCGCTCTCTTTCTGACCTGAAGCATCACTGAAGATTGTTGGTGGAGACCCAGGATTGGCTCACTTAAGTTAGGCTTGGCCTACACCAATTCCTGTGCCCCGTTTGGCTTTAAAAGAGGGCTGATCCCCTCACTGATAACATAATCTGAAGACTTTACAAGGAATAAGAAGAAGGACTCATTTGGACTCTAGCTGAAGGTACAGTCTACCTTACATCTTCCGCCAGTGAAGGAAGGCCAGGAATTCCAAGAGGGAAGCAAGATCCCTCCACGAAACATCTGCCAAGGAACAGAGGGAGATATCGGACTTAGAGGACCCATCCAGCAGCTCCAGAACCGGTACCCATCCAGCACACAGCGTGCCCTGCTAGGTTCTGATAGCAAGCTTCCTATGTGGGAAGTGCCAGAGAGTCTCTGGATAAAGGACAAGGCTGCTGTCTGCTAATACCCTCCTGAGCTTTGGGCCATCCGCCTTTTAATTACACAAGCCCTGCGAAAATGCTAGGAGGAGTGCCACACAGGCATCATTCAGCATCCATCTTCTTAAGGACACTTTTGAGACAGTCGAGTCCTCGAACCGCATCCGGCTGCACCGCTGACTGTTGTCAGGCCACAGTCGCCAGAGCCGTTGGGACACCTCGAACCAACATTCCAGATCCACAAGCCAGCACAGAGAAAACGATTCTTGACCCTGAGCTGCCGCGCCAGACAGCCTGCAGATGTCTGTCCAGCCTTGCTTGCTTCCTGGTACCTGCAGCTGTCTCCCACCACTAACTCTGTCTCACAGGCTGCATCGCTGACGCTCTCCACACGGCTCCCCAGCACCGGCCATTACCTCGGGCTCACACGGCACAGTGCTCCATTAGGAAACTACAAGCACAGGCGTGCCCCACGGCACGCAGCCAGACTCACTGCAGGACAGGACACAGGGGTCACCAGACGCTGTGCTTCTCAAGCAACAGGCTCCGCCATCTCTAGCATTCAGACATGAGCTGAGTTCCGCTCTGCCTCTCCATACTGGAGGAACACACGGGACTCCATAAGTGAATCCACCTCATCCCAGAGTTTCAAAACTCTGATTCTGACCTTCTAACCACGCATCTCACTATGACCAGCACGGTCGTTCCACCTTCAATCTGGTGAACAGTTCTGGTTACTGCGGAGTCCCGACCAGGGACCCTGCCCTACCGAGAGATTCTCCACAAGCTTTCTGTGGGGCCGCTTAATCGCCCTGATGAAGGCGGCTATTATGTATAAATACAAATCCCTCTGATGCAGTTCCAAGATGGATGTTATTGACGACGAACTGTCAAGTTCATGCAAAGGGGACGAATGAACCTACTGTTTGGGGTTTCTTGATTGATATTGTTTAAGTGATTCAAACACATTTGGTGGTTAAACCAATAATTTACCCCCTGCTACGTTGGCACATAGCTATCAGGATTATTTTCTTTCCCGGTAGAATCTATTAGAATAGGCAGTTCCATGACTGCTGGAACTTACTAGGCATCTGAAACAAAAGATGCATTTCATAGAAGCTCATGCACCAGATACTTTGAACTTGGGCATTTGTTTAAGGATATAGGTTCTCATAGATTTTCACAGGCGCTAAATCACTTGTGCATTTGATTTATACATGTTCTTTTTACATTTTATGCTGTGATTTCAAAATCTTTCTTTCACAAAACATTTATGTTTAAGTTTTAAACTGTACTTTGGATTTCTTTCAAACCATACTAATTCAAGGATTATAACACGTTTTATATTGTTTTATTTGTGACACCAATATATGTTTTGGTCTACAATTTGGAATTTTGTTATATATGTAAATGTTTCATGGGCCACTAACTTTTGGATACATTCCATTAGTAATAATTGGCACAGATTCCCGATATAACCTAAATGTATTGCTTCATTCATTGACAAAATTGGTTCGAGCCTTTCCGAGTAGCAGCACTACCTCTTTTGTGTTTGCAAAGCACCCTGGAACCACCTCAACACTGTTGAGCACCAAGAATGTCTTCACCACCAGGTACATTGTGGTTCTGCCCGCCTGGTCATTCTCTGAAGGCCCCTAGAGACAGCTCTGATCCTTTGCCCCTTTGGTGTTGAAACCAAATAACCTTAAACAGTAAGACTGATTGCTTTACCAACTACCCTCCTGTCAATATCCAGATTGCATCCCTTTCCTTTGTGAAACGGTCTGTCCTCTGTGTTCCTTTACAGTGTGGGTTGTAATCGTAGTGTGCTAGAACCGTCTGTTGTAGTAATAATAAAGTAGATATATTTATTCAACCTTGAATGGACAGTCTCTTTTATCATTGGGTAATAATTGTATTTTTTCTGCGTTGCAACTAACCAACAATCCACAAACTTGCAGAGATAAGCCTGCCACTGGGTTCACGTTACCAACAATTGGCCTTATAATTCACTTGTATTCCAATCTGTTCGGATCCCTTCTGGTGTACTAGAGGTGTGGGGTTGATTGATGGTTTAGAACACGATAGTCATCCCTGGACCACTGGTGCCCCGAAAGTTGATTCGTCACAGTAGGTACATCGCTATCTTCAGTTGGAGCTTAATGAATAGGCCTTGTTTTCGAGTCTTGCACCACGTGTGAGAAGACCACGATTTTGTCAATTTCAGCCTTTTATTCAATGTTAGTTAATTCAATTAAGCTGGGTGCTATTACTCCTCTTGGTCTCTGGAGACTTGGTTGTTCTGTCTTCCATATGCTTTCTGCATCTTTAATTGTTCATTACTTGGCACTTGTAAATGTTTTCTCCTTCACTTAATCTAAGAGAAATATGTCATGCGTATGTAGCTTATCCTCTTTAACTCCCCATGTACCTCGCAATTGCTTCTTGATAAGGCATCCTTGATCCCAAGCCATACAGATGTTCTTTATTCTTCGCACAAAGCTGTTTTCCAGTCCCTGTCAGCATCACAGCCATGATATCTCTCCTTTAGGCTTCTTAGCTTACTGTTATACGAAACTGGTATCGATTTTTCCATCATGGCCACTTTACTCGCGTTATATTTTCTTCTGCAGCAAGCTTCTATGTTTCATCTAACATGCGTTTCTGCATATATACATTTGCTAATTCTCTTCTTATTTATTTTCTTAGTGTATATGATTTTTTATCCTGTAACTTCAGTATTCATAGATCCTTTCAGTGCATCCTAGTATCTTCTTTTTGTGACATCACTTTACTCTGGTCTGATTTCACTTATAGCTCTTCTACGTCCAGTGGTGTATGCAAACATTCTTTCACCATTTCAGTGTGAGGGTACATTCGATACAGTTGTCTGAGTGCATGACGTCTCTCGTATATTCAATGCAGATTTGGAACGATACCTGGTGTCACACACTGTGCTCTCTTGCTGTTCTTCCAGTATGATGGAAGTGAGTGGGCGGCCCTAGATATGACATGTACATCTGCCTCTCTACATTCTCCCCTCTGGTCGTGTCCTCGACCACCTCCTCAATCCTTTTCACCTTTTACCCACACTTTGGTTTCTTTAGAATCCATATCTTTGTCACCCCCTCAAGTCACCTGCATTCTTTATGTGCTCATCCACACTCCAGGTTATATGGCAACACTCCCCAGTCGGTTGACAGAATATCCATTGTCCTACAAAGTTCTTATGCTCCTTAGGGTAATACAACTTTGTTGCTGGGGGTGCCAGAGGATTTCCTTTCAGGTGCTCATGGATGGTGCTTTCTGTCTGTATGTGCTTGCCAGTCTCAGCATTCACATTGATCATTATCTTCATCACATTGGCTTTCTTTCCTGTCTTCTTGCATTGTCCTATGATTATTCTTACAAGGCAGAATCCTAGCAATACTAACACTAGTATTGCTCCAAGCAGTTGATATGCATTCACCAACCAGGTTGGAACCCATGAACACAGGGACAAGAACCAGTCATCCTCTTCAGTCCCGTCTACTTCTTCCTTCATCTTCGTATGCAGGGTCGACAGCATAGTTATTGCCTCTGTCAGGGTTCCATTTTCTCCATCATGGGCAGGTGTGTATGTGCAAGAAGATGGCCCGATCTTGACGCACACACTGCTTTTGAGTGCTGTAGTTAAGTCCAACACATACCTGTTCTGGAGGGTCATGAGTCTGACAGCCCTTAATTCTTCTCAAATTACATTAAATCCTTTTATTGTTTTATTTATTGTTTGTAACAGCTCCCACCTGTTTATTTGTAACCACTGCAGTCTGAATTCCTGTCATGAATATTGCTGTAAATATCACTGCCGTTTTACTGAATAGTTAATGCTCGGCTGGAATGTTATCATAGGCTTTTATTGATTTTACTGAGAAATAGTTCTCTCTTTTCAGCCAAAGGAGGTTAAGCAACCTCTTCTTTCTTTGGTATGCATCCATCTTTGGAAAGTCTTCTATATTGAGATCACTTTGGGGAATCACCAATGCAGGAACATATGTAACTATAGAGCATATCCCTCTCCAATTTTTAGGCAGCTGCATATAAGCTCTGGATCCACAGGCCCAATAATGGTTCATTAGCACGGAGGTTCCTCCATTCATTCCAATGGCAATTAACTACTTACATTATTTGTTTTCTCCAACTTTAATCAGACCCTTGTTCCTGAAGCACACTGTGGCATTCTTCATTGGTAGTATGGATACATGTCCTGCTTCATTTTTTACCCATGTTAATACCTGTGCATGCTTGGCCCATGATTTAAGACATTCATCATGCACTATTTGCACTATCTGCACTACAGGCTATCATTACCTCTTCCCTCTGTGCTGGTTGCTACTCCTCCATATACTAATAGCTGAGGTCTTTCCCAGCATCCTGACAATCATGGCGTTTCCCATGCATCTGCACAACCCAGTATGTTATGTTTGACAATCCTTATCTGGCCTCCAGTCATACCACCGAGGCAATACATGAGCCTTCTACTTGTCCAGGCTGGGTCTTTTTCCATTTGCTGCATTTTTATGTATTCATCTTCATATAGAAATGTCTTCCTCAACCTCCATTTTAGGGTTCCCCATTTTCCTTCAAATTGTCCTCTTGCTGTTCACTCTGCTAGAGGCTGAGGCACCTTGCATCATGCATAGGTATCTATCTTGCAATAAATGTTCTGGCTGTGCTCATGGCATAAGGGATGAGAGAACAAAGAAAGCAGCTCTCATCTGAAGTTCTCCTCCCCACCTCCTTCATGTGCTGATACTACATGTTATTCTTTAAATGGGCTGTATTATCAAGATATGCACTTATATTCTCATGGTCGTCTCCATCCTCTCTCCTAAATTGGTACATTTGTTTAGAAATATCAGGGAAAATATTACTTGTGCTTTTGTTAGGGATAACAAGAGATATCTCATTGCTCAATACTTCATCAGTATCATTAATAATAATTTGACGAAATGCCATAATAATAAGGAAAAAAAGACAAATCATTGTATGAAATGACGTTACATGAAGTATTCCAAAGAAACTTGTTGATTTTATTGCTGGCACTGATTGTCTTATAACTTGGAAAACTCCCATTCTTTAATTCAACATGTAATTTTTGTCACTTTTATAAACCACACTTGTTCATATTAGAAATAGTAAAATGATCGCAATGATGATCCTGAAAATAATAGGACTGTTTTTAGGATTTCTCAAAGAATGTTACATCAACGTATGGTCTTACTAAAGCTGGGTAAGACTGCAGTATGTAAGTGAAAACAGCACACAAGAATGTGTGCAACGTTATTGTTATAGGTAACATAAAGTGTCATGTGCTCTTCTTCTTTGTATTTAATCACCAACACATTGGCCCTCATTACAAGTCTGCCGATAACCCACCGGTCTGACTCGTGGGTTACCAGCAGACTCGACTTACCGTTACCGGCGCCCAATATCCTGGTGTTACTGGGATGTTACAGGTGCCTGCAACAGTGGTAAATTCCCATTCCATGAAGTCGGATAGGAGTCCATGGAATGGGTTTGCACCTATCACTGGCACTGGTAGTAACAGTGCCAGTGATGGAGCAATTTTTTGCCGGTAGGGCCCTGAACTTCCAGTTCAGTGCCCCTACCATCAAAATCTGAGTATGCCGATCTGGGATGAATGCCAGATACGGTATTGCCAGTCATTTTACCAGCATTTGTTCCAGATCGGCATGCTCATAATGAGGGCCATTGTCTTTTTTTGCCTGTCTAGAATAGCTCTGAAAATGTTCATCCTTTGGGAACTTTTAAACATTCAAAGTGTCTTTATTTTGATAAGTCTTTGTTTTCGCTCTTGGTAGATGATCTCGTCATCATTCGTGAAGCATTTTCTCTTGCTTCGCTGTCAACGGGTGCAGGTGGGGTCAGGACTTCTCTTTTATACGGCTTTTTGTCATTCAGAGGTAGTTAGGCTCTTCTTCCTACAAGCTTTACTTTGGTGGGAGTGACCCCCTCTACTAGGTATGGTCCTTCAAAGCAGGTCTTGTTCCAAATGTGTACAAACCTTCCTACAAGCACTTGATCCCCTGGCTACAAACTAGGCTGTTTTAGCAACTAACTAGGATCATCTGTTTGGCTGTCTTCTTCAATCTTCTTTGACCCTTCCCTCTGATTTTTGATCTGTTGAGAACTAAAAGAAACAATAGCAGTCATATTTGTTGAATAATCATGCATCTCATCACCTAATGTTTTTGCTACACAGTGGAAGTCAGCTCCTATTCGAGTGGGAGGAGCAAGAGGTACTTTCATGCGGCGTCCAGTCACCAACCCATGAGGAATCAGATGGTGATGTGAGCCAGGCTGATTCCTAAGTGCAAATAAAGCAGGGTGTAGGCAATGTAGCCATCCCTTCTTTAAAGTTATCTTGATCTTAGCTATGCTATCTTTAAGGTGTCCATTTAATCTCTTGCAGATACCATTCACCTTTGGGTGATAGACAGATGAAAACATGTGCTTTATGCCTAATAAAGTGTAACCTGTTCAAATATCTAATTTGCAAAATGCGACCCCCAATATTAATTAGACCTCAGGACTGCACACAGACTCCATCTAGGAAACACCTCCATAAAAGAAACTTGACAGCACATGTGGCATCGGGGTGCGTACGTGGATTTGCCTCAATCCATCTGTAAAAGTGACATACTACCACTAACATACCTGTAACTGATACATGTTTGCAACATATCCACATAATCTATATGTAGATGCTGAAATGCACCATTAGGTCTGGGGATTGATCCTCTCACTGTTCTCAAAGTGTGGCCTGCAGGGAACTTCAGGCATACAATGCAGTTCACAATAAATGGTGCCACATGTTCTAATAAATTTGGTGAGAAGCAGTCTTCTGCTACCACGGCAGTAAGATTCTCTCTAGTTATGTGCACAGGGTAGTGAATCTGCTCCAGCACCACCCTCAATAATGCTAGAGGCATAACTGGCTTTCCAGTGCTATCCTGTCTCAATATAGCCTCAGTGGGGGATAAAGAACACCCCTGTCTCTTCCACAAGTCCTACTCTTCCTGAGGTGCTTGACCCTGTAACTCAATCAACTGTACAATGTATAACATATTAAAACCTTCCTTTACCATCATACATCGCCCTGACATTTGCTTAATACTTTCTACTTCAAAATCCGAAATGTTTGGGAAATATGCTGCCCGTTTGGCTTCAATGTCTGCAGCTTTTTTGCCAAGAGAAATCATGTCTGCCTTCTTATTATGGGCTGCGCATTTCACCACGGCATTAGCCAGTGCGAGCTTTAGTGCCTAAATGATATTTTTCCCAATAGGGACGTATGTGGAGTACAGCGATAAGCCTCTAATCCTGTGCTGAACAATGTGCAAAGGCAGTCTTGCACTTGTTACTATTTCAAATTCACCACTCCTGTTTAGCTTCACTGCTGCCGTTCCTGAACGCCATTCTTCTGTCGTTTGGTCAATTCTTGAAGAACCATCAATGAATAGGATTCCCCCCCTACGAGAGCATTTTTTCTAACATGGAGAATATTATCATAGAATTCAGTATACGTTGTACAGTCATGTACTACATAGTCCTCCTTTCCCACTGGTTCTGCTATGAATGTTGCTGGATTCACTACTCTACATCTAACAATTTTGATCGCTGGGTTCGAAATAATTACCTCATATCCTGATGCTATTTGTGTAGTCAATGTGCTTTTGGGCTTCTCAAAAATGGCAAATAAGGAATGCTTGACAAATAACTTCAATGAGCACCCCATGTTAATACTTGCAGCCTTTTCATCGCGAAAGCAGCAGCAGCTAATGCTTGTTTGCAAGGATGATTTCCTTTCATTAGTGGGTCTAAAATCCCACTATAATAGGCTAATGGTTTATGTTCATGTCCTAATATCTTCTGCTTGAGGACGGCTGTCATTACTTCTGTTCAGTGTGAGAATAGATAGAACTCTTCGTTATAGTCTGTAATACCTAACACAGGGACTATACAAATTGCCCTTTTTAATTGTTCAAATACTTCAGTCATCTCATCTGGTTGAATATATGTATTGTAATCAAAAACCTAGGCCCTGCAATAATTACATAAGCCTAGAATTTCCATCACTGCCTCTGTTGTTGTAGTTTTCATGATTGCTTCTGCTTTCTCAGGTGTCTCTTTTCTCCCTTCTTGAAAGATTAGCTGTCCTATGTACAGGACCTCTTCCTGAGAATATTGTCATTTCTCTTTGTCTACTTTATATCCTTTCTCTGCTACTACGGTCATTCATTGACCCGAGTCGTTTCTGCACTTTTCTTCTGTCTCACTGCACACTAGTATATCATCTACATACTGAATGATTGTGCTCTCGAGTCGTACGCTACCCAGGTCCATCAGGAGGATCCTATTAAAGATGGAGGGGTACTCACAGTGCCCTGGAGGCAATCTCATGTGTTTTCAGCACTGGTTTCTATACAAAAACAAAGTCAAATGTTGTGAGTCCTCACAAAGGGGTATTGAGAAAAAGACGTTCTTTAAATCTGTTACTGTAAAATACTTGCTTGTGGCTGGAATATTGCATAATATCATCGCTGGATTTGGGATCAGAGGAAACTCTGCTTCGAATATATTGTTTAGGGGACAGAGATCCTGAATAAATCTCCACAACCCCCCTGTTGATTTCTTCACTGGGCACAGAGCTGTGTTACATGGGGATTCTGATGGCACCAATATTCCCTGCTGTACTAATGCAGAAATGGTTTCAAATATACCTTCATCTGCTTCTTTGGAAATGGGGTGCTGCTTTGCTCGTGGTACAATTTCTCCTGGCTTGAGCTTAATTCAAGGAATTAGTGATTTTGATTCCAAAGGTAATCTTCCTTGGCGTAGAGTCATTGCTACCCACTGTAGCAATATGCTTTGTTTTGTTTTCCTTCATAAACAAAAACTCCACAGTCTGAATACAAGCACAGCTGGCCCAGGGTAGATCTAATTTTCTGTGCAGAGGTTCAGCTATCATAGCAGGGGTTGAAGGGAGTAGGGATAGGGTAGTTCCAGAGTTGCTACCAAATTACTCTCCTATTAGTCTTGTGAGGTGAAGTATTTGGTCATGTTAAGAATTGTTCTTTATTCTTAGAATTGGCATTTCGGTGATTGGGCGGGGGGCGTAACAATCGAAAAGCACTTCTAATGCTAATGGGCTAGTTTATTGCAGACAGTCCCAAAAGTAGCGTTATGAACCGAAAAAACTGAGATTCCCTTCTCTTTCTGCCATCTGAAGATTGGGGAGTGATGAGTGGCACTTGACAGATATCTTTCAAAATGACATCATGATCGAGGTGAGTTTAGAATCCAGGTAAATTTGGCCTGAAATATCCTCAATGTGAATACCCACTTAAGCTTTGATCAGTGTTGGGGTAGGAGATTGTGCCTTGCATACACTCTTGCACTAGGCCTACCCCCTTTGTGCTATGGTTCTTGCCAGTGATCTCAGGCACAAGGATGAAAGGTCCTCTGCAAAATGGTGTGTACAGTGTCTGACAATCTCTAGAGTGTGGGACAAACAAGAGTTTTGGGATGGTTGTGCGTTGTAGGAGGCCTTTACAATATATCGGATTTTTCACTTATACCCACATGAAATAACACTTTACTGTAGCATGTAGTACATTATATTTAAAAGTGATTTTTGGTGCAGAAGAGCAGTGTGTAAGCCATCACTTGCAATTCAGCCTGCTGGAACAAACACTTAGGGCCTGATTCGCAGAGCGTTTTTCTATGGGATTCCGCCATTATAAAATGCGTCTGTGAATCAGGCCCTTGGTGTCTCTGTTTTACCAAGAAATCCCAAGTATCCCGCTAACAGCTTTAACTTCTCCCTCCCCATAATCAAGCCTTTCATGCCTGTGCCGAGTTTCAGAACAGTTGTCCCTCCTGGATTGTGGCAAAGCCCTACTTGCAAGCATCCCATATGCAACATTGGCCCCTCTGAAAGCCATACAGCACGCTGCAGCACACTTCATCACAGCACTAACAAAAATGTGTCCACATCGCTCCCATCTTCAAAGAGCTACACTGGGCACCCCTTAAAGTACATGTCATGTTCAGTACTTCCTGCATCACCTACAAAGCATTCACAATAAGAACGCCACATTTCTTAGCCGAGAAACTCAACCTCTCCAGAGACAAGCACACCACCAGAAGCAACACCATCGTCAGGCTGGGAAGAAATAAATATATGGGGGAATAAAACAGGAAACCAGGCTTTTTTCTGCTATGCACCTTGTCTCTGGAGCAAGTCACCAATACAGTTGAGGCTGTTCTTCTCCCTCCTAAAGTTCGAGAAGGACCTGAAGACACTACTTTTCATTCCCACCTGCTACCTACTATATATCTCCTGCTGGAGTTCTCCCCACTCCCTGCTTCTACTGTCCACCGAAACTCCTCTGCTGCCTCTGCGCTGTACATGTTACCCCCTATGCATGCCCCCTCTGTACAGCACCCGTTTAATTCCTAGCAGGGTTTGCACTTTATAAATCTTATACATATGTATTTACATTTCTCAACTCTGATGTAAAAGAAACATCAAGACACATAAAGTATGTATCCATAATCTTAGCATGGGGTTTCCAATTACTGCTTGGAAATCCCTTCTTATCGCTGGCCAGCCATAAGAAGGGATTGCCAAGCAGTAATTGGAAACCCCATGCTAAGATTATGGGCCTCATCATGAGCTGGGCGGTAACGTCAGCGCTATTAGCGCTGGCGCTAATAGTCCTACCGCCAAACCCTCCGGCGCTATTAGCGCCGGATCCCGGCTTTGGCGAAAGGGTTATTACCCATTCCCCATTGGGCCCATTCGGGAATTCCTCATTCCCCATTGGGCCCAATGGGGATCATTTGCCCTATTACTGCTGGCGGATTTTCCGCCGGCGGTAATCGCGCCGGAAATCGGCAATTTTGTCGCGGATTTCCCCTAGCTCAGAGCTGGGGGAAATCCGCGAAAGCCATGATCTGGCGGACCCTTAAATGCGGCGGTAATAGCGCTACCGCTGCATTTAAGGGTTTCCGCCAGACTCGTGATGAGGCCCTATGTGTACTGTTTTGGTCCACAATTTTATAACTTTTAAACTAAGTTCTAAGAACAGGAATATTAAAGGATTCGAGTTTTCTTGCTAGAACTTGGAACCTGGATACATACTTTGTGTGTTTTGATGTTTCTTTTACATTAGAGTTCAGGACTAGGGTCAGCCTTTTTCCGTCTCCTCACCCTAGATAGTCGGTACATCATCGACATTAGGGCTAGAAACCGCACTGAGGACAGAGTTAGTTTTGGTTGGAGGGCCTATTAAGTTATGAAAGAAACAGAACAACCAAATAATTCAGTAAACTTTACCTGTACATGTTGTGTGTAAAAATAAGTTCGAGAATACGTACAGGATGTAAGAACCCGCTGTAAATCCCCAATAGTGTGTTTTTTGTCCTTGCTCCTTTCCATCCCACAAACCCAGCTCGACCCCCTGTAACCTGCACCCTGCCCCAAACGAACCCCCTGTTCCACCCAGTGCCATGCACTTACTTACCTCTTTCTGGTCCGGCGCTACCTCTTCCTGCCTCTCAAGTAATGCGTGATAGGCGCTATTGCCGACAGGCCGTGGCACGAGCAAAGCGGTCCCTCAGGAAATGGTTCTCAGGTGGGAGGGGTTGGGGAAATTGACGTTTCTCCTAAAAAGACTGGATTTGGCCATGGGAAGTTATCCTGTTGTGAAGTGTAGAGTTTTATGGGCCTGATTGCGCAATCCCATTGAAAAATGATCTGTGAATCAGGCCCTGTGAGTAGAAACCGGTGCTTTACATAAGATAACCGGTGCTTTACATAAGATAACCAGTGCTTTACATAAGATAACTCAGAAAATATATTTCCACGCTCACCCATCCCTGACGTGCAGTGCAGCTTCTTCAAGGAAGGGTTCGTTTAGCATGGCAAGGCTGTATCCAAACATTTGGACCCACGCTCGCCTCTGCATACCCCACCTGGCGGCCCCGTGCCATTACCTTTTAATGCAAACAACAATTGAGCAAGGTCACACGTTTGCTCATAAATATAAATGGTCATTGACACCCTTTCGAATTCCAAGTCCCAAAACGAATGTGAAATTAGTGAATAGGGCATCAAGTGCCACATGAAATGTAAACCGCTAATCTGGGCGCAGTAAAAGCGTGGCACACAGGAACACATCCATGGGTCATAATGTGCACATGCTGGCCTTCCCGAGGATATGAACTTTCCCAAGCGCAGCAACGCCACCAATAGTGGCAGGAGGGCTCGCTACAAGACCGCTTACATTACAGTCTACATGCTACACCTTACCACATGCGCCCTGTTGATTGACAAATGTGGCCTCCTCTGGTCTGTTTTCTCCCTTTTGCAAAATGCTTGCGAGCATCACATGTGCAGTTGTTCTAAAGGTCACCGAACCCTCTGCATAATGAGTCCATTAGAGGCAGCGGTCGATAGCGCGCGGCCACTGCTCATATTTATTGATGAGCTCATGGCGTTCGGATGATCTTCGGAGAACACAGATCCATTTTGGTTTTGATGACTATGACAGACATTGTTTTAATGGCCCACAAAAACATCCAGAAATGGAGCAAACAATATCGTTGGCCCCGTTACAAAAATAAATGGACATCTTTTTTTATATCAGGCTTCATGCCAAGCCTCTAAGCGCGGGACCATGGAGTGCAGCCTCTAAGCAGGGGACCATGGAGTCCAGCCTCTAAGCGCGGGACCATGGAGTCCAGCCTCTAAGCGCGGGACCATGGAGTCCAGCCTCTAAGCGCGGGACCATGGATTCCAGCCTCTAAGCGCGGGACCATGGAGTCCAGCCTCTAAGCGCGGGACCATGGAGTCCAGCCTCTAAGCGCGGCACCATGGAGTCCAGCCTCTAAGCGCGGGACCATGGGGTCCAGCCTCTAAGCGCAACATCATGGAGTCCAGCCTCTAAGCGCGGCACCATGGGGTCCAGCCTCTAAGCGCGGCACCATGGAGTCCAGCCTCTAAGCGCAGCACCATGGAGTCCAGCCTCTAAGCGCAGCACCATGGAGTCCAGCCTCTAAGCACAGAACCATGGAGTCAAGTCTCTAAGTGGCACCATGATGTCCAGCCTCTAAGCACGGTACCATGGAGTCAAGCCTCTAAGCATGGGACCATAGAGTCCGGCCTCTAAGCACAGCACCATGGAGTCCAGCCTCTAAGCACAGAACCATGGAGTCAAGTCTCTAAGCATGGGACCATAGAGTCCATCCTCTAAGCACAGCACCATGGAGTCCATCCTCTAAGCATGGGACCATGGAGCCCATCCTCTAAGCACGGGACCATGGAGTCCATCCTCTAAGCACAGGACCATGGAGTTCATCCTCTAAACGCAGCACCATGGAGTCCAGCCTCTAAGCACGGGACCATGGAATCCACCCTCTAAGCGCGGCATCATTGAGTCCATCCTCTAAGCACAGGACCATGGAGTCCATCCGCTAAGCGTGGCACCATGGAGTCCAGCCTCTAAGCGCAACATCATGGAGTACAGCCTCTAAGGCAGGACCATGGAGTCCAGCCTCTAAGCACAGAACCATGGAGTCAAGTCTCTAAGTGGCACCATGAAGTCCAGCCTCTAAGCAAGGTACCATGGAGTCCAGCCTCTAAGCATGGGACCATGGAGTCCAGCCTCTAAGCACAGCACCATGGAGTCCATCCTCTAATTTCGGCACCATGGAGTCCAGCCTCTAAGCGCGGGACCATGGAGTCCAGCCTCTAAGCGCAGGACCATGGAGTCCAGCCTCTAAGCGCGGGACCATGGAGTCCAGCCTCTAAGCGCGGCCCCATGGAGTCCAGCCTCTAAGCGCGGCCCCATGGAGTCCAGCCTCTAAGCGCGGCACCATGGGGTCCAGCCTCTAAGCGCGGCACCATGGGGTCCAGCCTCTAAGCGCGGCACCATGGGGTCCAGCCTCTAAGCGCGGCACCATGGAGTCCAGCCTCTAAGCGCAGCACCATGGAATCCAGCCTCTAAGCACAGAACCATGGAGTCAAGTCTCTAAGCATGGGACCATAGAGTCCATCCTCTAAGCACAGCACCATGGAGTCCATCCTCTAAGCATGGGACCATGGAGTCCATCCTCTAAGCATGGGACCATGGAGTCCATCCTCTAAGCACAGGACCATGGATTCCATCCTCTAAACGCAGCACCATGGAGTCCAGCCTCTAAGCACGGGACCATGGAGTCCAGCCTCTAAGCGCGGGACCATGGAATCCACCCTCTAAGCGCGGCATCATTGAGTCCATCCTCTAAGCACGGGACCATGCAGTCTATCCTCTAAGCGCGGCACCATGGAGTCCAGCCTCTAAGCGCAACATCATGGAGTCCAGCCTCTAAGGCAGGACCATGGAGTCCAGCCTCTAAGCGTGGCACCATGGGGTCCAGCCTCTAAGCACAGAACCATGGAGTCAAGCCTCTAAGCACGGGACCATGGAGTCCAGCCTCTAAGCATGGGACCATGGAGTCCAGCCTCTAAGCACAGCACCATGGAGTCCATCCTCTAAGCACGGGACCATGGAGTCCATCCTCTAAGCGCAGCACCATGGAGTCCATCCTCTAAGCATGGGACCATGGAGTCCAGCCTCTAAGCATGGGACCATGGAGTCCAGCCTCTAAGCGCGGGACCATGGAGTCCAGACTCTAAGCGCGGGACCATGGAATCCACCCTCTAAGCGCGGCATCATGGAGTCCATCCTCTAAGCACGGGACCATGGAGTCCATCCTCTAAGCGCGGCACCTTGGAGTCCAGCCTCTATGCGCGGCACCTTGGAGTCCAGCCTCTATGCGCGGCACCTTGGAGTCCAGCCTCTAAGCGCGGCACCATGGAGTCCAGCCTCTAAGCACGGCACCATGGGGTCCAGCCTCTAAGCGCGGCACCATGGCGTCCAGCCTCTAAGCACAGCACTATGGAGTCAAGCCTCTAAGCACGGGACCATAGAGTCCAGCCTCTAAGCACAGCACCATGGAGTCCATCCTCTAAGCACGGGACCATGGAGTCCATCCTCTAAGCACGGGACCATGGAGTCCATCCTCTAAGCACGGGACCATGGAGTCCATCCTCTAAGCGCAGGACCATGGAGTCCAGCCTCTAAGCACGGGACCATGGAGTCCAGCCTCTAAGCACGGGACCATGGAGTCCAGCCTCTAAGCGCGGGACCATGGAGTCCATCCTCTAAGCACGGGACCATGGAGTCCATCCTCTAAGCGCAGGACCATGGAGTCCAGCCTCTAAGCACGGGACCATGGAGTCCAGCCTCTAAGCACGGGACCATGGAGTCCACTCTCCAAGCGCGGGACCATGGAGTCCATCCTCTAAGCACGGGACCATGGAGTCCATCCTCTAAGCGCGGCACCATGGAGTCCAGCCTCTAAGCGCAACATCATGGAGTCCAGCCTCTAAGGCAGGACCATGGAGTCCAGCCTCTAAGCGCGGCACCATGGAGTCCAGCCTCTAAGCACAGAACCATGGAGTCAAGTCTCTAAGTGGCACCATGAAGTCCATCCTCTAAGCACGGGACCATGGAGTCCAGCCTCTAAGCACGGGACCATGGAGTCCAGCCTCTAAGCACAGCACCATGGAGTCCATCCTCTAAGCACGGGACCATGGAGTCCATCCTCTAAGCACAGGACCATGGAGTCCATCCTCTAAGCGCGGCACCATGGAGTCCAGCCTCTAAGCGCGGGACCATGGAGTCTAGCCTCTAAGCGCGGGACCATGGAGTCCAGCCTCTAAGCGCGGGACCATGGAATCCACCCTCTAAGCGCGGCATCATGGAGTCCATCCTCTAAGCACGGGACCATGGAGTCCATCCTCTAAGCGCGGCACCATGGAGTCCAGCCTCTAAGTGTGGCACCATGGAGTCCAGCCTCTAAGCGCGGGACCATGGAGTCCAGCCTCTAAGCGCGGCACCTTGGAGTCCAGCCTCTAAGCGCGGCACCATGGAGTCCAGCCTCTAAGCGCGGCACCATGGAGTCCAGCCTCTAAGCACGGCACCATGGGGTCCAGCATCTAAGCGCGGCACCATGGGGTCCAGCCTCTAAGCGCAGCACCATGGAGTCCAGCCTCTAAGCACGGGACCATGGAGTGCATCCTCTAAGCGCGGGACCATGGAGTCCATCCTCTAAGCGCAGGACCATGGAGTCCAGCCTCTAAGCATGGGACCATGGAGTCCAGCCTCTAAGCACGGGACCATGGAGTCCAGCCTCTAAGCACGGGACCATGGAGTCCAGCCTCTAAGCGCGGGACCATGGAGTCCAGCCTCTAAGCACGGGACCATGGAATCCACCCTCTTTGCGCGGCATCATGGAGTCCATCCTCTAAGCACGGGACCATGCAGTCATCCTCTAAGCGCGGCACCATGGAGTCCAGCCTCTAAGCGCAACATCATGGAGTCCAGCCTTTAAGGCAGGACCATGGAGTCCAGCCTCTAAGCGCGGCACCATGGAGTCCAGCCTCTAAGCACAGAACCATGGAGTCAAGTCTCTAAGTGGCACCATGAAGTCCATCCTCTAAGCACGGGACCATGGAGTCTAGCCTCTAAGCACGGGACCATGGAGTCTAGCCTCTAAGCGCGGGACCATGGAGTCCAGCCTCTAAGCGTGGTACCACGGAATCCACCCTCTAAGCGCGACATCATGGAGTCCATCCTCTAAGCACGGGACATGGAGTCCATCCTCTAAGCGCAGCACCATGGAGTCCAGCCTCTAAGTGTGGCACCATGGAGTCCAGTCTCTAAGCATGGGACCATGGAGTCCAGCATCTCAGTGGCTTCAAACCTGTGCTGTTCGTATCGTCTTGTTTCCAAGACAAGTGCGTTGCCTCTGAGCTAGCCTCCCTCTGAGAGTCGGCAACTGTTTTGGCAGTTTTCAAAAATGCCCATTCTCTTTTGTGACATTCCCTTACCAAATGTTGCCACTTATTAGCTGTGAGATGGTGGCAATTACTTGTGGCTTGTGTTAACTTGCTGCATACAAATTCCAAAGTCCATCCGACGAGTGGCTGAAGCTACATTTTATGAAAGCAATTTCCATAAACTCCATAGTTATGAGATAAAGAACATATCAGGGGGGGAATCATTTAATGTGAAATGCTTTTATAAGAAGGTGGAATTCTGCTGTTGTGTTGTTAATGTATAGGATGTTTGTATGGGATTTATAAAGGGTGAACCTAGCTGGGAGGCAATAGAGCACTGTACATAGGGGTTGCAGTCGAGGTGCAGGGGGACCTGAGTAGGTGGGCTGAGTAGGGGGGTGTGGAAGAGGGAGCGCCAGAGCAGGAGACGTAAGGCTCAGTGGCGCAATTAGCAATTAGAGAGATGTTGTTTGAATAGTAGAGTCTTGAGGTCCTTCCTAAAGTGTAGGATGGAGGTCTACATTTCAAGACCAGGTGAAAATATGCTCAAGCGCTGCTTAAAAATGTCTTTAAGTGTAAAACAAAAGTATGTTTAGCGCAGTTATTCAACCATTGCTTCTGAGGAATTGCTCATCTTTCATCAGGGACGAAACCTAAACTGCCCAGTGCACAGAAAGGTAACAGTGAACAACGCACCAAAAGAAATGAATGCACACATGCCACAGGTTCAAAACACTGCTCCCAGTCAAGTGAGGGCTACCTTGAGCTTAGGGCCCTTGAGGAACGCGCATATGTAATGGATGGGATCATACAGAATAACTCTGAGTCCAAATAACCGAACCAACTCAGGAAGATGACAAAGTACTGTTTTATTAACAATTATCTAAAGCAGGGAGTTTACAACCAACATCAACGGACGTACTCTCAGTCTCTCAGCGAACTTTACACAAATCATAGTTTTTATACCAAAAATAAGTCAGAGATGATGTCATACTACGTGGCAATAATGAAAAACCTATCAAGGGTCAGAATTGGCTAAGGGAAACACCCAAGTATACTTTTCTATAGGAGCTAGGATTGTGATTGGCTGTCCACTATCAGGTGGACAGCATATGACTACTTCTAAAACATGTCATCATCAGAAATATTAGATATACAGTTTCTCATTGGTCTTCAAACTAAAAGGTCCTTCGTAATATGGACTAATAGAATTGGTTGGCATGCTTGTACCATGTCTGGAACATTTGTTTCATTTCGTAGCACCTACGGCCAGACCCAGGTGCAGGAGATGGGGCATGACACTACCCCACCACCCAAATAGCCCAGCATCTCTCATCGCCCATGCCTTCTGCCATGAAGATTGTCTTTGCACTTTGGACTTGCAAAGTACACTTGTCTTTGAGAATGCACGGGAGTGAGGGCACTCACTATCGTGTCTGCGACTCCAAGTACAAACTCTATTTTCATCCTCGGCTCACGTGCCAGAATACCACAATTTGGCCCATTTTGCAGGTTTTAAATACTCTAAATGAATTAAACACGGCACTCTTGGTGTTCTTTCTTTGCACCTTAACAAGGGGAGATTCATCCTCCGCACGTTCGCTCATTTCCAGACTAGATAGCTGACCTTGGCTGCTTCAGTCTTGACTCCAGGCCAGACAACCTCATCTTGCAGCTCCACGATTCTGCTTATTCTTGCTGCAACAGTTTTCCCTTCCCGCTTCATGGGTCCTGGCTTACTAAATACTAAATTCATGATACCAATGCCCAGTTTCTTTATAATGGCAGCTTCACTTGTGTTCTATTCACTATGTATAGCCAGCTTCTATCATGACCTAGTCTACCTTCCGTTTCAGCGTCTGTACATTCCGTGAACGGTTGATTTTCTGCAGCACTTTTTGTACGTGTAATCTTCTTCCTTTGTATTTAAAAGTTCACTTGATTCTTAACTTCATCATTAGTTTCTTTATGATCTATACATCCTTTACAGCCAGTATCTCGGGACGTCGTGCATACTCTTTGTGATGTCACTAGCTTCTTTTCTTTGCTCTTTCTCATATTCCTTGAGGGAGTTCCTCCCTTAGGCTGTCATCACTTCAGGGATACATTCGGTAGGGTTGTCTCAACGGGTGTCTTCTTTCGAACACATGCTGCAGTATTGGCCCAACGGCTGGTGTTAAACATGGCACAGTCCATGTCTCCAACATATGGGATGAAGGGGGGCAGGGTCTCCTGCAGAGGTATACAGCTCCTCTGTAAGCTGCTCTGGGATTTTATTTCCAAGCTCAGCGTGCCCGTATATGATTAAACAGCTAATGACACCATTACTAAAAGAAGTCAACAAAATCTATGTTTTAAGACTAAAAGAAGAAACCGAAGATAGGAAAAGCAATATGTTGTGGCATACACAAAGTTTTACGTTACGTCAAGGTGGCCACTTTGACCGCCCCACTGAAAAGATGGTTCTATCTGCCAGTGTCGTGGTATGATGAATTATTAATAAAGGCAAACATTAAAATAAGTTCCGGATAAGCGTTCTAATGTATTTTCTTAAGATCATAGATGCAATTTTCTTGGTGCAGAATAATCTTGGTCATTGTTGTTTCTGGTAGGTGACGTTTGAGTGTGCAATGAGAGTGCTTGACAATGCATCCATATGTTCTTGAGTCCCGCCCCTACTATCTTCAAACTCCCCCTGAGTATCAGCGGATTCTGATGACGCGAAGGGTCGGAACCAGCTGCAGTTCCTGGTCACTTTGTCACCATGCCTTTCGGCTGTAATGATCAACCGCTTTTTCCCTTTGATCCTTAAGATTCGCATGGCCTGCTTAACTTGTGATGGGGTTTTCTGTTGCGTATTAGCACCTCGCCCCTCATTGCAATGGTTGGCGGTGTCATTCTCCTTCAAGAGGAATCTTATTCATTGTTGATAACCTTTCCTCTTCTGACCTGGGTCGTGCCAATGTCTTGTTTCTTTCGGAAGTCATGTTGTGGTAACAGAGTCCTATTATCTTGGCAAGTTCTCTTGAGGAAGGCCGTAGCTAGGGCTATTCCTGTGGTTGTGTGTGGAGTGGTTCTGAATGCCATCAAAAATGTGGTGAATGCCATATCCATTGCCGCTACTTTCTCATATTTATTTATTTATTTCACTTATAAAGTGCACAACAACCCTGGGACATCGCGGCGCTGTTAAAACCAGTTACATACAGTTCCTGAGGCACAACGTACAATGAGGCTAAGTACAGGCATTTCTTAGTGGTAGAGCAGTATGCACTCGGGTCCAATGAACATTTGGGATTGGGTAAACAGTAAGCCTTGTGGGATCTAGGCAAACAGAATTGCCTTACTCAAACTAGCAATGCAACTAACAATGTGAAATGCCTTACTCAAAGTACGCATGAATTGCTCCATGTCACCACTGGCACCTTGCCAGCAAGGTGGGATTTGATGATGTTGGACTCCATAGATAGACGGAAGCCTTCAAAGTCCTTACTTTGGAATAGCAGGTTATTGTCCGTATGTAGCGTTTCAGGTAGACCGTGCGCCAAAAATATCTCCTCCACAATCGGATATATTATGTTAATCGTTGTAGATAAAAATGAATTGCCCCTCTGGCTGGATATCTGGAAAATACATCTAACAGCACCAAAAAGGGCCTGTTTTGTTGTATGGTTCATAAATCCAAAGGCACCGCATGCCATAGCAAGGTCACCCTGATTGGTGGTTCAATATGTGGTGGTCGCATCAGTCCACTGGTTTCTTGCCACCATTTGCAGCTAGACAGCAGCTCTTCCACTTCAAGCAATCATGAACACACACAGCAGTAGGATTGATACTGCCCGCCCTCGAAAGGGTTGGGCATTTCATTACCAACAGGATGTCACGTTAGGGTGACCAGACTTCCCGGTTTTCCGGGGACAGTACCGGTAAATTGCCATCCGTCCCGGGGCCCGAGAGTTTTTTTAATTTAATAAATCTCATCC